>NC_136265.1:133931849-134291849 GCF_964187855.1 Myxine glutinosa | reverse complement strand
TGTAATGGCCTACCTTTAGGTCTTCCTGTCCATGCTCTTTCATGCGCTCCAATGTCATTCTTCAATTTTCTCCAGGTCACACATATTCTACCTCTTTCATGTCAGTCGGTTCAATCACACACTTTTCTCTAGAGCTTCAAGTTGGAAGTACACCACCATCTCAGGGCATCCTCCATTGCTCCGCATGATATTTTCTACCCCCGTATCAAGGCAAGACTCGTGCAACCTGGCTCTCGGGGTGCATGATGCTATAAAATGAAAAAGCAAGACTTCTTCAGCAAAACCAACTCGGTTTAAGATGTAAGAATTGACACCAAGTGGCTGATATATTAATTATAAAGTGAAGGGTACCAGGGAGCAAAGTGAAGCATGCCTCATTTACATAACCAAACATCATCACCGATGCCAGAGTGAATTGTCCAATCAATCAAAAGGTGAAATAAGCGGAGAAAGAAAAGAAGGGATGTTGAAAGAAGAATGTCTACTGGATGTTATGTCGTTGCCGTGTATGCATTTCAGGCTGAGCGGACTTCTGTTCGCTTGTGTTGAATGTGTTGATGATGCTAAACTTTAGATCCTACAGACAAGACTGGCTCTTCCTAATGATGGGTTCTTTCCAAGAGGATCTGCATCGCGGGGTTGCATGAGTCGTGGACACATTGCTCTTGCCTGTGATGCATGCGCACAGCATCGATTAATGGATCTCAGAGTCCATCGACAACGTCAGGGAGAGTCCTCCTGTCTTTACAACTGACACACGACATGCGGCTGGAAGGAAGGCCCTACAGCAACGATGAACCGTTTCCAATCTGCTGCTCCAGCCGTCATAACAAAGCACGCTTGGGAGAAGCAGTGAAGCGAGGCGGCGAAATTGCCACTTGGATGGCACCGAAGAGCCACCGGGCTTAGACCTGCGGTGCTGCCTCTGAATGTTTGTTTTTTGCCTCTGCAATCCCAACAGCCTCTTTGGTGTCCTGCACAAAGCCAGAGTTCTTTGTGAGCAGCTGTCGGAAGTCCGACGCCTCAAAGAAAATACGGGGCGCGGCGATTGCTCCCCGATGAAGCACTGACCTGCGATGGAAATTCGATTTGTAGTCGCAGATGTAAAGAGGAATACTGGAACACCGGATGTGCGATGGGCTCGGTACATAAGGCGAAGCTCTTAACTTTAAAGGTAACTGCTCTGGGTTTACACCCACCTGTGTGGTGATGTAGCAACCCACTGATTACTTGTACTCACGTCGTCGCACAGCAAGAAAGTCATCTACAGGAGAGAAGATTGTCATACAAGAGCTTTGGAATGACCTAAATCTCTCTATGGTGATCAGGAGTGACGGTCAATGGATCAGTAACATCTATATTCTATACTTTCAATGTATCTTCCATTACATGGTGAATGGCCTCTACGTCAAAGGAAGTGGTGTGCGTGTGTGTGTGTGTGTGTGTGTGTGTGTGTGTGTGTGTGTGTGTGTGTGTGTGTGTGTGTGTGTGTGTGTGTGTGTGTGAAGCCTTTCCTTTGCCTTTCCTTTTCTGGGCCAATCACTGCATTTTGCATGGGCTAGGGGCATACCCAGGGTAGGTCATGGGCAGGACCCCCACATCCCCTATCCGCTCCCCCCACCCGCACACACTCCAGAAAGGCAGTTCTCTGTATGTATGTATGTGTTTGTGCATGCATCTCTGAGAAGACCAAGCCGATGTCCATCAACTAACATCAAGCAAGGGTCGCCCATCAACATCAGACAAAAGAGTGTTGAATATGTCAACCATGTCACCGACCAATGAGCAGCCATCTCCAAGGATGGTGATGCTGAGTTCGACGTCTGCTCAAGAATAGGAAAAGCAGCCTCGGTCTTCCAGTGGCAAAACAGACTATTTGTTACAATATTGAAATAAAACCCCGGAATGGCGATTATTTGGTCGAAGGACTGGTGAGGTGGTTTGAGAATGTGGTTTGGAAATGAAGCATGATAATGGAGTTGGAGAATGAGGATTTGGGAATGAGATTTGAATACGGAGTTGGAGAATGAGGGTTTGGGAATGAAGCATGATAATGGAGTTGGAGAATGAGGGTTTGGGAATGAGATTTGAATACGGAGTTGGAGAATGAGGGTTTGGGAATGAGATTTGAATACGGAGTTGGAGAATGAGGGTTTGGGAATGAGGTTTGAATACGGAGTTGGAGAATGAGGGTTTGGGAATGAGATTTGAATACGGAGTTGGAGAATGAGGGTTTGGGAATGAGGTTTGAATACGAGATGGAGAATGAGGGTTTGGGAATGAGATTTGAATACGGAGTTGGAGAATGAGGGTGTGGGAATGAGGTTTGAATACGGAGTTGGAGAATGAAGGTTTGGGAATGAGGTTTGAATACGAGATGGAGAATGAGGATTTGGGAATGAGATTTGAATACGGAGTTGGAGAATGAGGGTTTGGGAATGAGGTTTGAATACGGAGTTGGAGAATGAGGGTTTGGGAATGAGGTTTGAATACGGAGTTGGAGAATGAGGGTTTGGGAATGAGGTTTGAATACGAGATGGAGAATGAGGGTTTGGGAATGAGATTTGAATACGGAGTTGGAGAATGAGGGTTTGGGAATGAGGTTTGAATACGGAGTTGGAGAATGAGGGTTTGGGAATGAGGTTTGAATACGAGATGGAGAATGAGGGTTTGGGAATGAGATTTGAATACGGAGTTGGAGAATGAGGATGTGGGAATGAGGTTTGAATACGGAGTTGGAGAATGAGGATGTGGGAATGAGGTTTGAATACGGAGTTGGAGAATGAGGGTTTGGGAATGAGGTTTGAATACGAGATGGAGAATGAGGGTTTGGGAATGAGGTTGAATACGAGATGGAGAATGAGGGTTTGGGAATGAGGTTGAATACGAGATGGAGAATGAGGGTTTGGGAATGAGGTTTGAATACGGAGTTGGAGAATGAGGGTGTGGGAATGAGGTTTGAATACGGAGTTGGAGAATGAGGGTGTGGGAATGACGGTTGAATACGGAGTTGGAGAATGAGGGTTTGGGAATGAGGTTTGAATACGAGATGGAGAATGAGGGTTTGGGAATGAGATTTGAATACGAGATGGAGAATGAGGATTTGGGAATGAGGTTTGAATACGAGATGGAGAATGAGGGTTTGGGAATGAGGTTTGAATACGGAGTTGGAGAATGAGGGTGTGGGAATGAGGTTTGAATACGGAGTTGGAGAATGAGGGTTTGGGAATGAGGTTTGAATACGTAGTTGGAGAATGAGGTTTGGGAATGAGGTTTGAATACGAGATGGAGAATGAGGGTTTGGGAATGAGATTTGAATACGAGATGGAGAATGAGGGTTTGGGAATGAGATTTGAATACGAGATGGAGAATGAGGGTTTGGGAATGAGATTTGAATACGAGATGGAGAATGAGGATTTGGGAATGAGGTTTGAATACGAGATGGAGAATGAGGGTTTGGGAATGAGGTTTGAATACGGAGTTGGAGAATGAGGGTGTGGGAATGAGGTTTGAATACGGAGTTGGAGAATGAGGGTTTGGGAATGAGGTTTGAATACGTAGTTGGAGAATGAGGTTTGGGAATGAGGTTTGAATACGAGATGGAGAATGAGGGTTTGGGAATGAGATTTGAATACGAGATGGAGAATGATAATTTGGGAATGAGGTTTGAATACGGAGATGGAGAATGCGGGTTTGGGAATGAGGTTTGAATGCAGAGTTGGAGAATGAGGGTTTGGGAATGAGCTTTGAATGCAGAGTTGGAGAATGAGGGTGTGGGAATGAGCTTTGAATGCAGAGTTGGAGAATGAGGGTGTGGGAATACCTCTCTACCAAGTTTTGTCCAAATCCGTCCATCACTTTTTGAGATATCCCGATATGTATCGTTTTTGGCCCTATCTCCCAATGGTGAAGAATCACTTAAAAAATTCTACTAGCCGGATCCGAATCCGCATCTTCACCAACATCGAATCATTTCGTCCGGGTCACATGCACTACATCTCTGCCAAATGTCGTTTGAATCCGTTCACAACTTTTTCAGATATCTTGTTCACAGACAGACAAACAGAGGTGAAAACATAACCTCCAGCCACCTTTGGTGGTAGAGGTAACAATGTTTATCTGTCTGTATGTATGCCCCCACAAACATACACCAATCAGAGCTGAGGATCTGGTCACATGACAGGGGGCAGTGTTTAGTAACCATTACAGTTGCATATTCTATGAAAAGTAAATATAATAATCTTCTGTGGAACATTTTGGGGTCCCACTGAGTGTCATAAGGTAGGTATGAGGTTTCAGAAATTCCTAAATACAATTATGATTTTGAAATGTGATCGACATGGACCTTACTCCCGAATCCGGAAGTGGAGAGATGATGATGTTCACTAGTTTGATATTTCAATACAATTGTGAGATAACATTATATTTTGATACTTTAATATTATAGTATTAATTTGTGATTGGAATTATGCTGTTTGGAATGAAAATATAGAGAACCTGCTGTCAATGCCTGATGTTAGACTGACGGTGGCACAGGAATGTGGAATTTATTGGTTCATCATTTGCCATTTTTACCCAAGTCATTCACAAACCTGCTGTCCATGCCTGAAGTCAAAAAAAATCTAATACATTATTTGCTAACTGCTAACTAACCCACCCAGGTCATACTATCCTCTTCAACTAAAGTATCAAACAAGAAAGAGCAATCAGAGATTGCAAACCCTCGCCAGGATGTATTTTCAGTGGTTTTTAAGGCTTTTGTTAAAACAAATATGGCGGCCGAAACACGTGACCGATGACGTCATCATTATTATTTTTTTATAAACGAATTTATTCCTAGATTATGCTCAAGAATTTTCATCTTGATCGGATGAAGTTTTGTACTTGTCGAATTATGACGTCATAATGGAGGCACCTATGACATCATCATTAACATATTTTATTCCCCATGGAGAGTTCTTTACAATGAGCAGTCAATTTTTTCTATGCAGCACTTTCGGAGATATAGAGGTGCAACGTTTTTCGGTTTTTCCAGGATGGCGGCTGAACACGTGACCTATGACGTCATAATTATCATAAAAAATTATACAGGTGGAGTTGTACCGATGGTGAAAATTTCCTGTCGATCGGACCAACCGTTGCAGAGAAAATCATATTTATTCCGTGCGGACAAACAGACAGACAGACAAACAGACAAACGGCCTCAAATGCAATACCCTCTCCTCAGGCGAGGGAAACAAGCCCGGCTTCGCCGTTATTAGACTGTCGGTCTTGTTTTCCTGGGCTATTGGGTTTGAATTGCATAATTGTGCAAAATCTCAGCTCTCTAGGCCAATTAGAAAGCACTAAACATTTATCAGTGAATGAGTGCGTCAGGGGTTGTTAGAAAGAGCTTTATATAATAGATATAGTGTCGAGGCTCATGAAGGAGCTACAAGACAGAACAGGTCAGGATGAAACAACCAAAATAACAGACCAAAACACAATAACAGTAGGGTTGTGGGATAAAACAGAGGGAGACTTAGAGAGACAAGGGACATGGTGGAGAATGATAGCAAGGAGAGGGTGCAGGGGATGATCAAGATAGACACAGCTGCAAACCTTCAATAACAGAAGTAGAAGGAAAAACTGGAAATCGGGGAAAGAGGTGTGCTTGGGGAGGATTAACAATTATTGTCATGAAGCCCTGAAGGGAAGAATGAGATGGGAAAGGGTGAGATTAAAGAGAATGACTGAGTTAGTTGTACAGGTAGGGACAAAGAGGAACAAATAAATGGAAGTGAGTAGTGAGTCTGAATTTTGAGATTTTCACCAAAAGGTGGTTACTGGCACACCTCATGCACCTGCAGAAACCTGGGGGAAGGGAGGCCGTGGGGCACGGAAAGGGCAGAAGGGCGCAAGACCAAAAGGGAGGCAGAAAAAGACACAGATACCATTGACCTGTCTGCGATGTGAAAGTGATAGACTCAGCTTCATCGTCGGAGATTACAATGATATTGAAGGCCTTGGTGTCCACGGCATCAAGCTGAGCAAGATGTGAGGCAGGAGCGCCAGCCCGGAGGGTGGAGCAGCACTCCATCAAGCTGTGGATAAAGGTTCAGATGTGCCAAAGGAGGACTGCACAATGGAGGATGCCCAGTTGGCGACCCGCTTTCGAGGCCATTTGGCCTCGTGATGAAGCCGAATTAACAGATGGGAAAGTGTGGGCCATAATGGTGACCATTTTCTGATTGTTTTCCCCTGTGGGTGGGTATTTCTTTTCCTTTCGCTGTTACTGAAAGGCCGTGGGAACCAGAGAGTTGCGAAAGAAAAGCTGATAAAATGCGGCGAGTCTGGAAACGCCACTCTCTGCTGTGAGTGAGCAAAACTAACTGTTGCTCTCAATGGCTGTGTGAGTGCGCTCTAGAGTGCGGAATGGAAATCGGGCTTGCATTGAGAACAGCCAATGGGAACCGAAGTCAGGTGGTGTCCTGAAATTGGTGAAATTGCCAAAATCAAGACTCTCTGCTCACCTTCACTCCTTCATTCCTCTTTCCTCCCGCCACTGGAACAAACTCCCTCACTCTCTTCAATCCCACTCCCCCCTCCAGGTCTTTAAAACAGCTGTTCACCACCATCTCTTATCTTCCCCCATCCAAAACCTTGATCTCTTCTACCCCCGCTAATTCACCCCAGATACACTTCTTTTTTTTTAAATCCCGACTTCTTTCTTTCCTGGAAGTTCTAGCAGTGTCCATGTGTTTTATTCTTTCCCACCCCCCCCCCCTCCCCCCCCACCTTACCATGCCTCCTTTCCCCAAGCTCTCTCCCTCTCACAGATCTTCCGTTGTCCCTGTTCTCTGCTGTTGTACCTGTGTGCTTGTGTGTTGTACTTGTCTCCATGTACTTCTCCTGCAACTGCCTTACAATAAAAAGCGCATCTGTCGTTCCTCTTCCTGGCATAAATCCAAACTGCATTTCGTCGATCTTCACTTTCTTCCTTATCCTCCTCTCCAACACCCTTTCCAACTTTCAGACCATCTGTTCAAATTGAGTATGCACGTGGGGGAAGATGGAGGATGATAGGAGAACGAATGAGGTAATTCAGAATATCATGGGAAGACTTGGGAGAGAGGGTAATGTTGTTGAGGAGGAGGCAGTAAAAGGAGGAATGGCAATTAGGTAAATTGATGGAGTATATGGTTGGGGGTTAGGAAGGGGGTGGTCCAAAAATGAACGATATTTGCTTACATCATAAATGGATCGAACCATTTACAAGACATCTTAACTTTTCAACTGAACGATCACCTTTTCCTTTCTTCTATGTTCACAGTTCAGCCACAGACAACGGGTCATCAACTAGAGTGGCAGCACCTAGAGTGGCTTCTGTTTGCATCATTTCGGAGGGTGCCGCAGCTATGCCAACGATTCACTGCTGCCCCCCTCCCACTCCCAACAAATCTGGCAAGCATTTAGAATTCCATCAGGGCATCAGCACACAATGGTCCATTCTTTTCTCAATTTATTACAAGATCTCTAACGTCCACAAAGTGACCTCAACCAGATGACCTCAACTTCTGGAAGACGAGGGGCTCCGTGACGCAACGTCCAATGCAGCGCAAGCACCAGAATTCCTACCTGGGAATCAAAGCCAGATTTTGGAAACCTTTTTGGCTGAGGACGATGCAGCCAATAAACTTTAAGAGTAGAACAAAACGTTTCTGCTATTCAAACTTGTAACTTTTATTATGCCACCAAAATGGTAGAATTGACCACACGTTAAATCTGCTAATTAATAAGAGGAATTTACCTGGACCCTTTAAACAGGTGACCTTTAAGTTGACCTATTCATGATTCACCAGACAGAGTATAAACTCTGCTAGTGTGAATATTTCAGAAATATTAGCACTCTGTTCTGCTGACACGTCCAATTAACGTTACCGGGGACATCAATTGATACAATAAAAGGAGAATATGAAGTTAATGTCACCGTTCTTTTTTATGTGAACATCAAATTGTGGAAATTTAATTACAGGCAATTCCTCTGACTGTTTGGTCAGTTCGCCTTGTGATTAAAGTAAAGTTACATAAGGAATTAGATTACGGTAACTGTTTGCTATCTATCTATAATTCCAGTAATCTCTGTCTGTACGTTTGTACGTTTGTACGTTTGTCTGTGACCGCTGTTTCTCGACAACCACGGGTCCGATATACTTTTCACTTGCCAGGTATATTGCTGGGGACCCGAGGATGTGCCTTTTCAAGGTTTCATATTAATCGGACAATTACTTACCGAGCTATGTCCAAAAAACGATTCAACCAATCAGAGAGCAGCGAACGATCGCGTGTGCCGGCGTTGCGAATGGACCAAACCATTCCATGTAAATAGAGGGGGGGGTTCTGTGGTCGTTGCGAATGGACGAAACCATTTCATGTAAATAGAGGGGGGGGGGGGATTGTCACTGTACTCGCAAGCCGTTCGCCGTTCGCTTTGGCGTTGCGAATGGACCAAACCATTTCATGTAAATAGAGGGGGGGGATATAATTTTAGATAGATATATAGTACGGGCATATATATAGTACTATGTCCAAAAAACGATTCAACCAATCAGAGAGCAGCGAACTATCGCGTGTGCCGAACGTGGCGGACACACTCTGCCTCGGATGGCACATTTGAGAGCGTATTCATTTATTTCACGTTTGCAAACTATGTTGGCGTTAAACTATGTTTTAAAACTAATAAAAACGAATTTGCGATTCATTCGCTTTCCTGCGCGTTTGTGCACGCGATGGCGATTTCTTTACCAAACTCCGGAAGCCGTTCGCTTTGGACCAAACCATTTCATGTAAATAGAGGGGGGGGGGATATAATTTTAGATATAGATATAGTACGGGCAATGCCCTAGTTAAACACAAAACCGGCAGCAGATTTGGCAGTGGAGAAAATATAACAGAGGGTGAGAGGGAGGGAGAGAGGAAGGGAGAAAGGAAGGGAGAGAGAGAGGGAAGGGGGATAGAGGGAGGGAGAAGGGGAGAGAGGGGAGAGGTATAGAGGGAGGGAGATGGAGAGGGGGAGGGAGAGAAGGATGGAAAGAGGGGAGAGGGATATAAAGAGGGAGAGGAGGAGGGAGAGAGGGAGGGAGAGGGAGAGGGAGAGGGGCAGAGAAGAGGGATAGAATGAGAGAGAGAGAGAGGAGGGATAGAGGGGTAGAGAGAGGGAGGGAGGGATATAGAGAGAGGGAGAGAGGGATAGAGAAGGAAAGAGAGGTGGATAGAGGGACGGAGAAAGGGAGAGGAACAGAGACAGGGAGGAACAGAGATAGGGAGAGAGGGACAGAGAGACAGGGAGAGAGGGACAGAGAGACAGGGAGAGAGGGACAGAGAGAGAGGAAATGAGAGACAGACAGAGAGGGAGAGAGAGGGGGGGGGGGGGGACAGGAACAGAGACAGGGAGAGACCAACAGAGATGGACAGAGAGGGAGAGAGAGAGGGACAGACAGAGAGAGGAAGAGAGAGAGAGGGAGAGAGAGAAAGAGGAAGAGAGGGACAGAGAGAGGGAGGGAGAAAGGGAGATGGGGACAGAAATAGAAAGAGGAACAGAAAGGGGGAGGGGTATAGAGAGGGGGGAGAGAGGGAGGAATAGAGAGAGGGAGGGATAGAGAGAGGGAGGGATAGAGAGAGAGAGAGATCGAGAGACAGAGAGAAAGAGAGAGAGAGAGAGACATTTGACATTTCGTTCCTCTTTATTACTAGGAAGTCAGTGTACATGATGAAAAGTCATATGATACATTTCATATAAATAAAGATAGGCATTACATGAGAGCAAGGACTCGAATTTACAAATTAACTTGGAGGACACCATCAACCAAGCTGCAAAGGGATTCCTTCACGCACAATCGCTGTGAGAAAAGTGTACATTCAATGAATTCAAACTGCAGATGTAAACGAGACGTAACTAGACCTTTGAAAATCATTAAAACATCATCATCAGATAAAAGTAGTGCACGAATGGTTTGCATTTTGTGCTTTCTTGATAAATAAATAGCAAGTTTTGCCTCCGCAAACAGATAGTTGGCTAAAATACATTCCTCTTTACACCGGTAAGAAATATTAAAGCCAAATATAAAAACACAATGTGTGAAAACCAAGCCTAGCCCTTCAATCACATGCGATAAAACTGAAAAAAGAGAAGCCAACCTCGTACATTCAATAAAAGCATGAAAAACAGTTTCAGGGAGATCACAGAAGGGACACATTTCCGAGTTGTCAGGGCATATGCGGTGAGATAAAACGTTTGAAGATAAAATATAATGTGCCAGTCGCCATTGCAGGTCCCCAGTGCATTTGACAATGGGTGCCCTATACATGGTGAGCCATTTGATTGTTGCGGCAGCGCCAATTTGGAGCAGAGGTCTCCAGTGTGTTTGTGGTTCTGTCGGTTTACAGGGAACAAGAATTCCAACACACATGGAATAAACAGAGGATTTCTCCATTGTATTAAAAGGAATAAGACCTTGGAAAGAAATTAAAAGTTTTGGAAAGGGGCATTGGGACAAAGGAGGGTTAGCTTCCACCAGTGGGTCCCATTTTAGCCCAGTTTGTTTAAAAAGGCGTAAAATCAGAGAGAAGATCCTCCCAATGACTCTGATAGAACGAACACCAGTAGCTACAGCAACGACAGCTTTTGACTTCCATTTATGGAGAAAAGGGTCTCAAAAGTTTTTGACTTTAGTGCAATCAATGAATTTTTGCATAAAAGATCGGTCACTACAGACCCCTTTAAAAACTGGATTTAAAAAGACTGGCTCGTTTAAAAACATTGGGAGGGAATAGTCACATGTATCACGCTGAAACTGAATCGCTTGCCATGCTTCCAGCAATCCAGCATGCTCCTGTAGAACAGGGGGACCAAAGTTAAGTCAACCCTCTTGATGTTGATGAGAAAGAGCTGCTGGTCAAAACCAAGTTTCCCGGCTTGCCTAAGTAGGCAGTGTGCAAAAGCTTTCCACGGGACATCCGTGTACAGAAGCCGGCGTAGTGAGAGGAGGCGAAAAGCCATCACCTTACTGTTGACATCGACCAACCCCTGTCCACCTTCAGCGATGGGCAGGCTTATCATGCCTGACCGGAGCCAGTGTCCCCCCCCCCCCCCCCAAAAGTCAATAAAAACACTTGAGAGTTTTTAAAGAATATAAGCTGGGGCTTGTAGTGCCTTAAGCTTATGCCACAGCATTGATGCCGCAAGCTTGTTTATTATCAGGGTGCGACCCCGATAAGAGAGCCGATTCAGTAAACCTTTCCATTTTAGAAGCCACTGCTCAGTTTTAGTTATGAGTGTTTCCCAGTTCTTTGAGACGAAGTCCGGAGTGCCAAGAGAGACCCCGAGATAATGTATCCTGTCTCGTGCCCACACAAGCTGGCCGGGCAAGGTTGGAGAATGGGCATCACTTTGCGGACCCAAGTAGAGAGCATTGCTCTTGAGCCAGTTGATTTTTGCAGAGCTTGCTGAGCTAAACTCCTGGACACAATGAACCAAGGAAGAAACATCTTCATCAGAGCGAACAATTACGCACAGATCATCTGCATAGGCAATTGTCTTGACCGGGTTTACTGCTGGAAGGGGGGGCGAAACCAAGAAGGCACGCACGCAATCGAATAAGCAAAGGCTCCACTGAAAGGGAATACAAAAGACCAGACAAGGGGCACCGTTGGCGAATTCCTCTACAAACAGAGAATGGCTGGCATAAAATATTATTTACTTTTAACATACTAAAAGTATTATTATACAATAATTTAGTGTAAGAGATAAAAATTTCCCCGATACCAAAGCCCCGTAAAACAGAAAAGAGATTAAAATGATCAATTGCATCAAAAGCTTTTTCCTGGTCGAGGAACACCAAACCAACATTCTTTTGTTCAATGGTACAAATATCGATAATGTCACGAATGATAAAAAAAAATACTATCATGTATAGTCCTTTTGGGAATGCAGTAGGATTGGTCGGGGGTGTACAATCTCCCCAATCACCAGCTTGAGGCGGTTTGCAAGAGCTTTGGAAAATATTTTATAGTCAGTACAAAGTAACGAGATTGGACGCCAGTTTTTCAAGTTCTGAAGGTCTCCTTTCTTGGGAATGAGGGCAAGTACAGCCCTGCGACAGCTGAGGGGTAGCGAGCCAGATCGCAAGCTGTCGTTTAAAAGACCAAGTAGTTCAGGACCCAAAAGGTTCCAAAAGGCCCGGTAGAGTTCCATTGGGATCCCATCTAAGCCTGATGCCTTGCCAGTGGGTAAAGTTTGCAATGCGGAAAAAAGTTCTTCCAAAGTAACTTCCACATCCAACTGTAGGCGTGCCGTTTCGGACAGGGTGGGCAAAGAGGCAACCAGAGAGTCAATCATTCCGTGATCAATGTTCTTGGCACGGTACAAGTCAGAGAAGTATTCCTTGGCGGAACCAAGGAACCGCCAAGTTAAGTAGAAGAAGCTGGAAGAAAAGAGAATCGAGACAGCAACACAAGCGAGGAACGTAATGGGGGGGGGGGGGAAGGGAGGGGTGTGGGTGGGGGGGGGGGGTAGCGGGCAGAGGGAGGGCAGAATGGGCGGGGAGCTGGGGGGGGGGGGGTGAGGAGTTGTAGTAGCGGGTTTGTTGAAATGGAGTGGTGGGGGCAGACAGAGAGTAGACAACGTGAGGATTAAAAAGAAAAATGGAAAAACAGAAGGTAAGAACAACGAGCAAGGAGGGTGGGGGGTAGAAAGTTCGAAGGTTGGAGCAGCTCACACCTCACCACACATGCACAGCTGTCATCTTGCCACGCCCAAACACAAACGGCCAGCAGGGGGCGAGAGAGAGACTTTTTTTTTTGACTTTTGAAGTCCTTTTATTATCAAAATAATACAAAAAAATGTATTTATATCTTTACACCAACCATAAATACATGAAAAAGCAATGAAACGAAAAGGTTACAGAAGTATCACGACACACAATTTGCCAAAATAAACCATTAACTTTATACAACCTACAAAAATATTACCAGTTGGTTCTCACGAACCTCACACAACCCTTCATGACACCAAATATTGGTGAATTCATCAAGATTGTTTGCATCCTTATAGAAACAAAACTCTAGTTTAAGTCTTGCTGACACGAGGGCATTGAAAAACACCATTACATTGCATTCCCCGGCAGGTTTACCGTTCAATTTCTCCCTTCTTGAGAGATATATTGCCAGCTTGGCTGTTGCGACAAGAAACCTCATTAACATATTTTCCTTGCTTGACTTGGCATTAAAGCCGAAAATAAAAAAACGCAACGAGAAAACAACCTTCATTCTGTGTGCCGCAAGATTAAACCACCGAAACAAAGGAACCAATCTCACACAATTAATGAAGGCGTGGAACACGTCCTCCGTACATATGCAGAATGGGCAACATGTGGATGTAGGAGAGAAATCGTTGATTAACTTATTGGAGGGGACTATCCAGTGGATCAGTCTCCATTGGAGATAACCAGATCTTTTACTTATGAGCTTGCTATACATGGAGTTCCATACAGGTTCAGAGGGGGGTCCCACAGGCAACAGTCTCTTCCACCGGATTACTCCATTTAGCGGCGTATCCCCCAGCAGTAACTTGACACATGACTTGTATAGCTCTTTACTGCTAGTCTCTTGAAAGGGGCTTATCCCCATGCTAACTGGGGGTAAGTCTTCCAACTTGAAGTGCACCAGTAACCCAGGAAAAACCCACTCATCGTGCAATGGTTCGAGCTCGTGGGACCAGCATACTCTCAGCCGTACCCCTATTCGTATCACCTCTCTCAACACTTTTGCAGTCACTCTTTCGGACCGAATTCCTGCTAGCTCGGCTACTTCTCGAGCTGATTTCCACCCGCAACCTGAAACTTGCCGGAGGTGCCATACTTTTGTGATGCCGGCAATTATGAAATGCTGGCAGAGGTCCCTACTTTTGGGTATGTTTGGGAAAAGCCGATTGCAGAACAGAGGCTCTTGTGCAAACATATGGATGTCGTAGTTGTCTTCTTGACGGCACACTGTGAGGTTCTGCCAAGCATTCAACACACTCTGATAAAAAACAGGAAGAGGAGATGTGTCAACTTGTTGAAGCAGGACCAAGAAACATTTGCGGCCAAATCCCAGCCCGCCAGCTTGCCGCAAAATGTGGGTGGCCAAAACATGGTTTGGTAATTGCTCTTTCACCAAAAGTTTTTGCACAGAGCATAGCCAAAAGGCCATTATACGGCTCCTGATGTCGACCATACTCTGGCCACCCTCGGCCAATGGACGGCATACAACGTTTGGCCGTAACCAGTGATGCCCTCCCCAAAAGAACTCCAACAGTTGCCTTTGCACTTCCTTCACCAAGCCTTCTGGTGGTTGCAGGCAGATGAATCTGTGCCACAAGAAGGAGGCGACGAGGTTCTTGACTACCAAAACTCGGCCCTTATACGAAAGGTGAGGCAGGACTCTCCTCCATCTACTCAATCTCTTTTTTACGCATTCAGCAACACCTTCCCAGTTTTTCTGGCCGTACTGTGGGGATCCAAGGAACACTCCAAGATAGCGAACACCTTCATCCACCCACTTTAAACATGCAGGAAGGTGTATTGGCGGGCCTTGCGCCATTCTAGATGCACTGTCCCTGACAGAGGGAACCCATAGCGCTTTGCTCTTTTCCCAGTTGCACTTCAACGAGGAAGCTAAACCAAACAAATGTAGGCACTTAGCCAGAGCTGCAATGTCGTTATTGTTTTTAACAATGACTGCAACATCATCAGCATACGCCGATACGACAACTGGAGGATGATCAGGAGATATACTCATTCCAGAAACGTTATTCCTTAGTAACACGAGAAGTGATTCCATTACAAGGGTGAACAGTAAGCCGGAGACAGGGAAACCTTGCCTTACCCCCCTTTGAACCTGTATGGGAGAACAAAGCTCATTGTTCACCTTAACTAAACTGAATATATTGTTGTACAATAAAGCAATATAAGTTCTGAAATTATCTCCAAATCCACAGGCTTCAAGCACATGATTCAAAAAGACATGATCGATGCTATCAAAAGCCTTTTCTAAATCAAGAAAAATTATACCAAAGTCATTCTGCACACAGTTGCCATCTATGAGATCTCTAATGAAAAACATGTCATCATACATAGATCTACCTGGAATACAATAACTCTGATCAGGGTGAACCAAATCGCAAATTACCCTTTTAGCTCGATTCGCCAAAACTTTTGAAAGGATTTTATAATCAGTGCATAGTAGAGAAACAGGTCTCCAATTCTTCACGTGTCGCAAATCACCAGCCTTTGGAAGAAGGGACATCACCGCTCTTCTCAAACTTAAAGGCAATTCTCCATGAGTCAGTGATGATTCAAGAACATGCATCAGTTCTGGACCTAATAGTTCCCAAAATTCCACATAAAATTCAGCCGGCAGACCATCGATTCCAGGGGCTCTTCCCGAGTCCATTCCAGCCAGGGCTTGCGTTAACTCCTCGAGCGTAATTGGTGAGTCCATATCCAGCCGCTGGGACTCAGTTAACGAGGATAGGTGAGAGGTTAAAAGTCTCATTGTTTCATCACAAACAACCTGTTTTGAAAACAGTTTGGAAAAGAAGTCTTGAACACATAACCGTCTGTCTCTGGGATTTACAACAACAGCTCCGCCAGGATTAATTACAGAAAAAATGTTCTTGGGTGCTTTACTGACAGAGTCCAGACGGAAAAAAGCTTTACTAGGGGTATCTAAAACCTTTAAGTTCTTAACCCTTAGTCTGAGCAACAACCCTGCTGCTTTCTCCTGGATTAACTCTCTCAGCTGAGTCTTCTTTTCTAGTAATAACTGGAAGTTTCTTGCATTATTATTTTTAGCAAGTTTACCTTCGAGCTGTACAATGTCAGCTTCCAAACAAGTCATTGTTGTATTCTTAACATTTGTAATGTTTGCTCTAAACTGTTGACAAAACACCCGAATCTGGGCTTTCGTATTGTCCCACCAAAGATTAACTGAAGAAAAGGAGGGCTTTCTTAGGATTTGATTAGCCCAGAAAACTTGGAAGGCTTCTTTAAATAGACCATCTTCTAGAAGACTGGTATTAAATTTCCAGTATGCACTTTTATTTATTGACTGAAGAAAAAGAAACCCCATGGTTAGTAAATGATGGTCTGAGAATATTGACGGAAAATAATCTGGAGAGACTATAGCGTTTCTAAAAGGTGAGTTTATATACCATCGGTCGAGTCTCGCAAAGGACACTCTTCCTCTGGTGATGCGGCTCCAGGTAAACTGAGGTTCATTGGGGAAAAGTACCCTCCATACATCTAGCAAACCAACCCGAGAAAGGAAAAGGGATAAATCAGTACATGATTCGGGATGAGGTTCTGCCGAGTTCCTGTCCATTACAGGTTCAAAGGTACAGTTGAAATCACCCCCGATGCACACACATTGGTTTAGATCAACTGTCTGCAGGTGATTAATCACAGACGCAAAGAAAGCTTTCCGTTCTGTGCTCTCACTTGGTGCGTACACATTGAATAATGTGAAATGGAAATTATTAACCTCTAGTTCAAGAGAGCTGAATCGGCCTTTAATGATCTCCTGGAAGAGGATTGACTCAGGTACTAGCCCTGGTCGAAGTACGAAAGCAACACCTGCCGAAAGGGAAGACAGGTTGCTAAAAAAGCACTGTCCCCCAAAAACGCGACACCAATCATATTCTACGTTTTGGGTGATGTGCGTTTCCTGCAATAAAAGTACATCGACATTCTTGCGCCGAAACAAACTTTGCACTTGAGTTTGGCGGTTTGGGTTTGCACCTCCACCATTAATGTTCAAGGTGCCAAAGGTAATTTGCTTCATTCTTTATCAAAAGGCTTGATTGGGTGTTGCGAAATCTCAAGACTGGCTTTTGTAATAATTTTCCTGAGTCGGTGAAACTGTGACCTTGTTAGTGGAAATTCTTTGCCCTTTCTTGTTATTTCCTTTGCTGATTGAATAAATGAACCTAAATCAGGAAATGTATCCCTGATAACTACATTTCGCTGTCTGTAGGTTTCATTCAGAAAGGAGAGTACGAGTTGAGGAGATATCATTGGCTGACTCAACTGAGACTGAGACAACTCGGGCACCTCGTCATCCTCATCAGATTCCGACAAGTCTGACAAGGTCCCTCCAGGATCGAGGATGTCGGCCTCCGTGGTCACTATGGGAATTGTCAGTATCTCTGGGGATTCGCTGGGGAGCTCCGCTGTGCGATCCACGATGCCATGGTGATATTTGTGCTCGTCAGAAGTTGAAGCCTCGGTTTCATCCTCTTGTGGAGCACAATCTACCGAATCGATGAGCGACTCGGTAACACAGTTTTGAATCTGCATCGGTAGAGCAGCACTGTGGTGGGATGAGTCAGTCACTGTCTGCTCGTTCACAGTGACTAATGATCGTAACGCCAACGGTTCATTCGAGGGTTTATCAACGTATTCAGCATTGCAACTAATTTCACCCATATAGCAATTTGCGTCCACAGAGTTTGTACACAAACTTTCAGACATATTATCCTCAATTGCAGCACCCGATTCACCATCCTTTTTTCCAAACACGATGGAAGCATGAGGAACACATTGAGGTGTGTGTTCAGCTACACTGGCCTTCTCCAATACCACCTTTTTTGGATTACTGGTAGAAAAATTATCAACCGACGCCCTTCGTTTTTTAGAACCAATAATAGGGTCCTCCTCCATTCCTTCACTACATGAGGGAATCGCAGCAAAGGTTGTGCGAGTTGGGGTCGCTTCGGTTTCTGTAACAGGAAGTGAAGTGCGATCGTTTTCAAGACTCGGGACATGCGCATTGATGCTGCTATTGTTCGTCTCACTGCAGGAGGGAACAGCAGGAACCGGTAAACTCACAGGATTAACTCCAGTCGGTTGAATAGGAACACGAGTATTATCATTTTTACAATCGGTGTCTACGTGACCATTTTCCCGACACTTTGAACACGAAACCTTGGGACAGAAACGTTTAACGTGACCGAAGGCTCCACAGTGAAAGCACGTTAGTGAGGCTGACGAGGCGTACATTTGATACTCCCGATCGTCGGATTTTACTTTAAATGAAATATTTAACTCTATCATCACCACGATCGGGAAGTACCATGTAAACTTGGCGACGGAAACTCATAACGTGTTTTATCCTCTCGTCTCGACTCTTCAGAGGGATCATGGACATTCTCGACACAGCTGTTCCATAACGAGAAAGGACTGACATTAGTTTGTCGTTTGATATAAATGGTGGTACATTTGATACAACGATTTTCATCGCTGGAGTATCCATGGGGGACGCTAACATAAAAACACCACTCTCTGTGGTTAAACCTGCACTCACGACGTCGTGAACAAAGTTTTCTTCGGACAGGAAAATAACAACTTTATGATTCATTCGTGAGGCAGCTCGCACATGCTCGCACCCGATTATTTTCCCCACTGCGAGTACCACATCCTCAGTGAGGACTCCTTCTGGTGGAACACACACAAATGCATGCTTCCTCGTTAGGCTATCGAACGCCTCTAACCGAGAGAGTGCATTCACCATAACAGCGAATTTAACACCCCCCCCCCCCCCCCCCCTTGTCCGAACCGTTCAAGAAGGTATCAAACCTTTGTGAGGAAAACTCACAAAGAACTCACTACAACACAGAGCAGTTGCTCACAGCCGCCATGACGCCACGCCCACCACAAACGGCCTGCAGGGGGCGAGAGAGAGAGAGAGAGAGAGAGAGAGAGAGAGAGAGAGAGAGAGAGAGAGAGAGAGAGAGAGACTTTTTAGACTTTTTATTACAAAAATATAAAAATACAAGCCAGTCGGTGAAGATACTATTCAATACAGGCACAATAATCAAAAATACAGAAAAGAAAAAGAGATAATGACAGGAAATCAAAACAGTACAATGAACTAGAAAAGAGAAACAACAACAGAAAAACCGACCACACACTGATTCAATCCCAACAAACCTACAAATATATCAATAATTCATTCTCCTGCACCATGCAGATCCCATCAAAACACCAGATGTTCATAAACTCATCAATACATTTCTTTCTTCCAGAATCACAAAATTCAAGTTTGAGTCTTGCAGATATCAAGGCATTAAAAAAGTACAAGACATCACATTGCCCAATCGGCTTTCCTTTCAGTTTTTCCTTCCTCGATAAATAAATTGCCATTTTCGCCGTGGCCACTAAAAACAAAAACAACATATGTACATGTTCTTTCATATCATTGAAACCAAAAATAAATGATCGCAGAGAAAAAGTGATCTTCATTTTTCCAGCCATGTAGTTCAGCCATTGAAATAAAGGCACAAGCCTTGCACAATCAACGTACGCATGGAACACATCCTCTGTGGAAACACAGAACGGGCAACACGTAGATATGAGCGCGAAATGACTCACTAATTTATTAGATGGAATGATCCAGTGTATCATTCGCCACTGGAGATCACCTGTCCTTTTGCTTACCAGCTTACTGTATACTGATTCCCATGCAGGCTCAGATGGGAGTCCTTCTGGCATTAGCCCTTTCCACCTGGCCACTCCATTTAACGGTGAGTTCCCAAGCAGAACTGCAGTGCATAACCGATACAGGTCTTTACTACTGCATTTCTGAAAAATGTTTTGTCCCTCACTAATTGGGGGCAAGTCTCCGTGACTAGGCTGTACCAATAAACCAGGAAAATGCCAGTCATTGGATGTCACCAAAACTTCCTGGGTCCATCTTAGTCCAAGTTGGAAGCTTTTCTTTACTATTCCCTTTAGTATTCTTCCGATTATTCTGTTTGACCATATTCCAGTCATATCGGCTATCTCTTGCACCGTCTTCCACCCCCAACCAGAATCATGGCGGAGGTCCAACACTTTGATTATGCCCGCTGTAATAAAGTGTTGATAAAAGTCTCGGCTTCTTGGGATTGCAGGAAACAGTAGGTTGTAAAAAGGGGTTCTTCCACAAACATGCTTGTAGCATAGGTTTCTTGCTGGCGACTAGTCGAAAGGCTTTGCCAGGCATTCAGAAGGCTCTGATAGAATGATGGTAGATGAGATGTGTCGACATGTTGGAGTTGGACTAAGAAAAGTTCAAGGCCATATCCGAGCCCGCTTGCGTTTCGCAGCACGCGATAGGCCAGAAGTCGGCTTGGCAGTCGTTCCTTGTACAGCAACTGCTGTATGGTACACAGCCGAAAAGCCATGATACGACTTTTTATGTCGATCAGTCCCTGGCCACCTTCAGACAAGGGGCTACATATGACATTTGGTAGTAACCAATGGTGACCACTCCCAAAAAAATCCACGAGTAGCCTCTGCACTGCCTTTAGTAGTGCCTCTGGCGGCTGAAGGCAGATAAACCTATGCCACAGGGAAGAAGCCACCAAATTATTCACCACTAGAACCCTGCCTTTGTAGGAAAGGTGGGGCAGAGCTCGTTTCCACAGTCCCAGTCTTTTTTTGACATGCTCAACAATCCCGTCCCAATTTTTGAGGACGTAATGTGGAGATCCCAGGAAAACCCCAAGGTATTTGACTCCGTCTTCCACCCATTTTAACTTTGTTGGTAGATGCACAGGTGGTACCAGCACTCTTCCAGGTGGAATGTTCTTGAGACAGGGAATCCATAAGGCCTTACTCTTGTCCCAGTTACACTTCAAAGAAGAAGCGAGGCAAAAAAAGATTTAAACATTCAACAAGTGCTGGGATATCACTCTCCTTCTTAACAACCACACAGACATCATCTGCATAAGCCGATACAACTACTGAAGGACTCCCAGGGGATACAGTCACTCCTGAAATATTTTTCCTAAATAAAATTAGGAGTGATTCCATTACCAAGGAAAATAACAACCCAGAAACCGGGCATCCTTGTCTCACCCCTCTTTGAACCTGTACCGGAGAGCTGAGTTCGTTATTTATTTTAAATAAACTAAATATATTGTTGTACAACAAAGTCACGTAGGCCCTAAAATTGACACCAAAGCCACATGCTTCTAGCACCCGATACAAAAAAACATGATCCACACTGTCAAAAGCACTTTCCAAATCCAGGAATATTATCCCAAAATCTTTTTCCAAGCAATCACATTCCATTAAATCTCTAATCAAAAAAATATTATCATAAATAGATCTGTTTGGGATGCAGTAACTCTGATCATGGTGGACTAGATCACCGATTACCGTCTTCAACCGACTGGCCAACACTTTTGACAATATTTTGTAGTCCGTACATAATAACGAGACCGGCCGCCAATTCTTTATCTGTCTTAGATCCCCAGTCTTTGGAATCAGCGACACCACTGCTCTTCTGAAGCTTAGTGGGAGTTCTCCAAGCACCAAGGATGATTCCAGGACATTCAATAATTCAGGGCCCAAAAGGTCCCAAAAAGCCAAGAAAAATTCTGCCGGTAGGCCATCAATCCCAGGAGCTTTCCCCGAGTCCATTTCACTTAGGGCCTGCGTTAGCTCAGGCAAAGTAATTGTTGAATCCAGGCCCAGGCACTGAGGCTCAGTTAGGGATGAAAGGTGAGAAGTTAAAAATTCCATGGTTTGCTCACAAACATTTTGTTTTGCATAGACTTTTGAAAAAAACTCTCTAATGCACAACCTTACATCTCCAGGGTTGGCAACCATGTTTCCCCTAAAGTCTTGTACAGAGAAAAGGGTTTTGGGTGACTTATTTACAAAATCCATTTGGAAGAAAGATTTACTCGGGGTGTCTGATACCTTTAAATTGTTTATTCTTAATCTAATTAACAGGCCTGCTGCTTTCTCCTGAATCAGCTCTCTCAGTTGAGCCTTCTTTTCAACCAATAACCTGTGGTCTCTTCTGATATTATCTTTAGCCAGTTTACACTCTAACCGTATAATATCAGCTTCTAAACAAGCCATTGTTATATTTTTTTACGTCAGTTCCATTTGAAACAAACTGCTGACAAAACACTCTAATCTGAGCTTTTGTGTTATCCCACCATAATGCTAAAGAAGAGAAAGAGGGCTTTCTTGAAAGTTGGATGACCCAAAAAGCACGGAAGGCGTCTTTAAACAAAGCATCTTCGAGAAGACTGGTATTGAATTTCCAGTATGCACTTTTGCGTAAGGGTTGAGGGAAAAAGAGGCCCATGGTAACTAAATGATGCTCAGAAAACAAAGATGGAAAATGATTTGGAGAGATAACCGCATTCCTGAACTGTGAGTTTATGTACCAATGGTCAAGTCTAGCGAAGGTCATTCTCCCATTGGCACATCGTCCCCAAGTATACTCAGATTTGTTGGGGTAATGCAGTCTCCATGCATCTAGCACACCCACTGCCGAAAAATAATTTAACAAATCAGTACTACCTTCGGGATGAGGTTCTGCTGTATTTCGGTCTATACTGGGTTTAAAGGTGCAATTAAAGTCACCCCCCATGCAAATACAATTATTGAGATCTATCGACTGCATGTGTCGAATTAAAGATGAAAAGAAAGCTCTTCGGTCCACACTCTCACTTGGTGCATAAACGTTGAATAGTGTAAACCGAAAATTATTAATGACCAGTTCCAATGAAATAAACCGGCCTTTAATCACCTCCTGGAAGAGGCATGACTCAGGTACTAGGCCTGGTCTGAGTAAAAAGGCTACACCAGCAGAAGAAGAAGACATGTTACTAAAAAAACATTGTCCTTTAAAGAGGCGACACCAGTCGTACTCCCCATTTTGAATTATATGGGTTTCCTGGAGTAAGAGTACATCAATTTTCTTGCGCTCAAATAAACTTTTCACCTGAACCTGGCGGTTTTGGCTTGCACCTCCGCCATTCATATTTAAGGTTCCAAAGGTGATTTTTTTCATGGATTATCAAAAGGCGTGAGCGGTTGCTGGGAAATCTCGCTCCCTGCTTTTGTAACAGCCTTTCTAAGCCGATGAAACAGCGACCTTGTTAAATGAAATTCATCCGGCCTCCTAATTATGTCCTTTGCAGCCTGGATGAATGAAATTAAATCAGGAAAATGATCTTTTACAATCACATTTCGGTGTCGGTAGGTGTCATTCAGAAAAGAAATAACAAGTTGAGGGGCTATGGATGACTGATCTGATGAAGATTGAGACAACTCAGTCATCACAACTTCATCCTCTGAATCTGACAAATCAGAAACAGCTCCACCCGGATCACATATATCAGTCTGCACAGTCACCATTTTGATTCCAGCCAAGTCCGAAGATTTGCTGGAATGGTCTATGGTAGAGTCATCCTCACTCTGGTACCCGGGACATTCAGCAGGAGCTGAAATCTCGGCTTCACCCTCCTGCAGGGAGATGTTCACTGGCTCAGTTGACGAACCAGTGTCATGATTTAGATCTTGCATTGGTAAAGAGGAGCTTGGGGCTGAGACATTCCCAATCCGCTCGGTCTCAGCAGGTAGTGAAGGTGGCGGCTCACTAATGAGCTCACCATCATCTTTAGTCTCGCCATCTACTTTTTCTCCCAGGTTTTCGGTGCTGCCCGATAATGTTTCAGAATTAATTAATTCAGGTTCCTTCTCCCTGGTGTCAACACAGCTTGTGGACACCTGAGAAAGACGTTCCAGGGCGTCTGCACCCACACTCTCTTTATCCAACACTACCTTTTTCAAAGTAATGTTGGAGTTACAAGCACCAGGTGCTCTTCGTTTTTTTGTCACCACAATGGGATTTTCTTCCATCTCCTCACTGCACGTAGCATCTGCCACCACAGGTGGGTTATCTGGGGTTATTTCATTATTTACCGAATCAGCGCTGTTGTCGTTTTCACTAAGACGAACAGGAGTATTATCCCTACTCCTCGAGTGCGAGGGAGCGGCGGTAGGAACCGTTCGGGTATTTCGGTTTACGTTGTTTCGTACGTTAGAGACCGGGGTGTTATCTCTTTTACAATCAGCGTCACTATGACCTGCTTCACCGCACCGTACACACGATACCTTCGGACAAAACCTTTTCACATGGCCAAAAGCTCCGCACTGAAAACATGTTAATGAGGCCGATGACGCATACATCTGGTACTCATGGTTGTTCACCTTTACCTTGAACGTGATGTTTAACCCCGTGTCATCGCCTCGATCCGGAAGCACCATATACACCTGCCGTCTGAAGCTCATCACGTGTTTAACACGTTCATCCTGAGACCGGAGCGGAATCATTGTGATTTTCGACACAGCCGTTCCGTATCGGGACAAAACGGACATCAGCTGGTTGCAGGTTATAAATGGGGGTACTGTAGCGGTTACCGCTGGATGTACATAATCGCCTTGCACCGGCCAGAACACGGCCAGACGCGCCTCTCCCGGGCATGCCCGGACTCACTGTTCCCGGGCACGCCCGAACCTCCCGGGCACGCCCGCTCTCGCCTTTCCAGGGCTCGCCCAGAGCGTCCGGGCATGCCCGCTATCGCCTTTCCAGGGCTCGCCCAGAGCGTGCGGGCATGCCCGCTATCGCCTTTCCAGGGCACGCCCAGAGCGTCCGGGCATGCCCGCTATCGCCTTTCCAGGGCTCGCCCAGAGCGTCCGGGCATGCCGGTATCGCCTTTCCAGTGCTCGCCCAGAGCGCCCGGGCACGCCCAGCCTCGACTTGCCAGGCCGCAGCCAAACACGCCCGGGCAGGTCCAGACTCGCCTTTCCAAGGCTCGCCCTTGATACCCGGGCATGCCCGGTATAGCTTTTGCCGGGCAAACTTCCCGACATAAATGTGTATATATATTGTTGCCCGAAAAACGGGCTTGTCAGAATACCTGAGCTGTTTTGTTTCAATAAAGCAACTCGGACGAATTCCGTCTTTGGTCGCGTCAATTCTTTCGACTCGCGTTGGAGCACAGTTCCTTCATTGGTGACCTACCGACATGGATAGGGCAGTGACGCTTAAACTGCCTACCTTCTGGGAGACTCACGCGGCTGTTTGGTTCGCCCAGGCGGACTCCCAGTTCGCCCTGCGAGGCATCACCACCGACGACACCCGCTTCCACCATGTTGTGGCGGCGCTCGGTTCCACCACCGCGGCCCGCGCCTTGAGCCTCCTCCAGCACCCGCCGGCTGCTGACAAATACGACGCGCTGAAGACGCTCCTCCTCGGCGCTTTCGCCCTCTCACCGGCAGCACGCGCACGGCGCCTGCTTGACCTGCCCGAGCTCGGCGACACGCGCCCGTCCGAGCGCATGGACTATATGCTCTCGTTGCTCGGCGAGCACTCTCCGGCATTCCTGTTCCGGGAGCTGTTCCTCCGTCAGCTGCCTAACCCGGTACGCCTCGCCCTGGCTGGCACGTTGATCACGGATTCCCGCACCCTCGCCAGGGAAGCCGATAAGATCTCCTCGGCGGGCCAGCACATCGGCGCGGTTACCTGGAGCCCGCCGCCGTCCGAGGCGACGCCCACGATGCCCGAGCGCCCTGCGCGGTTGGAGGCCGAACTGCCGGTGCAACTGGCGGCCGCCACGCCGCACCGCCCGCTTCCGACACGACGGCCGGGGCCTCCACCTGACCGGGCGTGGTGTTATTACCACGCCAGGTTCGGACACAAGGCTCGGACGTGCCGGCCCCCGTGCACTTTCGGCAGGTCGGGAAACGGCCGGGCCGGCGTTCATTCCCAGCCATGAGCGCCGGCCACTCGGGCAACTTGCTGTTTATTCGGGACAAAGCGTCTGGACGGCGTTTCCTGTGCGACACCGGCGCCCAACTGAGCGTCATACCTGCCTCCGAGCAGGACAGGCTGGACGCAGTTTGCGGCCCCTCTTTGGTCGCTGCTAATGGCTCGGCCATACGCACTTTCGGCCCACACGTCGTCACCCTCTGCTTCGGCAGCCAGCGCTTTCAATGGACTTTTGTTACCGCCAGCGTCCCCGTGGCTTTGCTGGGCGCCGACTTCCTCTGCGCGCACGGGCTGCTGGTCGACGTCAAACGACGTCGCCTTGTCCACGCCGAGACCTTCAGCTCCCTGGCGTGCACAATGAGCAGCTCCGCGCTGACCGAACTGGCGTGCGCCCTCCCGGCAACGAACGAGTTCGCTCGCCTGCTCGTGGAATTCCCGGCCCTCACGCGGCCGACGTTTTCGGCCGTCGCGGTGCGGCACGGGATCGAGCACCACATACCCACTACGGGCCCGCCGGTCTACGCCAGGGCCCGCCGCCTCGACCCAGCCAAGCTCACCGTGGCAAAGGCCGAATTCGACGCGTTGGAGCACCTCGGCATCATGCGGCGCTCCGATAGCGCGTGGGCCTCGCCACTGCACATCGTGCCAAAGCCGGGGGGTGGACGGCGCCCGTGTGGTGACTACCGCTGTCTCAATGACGCTACCACCCCCGACAGGTACCCGATCCCGCATATTCAGGACTTTTCCGCCCGTTTGGCGGGACGGGTCATCTTTTCGAAAATTGACCTGATACGGGGCTACCACCAGGTACTTGTCCGGGCGGCCGACGTCCCGAAGACGGCCGTCATCACGCCGTTCGGCCTGTTCGAATTTTTGCGGATGCCGTTTGGCCTCAAGAACGCGGCCCAGGCGTTCCAGCGCTTGATGGACGGCGTGCTGCGCGACCTGCCGTTTCTTTTCGTCTATCTGGACGACATCCTCGTCGCCAGCACGTCCCGCGCCGAGCACCTCCTCCACCTCCGAACACTATTCGGTCGCCTTAGCGAGCACGGCTTAATTGTCAACCCGGTCAAATGCCACTTCGGCGCGACGACCGTTGACTTTTTGGGCCACCGCATCACCAAGACCGGGGCCGTGCCGCTGCCGACCAAGGTCGAGGCCATCACCACGTTCCCGCGTCCCCGTTCCATCAAGGCCCTCCAAGAGTTCCTCGGCATGGTGAATTCTTATCACCGATTCGTGCCCCGCGCTGCTCAGCTCATGCGGCCCCTTTACGAGGCCCTCCGGGGCAAGCCGGCCAAGCATGACATTGTTTGGTCCGCGGCCATGGACGCGGCCTTCGCCAGTGCCAAACGGGCCCTCGCCGACGCAACGCTGCTGGCTCACCCGGTGCTCAACGCGCCCATCGCCCTCACTACGGACGCCTCCAACTACGCGGTGGGCGCCGTCCATGAGCAATGGGTGGACGGGGTTTGGCAGCCACTCGCTTTTTTCAGCCGGCAACTCCGGCCGAACGAATTAAACTACAGCACGTTCGACCGCGAGCTGCTCGGGCTATTCCTGGCCGTTCGCCATTTCCGACACCTCCTGGAGGGCCGCCCGTTCACGGCTTTCGTCGACCACAAGCCATTGGTCTACGCAATGGCTAAGGTCACGGAGCCGTGGTCGGCCCGCCAGCAGCGCCACCTCTCCGCCGTGTCGGAGTTCACCACGGACATCCAGCACGTCGCCGGCAAAGACAACGCCGTGGCCGACTGCCTTTCGCGGGCCAGCGCGAACGGGGTCCACCTCGGCGTGGACTTCACGCTCATGGCGGCCGACCAGACCACCGACGCCTCGGTGCAGGCACTCCGCGTGGCGGACACGGGCCTCCGCCTGGCCGACATCCCCTTCGCGGGCACCGTCCTGCTCTGCGACGTCTCCCAGGGCCAGCCTCGCCCCATCGTGCCCATTTCCTGGCAGCGCCGCATCTTCGCCTCCATCCACGGCCTTTCTCACCCGGGCCGGAAAGCTTCTCAGAAGCTGGTGTCGGCGCGTTTCGTCTGGCACGGCCTTCGACGAAACATCCGCGACTGGGCCAACGCCTGCACGGCCTGCCAGCGAGCCAAGGTCCACCGCCACACCCAGGCCCCGCTGGCACCTTTCGCCGTGCCTGAACGGCGTTTCGACCACGTCCACGTGGACCTCGTGGGTCCCCTGCCCCCCTCGCGGGGGTTCACCCACCTGCTCACCATGGTGGACAGGACCACCAGGTGGCCGGAGGCCGTGCACCTCACCTCCACCACCACCGCCGACGTGGCGCAGGCGTTCATCGCCACCTGGGTCGCGCGCTTCGTCGCACCAGCGGACATCTCATCCGACCGCGGCCCACAGTTCACGTCTGAGCTTTGGGGCGCGGTCGCCCGTTCGTTGGGGGTCACGCTGCACCGCACCACGGCCTACCACCCCCAAGCCAATGGGTTGTGCGAGCGGTTTCACCGCTCCATGAAGACCGCACTCATGGCCGGCCTTCAGGACGACGGTTGGGCCGACCGGCTGCCGTGGGTCCTTTTGGGCCTTCGCACGGCCCCCAAGGAAGACCTCCAGGCGTCCGCCGCCGAGCTCGTCTACGGCCAGCCACTCCGCGTCCCGGGCGAATTCGTGCCTGACGCTACCAGTCCCTGGTCCGCCGCTCGCCAGCGCTCGGACCTCCAGGAGGCCGCCAGACGATTTGCCCCCGTGCCGACGTCCCGCCACGGTGGCCCCCAGTCCTACGTCCCCCCGGCGCTTCGCACAGCGGAGTACGTCTTTGTGCGTCATGACGCGCACCGGGGGCCACTCCGGCCGCCGTACGACGGGCCCTTCCGGGTCCTGCGACGGGGCGACAAGTCTTTCATCGTCGACTTCGGCGGCCGGCCGGACCGGATTTCTGTGGACCGCCTCAAACCGGCGCACATGGACGTCGACCGACCACCACGGTTGGCCCTTCCTCCGCGGCGAGGCCGCCCCCCGTCCACAGTTCCCCCCGCTCGACCACCCACCACCACGTCAGACCCCTCCCCACGACCCTCCAGGGGTCGCTTCGGCCGGGTCATCCGGACCCCCCTTAAATTGACCCTGCCGGTGCAGGTCGATTCTGGAGGGGCGTGTGTAGCGGTTACCGCTGGATGTACATAATCGCCTTGCACCGGCCAGAACACGGCCAGACGCGCCTCTCCCGGGCATGCCCGGACTCACTGTTCCCGGGCACGCCCGAACCTCCCGGGCACGCCCGGTCTCGTCTTTCCCGGGCATGCCCGCTCTCGCCTTTCCAGGGCTCGCCCAGGGCGTCCGGGCATGCCCGCTATCGCCTTTCCAGGGCTCGCCTAGAGCGTCCGGGCATGCCCGCTATCGCCTTTCCAGGGCACGCCCAGAGCGTCCGGGCATGCCCGCTATCGCCTTTCCAGGGCTCGCCCAGAGCGTCCGGGCATGCCCGCTATCGCCTTTCCAGTGCTCGCCCAGAGCGCCCGAGCACGCCCAGCCTCGACTTGCCAGGCCGCAGCCAAACACGCCCGGGCAGGTCCAGACTCGCCTTTCCAAGGCTCGCCCTTGATACCCGGGCATGCCCGGTATAGCTTTTGCCGGGCAAACTTCCCGACATAAATGTGTATATATATTGTTGCCCGAAAAACGGGCTTGTCAGAATACCTGAGCTGTTTTGTTTCAATAAAGCAACTCGGACGAATTCCGTCTTTGGTCGCGTCAATTCTTTCGACTCGCGTTGGAGCGCAGTTCCTTCAGTACGTTAGATATGACGACCCTCATCGACGGAGTGTCCATAGGCGACGCCAAGACAAAGAGACCTGTCTCTGTGGTTAAACCCGCACTAACAACATCGTGAACGAATTTTTCATCGGACACAAATACAAAAACGTTTTGATTCATTCTCGACGCTGCTCGTACATTTTCACAACCGATTATTTTCCCCACCGACAACACAATGTCCTCAGTGTAAGTTCCTTCGGGTGGAACACACACAAATGCATGCTTCGTTGTTAAGTTGTCGAACGCCTCTAACCGAGAGCGTGCATTCGCCATCCCAGCAAATTAACACCCCCCCCCCCCCCCCTTGTCCGAATCGGACAAGTAGGTACCAAACCGAAATAAATCAAACTAGAATAAATAATAAACGTGCATTATAAGCACAAAAAAGGCTTACAAAGCATCGTCGAAGCCGGTAGGCCGCACCCAAAATGGGTCCGCTCTCAAACCTCTCTCTCTTGAAGACAAAGGTGTAGAAAGGATGAAAACAAAATGCCAAAGTACACAGGATGGAAAGGAGAGGGAGGGGGGGGGGGCAGGGGAGGGCAGGAGAGGAGGAAAACTCACAAAGAACTCACTACAACACAGAGCAGTTGCTCACCGCCGCCATGACGCCACGCCCACCACAAACGGCCTGCAGGGGGCGAGAGAGAGTGAGAGAGAGAGAGAGAGAGAGAGAGAGAGAGGGCGAGAGGGAGAGAGAGAGAGAGAGAGAGAGAGAGAGAGAGAGATAGAGAGATGGAGAGAGGGAGAGGGAGAGGGAGAGAGAGAGAGAGAGAGAGAGAGAGAGAGAGAGAGAGAGAGAGAGAGAGCGAGAGAGAGAGGGGGAGAGGGAGAGAGGGCGAGAGGGCGAGAGGGAGAGAGAGAGAGAGAGAAAGAGAAAGAGAAAGAGAAACTTTGAAGCTGCTTGAGATGCCATTTTGTTTGGGCCAATCAGATAACGAGGGAATTCTTCTCTCAGACAACGGTGTACCTGTATTTTACAAGGCCGCTTGCCTTATAGACCTATGGGGCATATAAATGGTCTTTACACCGGGATGTAAACTGGTTTGGTGATTTGAAAAGAGGCAATGGGCAGAGTACATGCATATCAACTTAGCACATTAATAAGTAATATTGAGTGCATTATCTAAACAAGAACAACCACACTGTGGTCACAACCTGCAACAAAATCCGGTAACGGGCCGATTGGGAAACGCGCATTTAAAGCACTCTTAAAAGATGAGCAATGTGATTGGGAAACACACATTTAATGCGCTGTTAAAAAATTAAACAAACATCTCTCATCCATGTCACCCTCCCCACGGTTATATCAGAATGAGCTGATTTGTCACACAGTCATGGCTTGTATAACTTCAATATGAGGCCGCTCAAAAATTATGTAACGCTATGTTTTTAGTAATTTGCGTAACATGACGCTTGATAATGTAACGTAACGTAACACCGAATTACGTGTATTCTGACAGACCATGACGGGCTTGATTAAACCTTACTGTTATTTGACATATGGTTAGATTTTTCAGGGTTCCTCGTCATCAATAACACTCGACCCAAATAAAGCCAATGGAAAACTGACACAACAAACCCGGCAAGTGTATAATCAGCAGAGGACCTATAGGCCTAATGTGTTGGGCACACCAGAAAACCAAGATGGCGACCATATCATTTTGTTTTGGTGCTAAGGTAGGTGGAGTCAAGCGACAGCTGTGGGTGTCGTCCGGCAGTTGGCCGACCAATGGGTGCACATTTCAATAATCGACCTCCAACAAGAATCCCAAAAACAACAGCAATGCAAAGCTCTTGGAGACCTGTGACATGTCGCAGGTAAAAATTGTGTTGGTAGGAACGTCAAAGCATTGGGGTAGGTGAGTTTTTATTTATTTAGTATTTCCAAATTGGATGATGAAAAATATACAAGGAACTTTGATGCAAGAGGAGGCAGGCCATTAGGTACTTCACTCAATATGATTATTTGGGATAGAGGAGTTAATTTTTATTTTGTATGCAGAATCTAGGCTGGTGGAAGAGCTTGGACATATAAGGGATCAGGATGTAACAGGACAAAAGGAACAGCAGAAAGAGAGGGTGTAAACAGAAAAAACAGCAGGCGTGAGCCAAATTGGAGTGAGATTTGGACAAACAAGGGATGTGTGGATGACCGAGGGCTATGGCAGGACACACTGTGTGGATCAGATAGATACAGCTGCAAATGCTCAGGAAGAAAAAACTGTAAACTTGGAAAGGAGTGTGAAAGGACACTTGGGAGAAAGAAAACGGAACGAGGCAAGCATCGTCAAAATTAGCACACCGTACCAGCAATTGCTGCAAGGGTTCTGTCCAATAGGAGTGCCTGCCATGCATACACCGTATTTTTGGCATCCATTACACAGTTTAGGAGGATTTTAGCAGCTGTCATTTTTACGGTTACAAGGTTACTTCCGGCTTAAGATGCGGTCTGCAGTGTGCGGAGCCTGTGGAAACAACTGCCAGCAATGCAAAAAACAACGAGAAAGCATCTGAAAATGCATAGCCCGTCCACATCTGTTTGTATTCACACATCTTCTTCCGTAAGCTCAAAATAATGAAAACAGTTTAAAAAAAATACGAAATGAAAATTGATGATTTTATGCACCTTTGACATTTGAGCTTTAGATCTAGAAAAATAATCAGCTTCTCCCTTTTGATTGGTGAACCAATTTTGTGACCCAATATGTAAATTCTTTAAATTTCAGGGTCAATTGGACTAAAATTGACATTTTATGCAACCTTGACCTTTGGCATTTTAATCTAAAAACAAAACAAAACAATCGACTCCTACTTTTTGATTAGTGAACCAATTCAGTGACCCGATTAGCAAACTTTAATTTTCAGGTCAATCGGGTGAAAATTGGCGATTTTACGCAACCTTGACCTTTGACGTTATCATCGAAAAAAACAATCAGCTTCTAGCTTTTGATTGATGAACCAATAATTCAGTGATCCAATATCCAATTTCTTAAAATTTCAGCTCAATTGGATGTAAATTTATTTTATGTGATGCTCACCTTTTGACATTTTGACGAAATTATTAATTTGCATTCTCTGTAATATAATAAAGCTTTGTTAAAAATTTGATGACAATAGCTCAAACGCTAAAAAAAAGTTATGGCCCGGACACACACACACACACACACACACACACACACACACACACACACACACACACACACACACACACACACACACACACACACACAGACAGACACACACAAACAAACACAAACAAACACAAACACACACACAAACACCTACACACACCCACCAACATGCACACACCAACACACACACACACACACACACACACACACACACACACACACACACACACACACACACAGACAGACACACACAAACAAACACAAACACACACACAAACACACACACACACACAGACACACACACACACACAGACAGACAGACAGAAGTGATTACAAAGCAGCAGGAGACGGACTAATTATGATGGCTTTGATATGGTACAGCTTTGGAGCTAAATTATTTAGGTTAATCCACTCCATGCTGATGAAATCAGTGAACCAGAAACACGTCCGTGAATTGATCCTCCAGTGAAGGTCTGGCATTGCTGAAAATGTTGGCAGGTTGACCTGCAGGATGCAATGTAGCAGCTGACACTGCTGTTTGCAGTGAGTGAGCAGTTATCCTTCACTGGCTTCGACCACTGCAGTCTCTGTACCTTGAGCCAGAAGTACTTTTGTAAATGTTACTTTGCTATATATATGGGCGTAATTGCGTCCTCCAGCGTCCGTCGTTCCTTGTGCATGAGATGGGTGATCATCAATTTGACTCCTGGAATAATTGGATCTCACTAAAAACAATGCATAGGCCACAGTGGATCGGGTCATGAAGTTAGGCCGCTACTGTTATGAAGATGTCAATATCTGGCGATACGTTCCACAAAAGTAGGTAGTTGGCCTGGCATACTATAGGTCTAACTCCAAATTCTCTGTAATGTTGCAATAACATAGGCTTACTCTTACTGAAAGGACAAACCCATGTGCCTTGCGTGGTTAACTGCCAGGACTCCAGAAAACTGCGATGGATGCTGTGATGGGAAAGTGGGACGTTTATCTTGGGTTGGTAAACCGAAGCAAGGGATGTATTACAGGAGTAAACAGCAGAATTAAACGGATTTTCAGCCAAGAGCCATCATGTAAGTCACTAGAGAGACCGCCAAATGAGATTCAGGCCGGAGAACTGTTTTCGAGGGGGATGGGATGACATTAAGCCCAGAATGGGGTTAGCGGGACGGCAAGGCGAATCCATATCTTATTTGACTGAGCCTCGTTCCGACCTGGAATGTCAGGCCGGCTCAATGGGTTCAGAGTTCAGTGGTGCTGTGAGGCGCAAAGGAAGAGCCCCGGGCGCTCTCGCCCGCCAGCTGTCCGGCCTCGTGCAAGCCTTGATCGATGGCGGCACTGCCGGCGACCCCGGTCCCACGCATACAGCCTACTAGGCCTCAGCCTCGGCCTTGATTCTGTTTCCAGCCATACACCTTTGTAGGCGAAACTTTCAAATTGCACGTCAGATATGTGGTGCACAAGGCTTCTATGCTTACTGTGCTTGCATAGTCTTGACCAACAATAACGTAGCGTAAAAAATATGGGGCTACGGGTACATTAACATAGGAGGATAGTTCTGGCAGGATAGCTTAAAGGTATGCAAACCCACCTCTGAACTGTTTACCCTGGGTCCAAATCTCGACCCAGCTATAAACACCATCATCCTGGTGTTTGACACGCGGGGCGACGCATCAATGTTTGTGCGTCGTCCATCAGAAGGAAGTTAAGCCAGAGGTCGCCTCCTGCCAGCATTGGCTGTCAGTGGCCATTACAGATCCCACGGTGTATTTTGTGAAGAATACAGAAGTTATATCCGGCACCCGAAAAAAAATACAAATTCCTGCCCAAATCACATTCAGTCGAACGACACACCTGGCCAACCAGTTCGTGAAAGACCTCAGCCAAAAATGTTCCCCAGCCAACCCCACAAGGTGAGAATAATTGGATCTGAGTAGTCGTAGTGGTAGTTGTAGTAGTTGTACATATCGAGTTATGTAGTTCCGTCATGTCGTGTCCGTCTTCTGGTGACGTTCGTGATGAGATTTCTCCAAACATTCCTCCATCCTTCCTTCATTTCTCCAAACTCCAAACATTTCTCCAAACATTCCTCCATCTCTGCCAGGGCTTCCTGGAAGCCCTGGCAGAGACAGCATGGTTGCAGATTTGACGCTATATCCATCCAGCACATACAATATCTGCTTCTTCCTCTTCTTCCCTCATCCATTCCCAAAAGTAAATCATTGAGGATAATTAGACATGGCTATGGAATATTTTTGGTATAATTTTAAGTTCGAGATAATGTAAAAAATAAACAAGAATCTTCTAAATATGGTGGATCCAATCTAGTGGAGTGGCTTATGGAAATGATCGTGACACGCTGGCCCAAAGCACTAAATTTGGCACAGTTATACTTTAGGACCATACAAAACTTTTGAGAGGGGGCTGCCCGATTTTCGAGGCCCAGGTCAAGGTCAGTTCAAGGTCAAAGGTCAAATTATGTGTTTGTCACGTTTTTGCCATATCCAGCTCATAGCTGTCATAGAAACATTATCTCAGTGTCTAAATAATCATTTTTAAGGACAAGGAATCCATTTGTATTATGGAAAATATCCTCAGGTGCTGCCATATTGTATTTCAAGGTCAGGTGAAGGTCAAAGGTCAAATTATGTGTTGGTCATTTTTGCATCGGTGTTTTTGACGTACATCCATACGCTGAGGGAGGATACTGGATTGGCTCATAGAAGAGGGGCAAGAGAGCATTTATCCCAGGTGGGTCTGACATCTGGTTGACGATCAGCGTGATGAGCAGCCCATGTTATGAAGTCGCCTTTCTCAAGGTTGTCTTTTTTGAGAAGTTGCATTTTCTGTTGTAGCCACTGATTTTCTTCTTCTATCGCTTCGTGTAAACTGTCCATGGTATCCTGCATAACAGCCGTCTCTGGAACCATTATAATGTTGGTGTTGCAAGCAACAGCTGGGACTATGCGGTAGCTGTCCGGGAGGGAAGGGTTTCTGGTACACACAGGCGGCGGAACTGTGATGGGTTGTCTGATTGTTCCTGGAATTGTCTTCGTAGGGAACTGGAACAAACTCATGCTGGTCCCATGGAAAGACCCTTCAGCTGTTTGTGATGTAGGGTTGTGGTCTAGGTTATCCAGCGCTCCTGCTGTGTACAGTCCATCGCGAATTTGTGCAGGACATACTGAATCCTCTTCATTAAAACGGTGGAACTTCCCATAATAGTAATGGATTCATTGACTAAATATGTTGGTTATGTGACTAAGACCAAGTTTTTTAGGTTATATATAAGCTGGATATTGCAAAAACATGACAGACACATAATTTGACCTTTGACCTTGACCTGGGCCTCTAAAATCGGGCATCCCCCTCTCAAAAGTTTTGTATGGTCCTAAAGCAGAACTGTGCCAAATTTGGTCCTTTGGGCCAGTGTGTCACGATATCACTTAAATTTGGACTTTAGCCACCCCACTAATCAGGGTTGGCCTCGATTTCAGGTGTGTTAAAGCTGTTAAACCCCTTAAACAATAATTACAGGTGCTAATTGGATGGGATACATCGAAGAGCCAATTACAATCTTCCTTTTTTGTTTTTTGGAGGTTGTCCACCAAATAAGGAAAGGTATATTGAAACACAGGTTTGAATGCTGTTTCCAGGCACATCCAGTGTTATTTGGAAGAGACGGTCAGGGTATAGAGTTCAATTGGTAATGTACTCGCCTCTTGAGATGTCTAGACTGGGTTTGCACTTTCTGTGAATGATTGATTGCAAAGATTCCAGACTTTCATTAACAAACAGTAGGCTGTTGTGTGCCGGGAATTCAAAATGGCTGCCCTGGTCCACAGGTCTGCAGTGGTTCTACAGCGCCACTCATACCTGGTCATCCAAACCTCTCTATTCCATCAGCAAATCTTCCCCATCAGTGATGGTGAAAGGGTGGTTCCAAAATTGTGAGTGACATCTGCAGAGTGGGAGAGATGCTCCATCATTTTAGTCTTTTCAGTGAGAGTACATCATCATGGCATGGCAGTGTTGCTCCGCTCTTCTTCTTTATTCATATTCAGCACAAGGCTGTGGGGTAGCATCCATTGGCTGAGGCGATAATGCAATGCCCTCCGCTGGCTAGGGCAGGAATTTTGGAGTTTGTCCAGGGTGCCGGCAATAGCTCACCTCCTCTTCGCGAAGGACACCATGGGATCTTTAACGTCGACTAACGAATGTTGGCAGGCCATCCAAGGGAGGGCACACACATTGATGAACCACCCCACCTGTGAAACACTGGAACTAGGTCAGGATTCAAACCCAGACTGGAGAGCTTAGAGGCAAGTGTGTGTACCTCTAGGCCATCCTGTCAGCCCTGCTGCCCTCTGGAAGCCTTGGAGAAAAAAGAGACAATTCCATGCACTGGTGGAAGAAAAGAGAAACAAACAGTAAGCTTTGATTTTGGAAGATTTAACAAGGAGGAAGTTAGTCAAAGAAAATGTGCATTCTGGAGAGGCTTGGGAGCAGGAACAGTGGATGGAAAGAGCAGGGGAACATTGGTTATAAAATTGAGGCCACCAACTCTGCCTGTGATGAGAGAGGTACAGGCTCTATAATCCTCTTTTCTTGATGTATGAGATAAAGTCTTTTAATAAAACCGTTCATTTTTGTATATCTTTTGTGCAGCTATTTTACACACCATTTGATTTTTTGAGAGTGTTTGCATGTCGCCATAGGGGCGTGGCCTTTGTGTTAATTAGTTCTAGGGTGTAAGATTAATAATTCCAAGTATGTAATTGGCCCTGTGATTTTCCCTCCGTTTTTATTTCATGTAAAAATGGCCGCCATTACAACAACAAAGATAATCGCTGACAGTATAACCAGACATTACAATCGGCAAAGGAACCCCGCCCAGCCGAACATTCCCGAAGGACGGCTAGGCTCCGCCTCAAAGGATCACAACTGGTGGGCCACGCCCAGAGCTTCGTTATTAGGCGTCAAGCAGGCTGTGAGGCCCCGCCCCGAAGGGGATGATTGGTCGTGGAGAAGGGATGATATGATGAGACGTCAGGATTGGTCGAGTGTGACGTCAGCGAGGGACAAAGGAGGATGCGTACCTCCCTCTCGCTCGCTCTGGTACTGGCTGCGTGGCGGGCGGTCACATTATTTATATATATATACATATATATATATATACAGACTTGGCATTTAATATGGAATATTTTTTTTGTGGGGGTGAACTTACTTTTCAAGATGTCTTAGAACCAAAAGTTCATTGGAATTATGTTGAAATTATTCTAGATTTTGTTAATGTGACCTTTAAAAGAAACAAAAACCACATTTGACATTTCGAAACAAATAAATTGATCCTTGAAAGTGATGTAAACTGATATCGAACTCAATTCATGGACAGTACTGTGTTAAACTTCTGTACGTTTTCCAGAAGTATCTCTTTATTTTGCACATTAGCCAAATTTTTTTTTAACAAAAACAAAAGTTAAATTACGACTGGGATTACGGACAGTAAAATTACAGTTCAGTACTTCGTGTAACCCCCACGAGCATTCAGGAGAGCACGTACACGTTGAGGCATGCTGTTCACGAGATTTGCCAAGATTTAGACAGGAATCTCTTGCCATACAGTGACAATAGCCTGCTGCAGTTCATGCACAGAGGTCGGCTGCTGGTCCAAGTGGTCGATTTGACGCGTTAATTCTGCCCACAAGTTCTCTATCGGATTCATATCCGGGGACATGGCAGGCCACTCCATATGCTCTACACCATGGTCAGCAAGAAAGTGTTGGATCATGCGAGCACGATGAGCCCGTGCATTGTCATCTTGGAAGACAAAGTTTCCTTGAAAGGCTGCACGAGCAAATGGAAGCAATGTTTCTTCCAGAATGGCCCTGTAATTGAACTGGTTCAGGTTTCCATTCAGAACAACCAGGTCAGTTTTGCCCCCTGCATGAAAAGCAGCCCAAACGGTCACCCCACCACCTCCAGCTTGGACTCTTGGCATGATACAATCTTTGTTGGAGGCTTCATGCACTTGTCTGCGCACTCGGATGCGGCCATCTTGACGATAGACCAGAAATCTAGACTCGTCACTGAAGATCACGTGATTCCAGTGTCCTGGCTGCCATTGACGGTGCTCTCTGGCCCACTGCAATCGGCGCTGGCAGTGTTGTCTGGTCAGGCATGGCTTTCTCAGGGGACGCCTGGCACGATAGCCTGCTTGAACCAGTCGTTGGTTGACTAGCCTTCTGGATACAGGCACATTTGTCAGTTGCTGCCACTCAGCCCTAAGCCGATTAGCTGACTTGGTACGGCCATTGCGGACTAACCGGTGCAGCTGGCGATCATCCCTCCTTGTGGTTCTGCGGGGACGTCCTGGCCTCGGTATTGGAGTAGGGACACCCATCTGAGCATTTTGTTTCAGGATCTTTGACACCTGACCTTGAGTGATGCCATACTGCCGAGCAATAGCACGCTGTTTCGTGCTGTAATTTTGTAAAGCCACCACTCCATGACAAACAGCATTGTCGAGTTGACGGACGATCTCCAGAGGAAGCGGCATTAACTTTTGGAGACGTGCAGCAGTTGTTTTCCACGAATACAGAACGCAACAACCCTTGTATACCCGACTGTGAAGCCAATCATCAAATGCACCTGTCCGTACATTTTGCCACGCCACCGGTGATATAATCCTGTTGTTGACTTCTTGCTGCGACAGACAATCAGTGACATGGTTCTTTTAACAAATAAATCACCAAAGTGTAAAAGAAACTCACCAGATTGATATACTGAGTTAAGAAAGTAAACCCAAGTCAAGAAAAAAAGAATATTCCATATTAAATGCCAAGTCTGTATATATATATATATATATATATATATATATAAATATATATATATATATATAAATATATATATATATATATAAATATATATATATATATAAATATATATATATATATATATATATAAATATATATATATATATATATAAATATATATATATATATAAATATAAATATATATATATATATATAAATATATATATATATATATAAATAAATAAATATATATATATAAATATATATATATATATATATATATATATATATATATATATATATATATTGTTGCGGATCTCACCGTCGGCCCCCCCTTTTTTTTTTTTTTTTTTTTGTTTGTTTACTGAATCGAGGCTTGTGAAAGAGCTAACATTTATTTCACAAACAAATCAACCAGACAAACAAAATATACAAAAAGAGGGAGCGGAACACAAGATGGGGAGAGAAGGGGAAGCACACAACCACAACATTTGAGAGCAGGGAGAAGTGTGGGAGGGAGAGGGCTTGGGGGCAGGAGGCGTGGGAAGGGGGGGGGAGGGGTGGGAGAAGTATAAAACACAAGGGGACCGAAATTAGCGGGGGTAGAAAAGATAAAAGTTTTGGATGGGGGAGGATAAGAGACGGTGGTGAACAGCTGTTTCAAAGACCTGGAGGGTGGAGTGGGATTGAAGAGAGTGAGGGAGTTTGTTCCAGAGGCGGGATAAAAGAGGAATGAAGGAGTGAAGGTGAGCAGAAAGTCTTGATTTTGGCAGTTTAACCATAAGAGGGTTGCAGGCAGATCTTGTGCGACCTGTTGGAATATTTGGGGGACAGAGCCCAAAGAGGGCTGGGGGGGCAAGGCCAGAGAGGAGTCGGTAGAAGACGGAAAGACCACCAACCTGCCTGCGGTGAGTGAGTGAAAGGCCCTTGGAGTTAGCTTCATCGCGGGAGATTCCAATGATTCTGAACGCTTTGGTTTCAACAGCGTGGAGACGGGCTAGGTGTGAGGCAGGAGCACCAGACCAGAGGGGAGAGCAGTATTCCATAGAGCTGCGGATGAAAGCCTTGTATGTGGTGAGGAGCTCAGGTGTGCCAAGGAAGGACTTCGCACGACGGAGAATGCCCAGTCGGCGACTGGCTTTGGAGGCCAGATTTGAAATGTGGTTTTCCCAGGAAAGATCATGGCAAATAGTGAGACCCAAAAGCTTGAGTGACAGAACTTCTTGGAGAGGATTATTCAGAAAGTGGATGGGAGGGTTTTCCAGTCGGTCTTTTCGGAGAGACATCGTAAGAGTGTGAGATTTATCAGGATTGAAAGACATGTTCCATTTGTTTGCCCAGTCTGTGATTTTGTCCAGGTCTGCAGAGAGTGAGGAGGCTGCAGACTGCCGATCTGAGGGATGAGGAATGGAGCGACAGAGAGTAGAGTCGTCAGCAAAGAGATAGAGAGGATTTTCAAGAGAGTCAGAGAGATCATTGATGAAGACCAGAAAAAGCAAAGGGCCCAGAACACTACCTTGGGGAACTCCAGCCTGAACAGGAAGAGGAGATGAGAGAAACCCATTCAGGGCCACACGTTGACTACGACCAGAGAGGAAGTCCGCCAGCCATGCGTGGAGATTTCCATGGATACCAAAGGAGGAGAGTTTGGTGAGCAGTGCAGGGTGCCAGACTGTATCGAAGGCACGTGAAATGTCAAGGGAGACGGCTCTAATTTCCTGTTTGGCGTTGAGGACCTCCATCCATTGTTGAGAAAGCAGAAGCAGCATGTCCAGAGTCGAGTGACCAGGTCTGAAACCGAATTGATGATCAGAGATCAAGCCATTGGAGAAGAGGAAAGATTTCATATCTGAAGCAATGATGGATTCCATGACTTTGCTGATAATTGGGAGAAGGCTGATTGGTCTGTAGGTGCTGGGATCTGTTTTTGCACCTTTTTTGTGCAAAGCGGTGATGTTGGCTGATTTCCAAGCAGATGGCAGATGACCTTGAGCAAAAGAGAGGGTGAAGAGAACAGAAAGAGGGAGTGAAAGAGCGGAAGCACATGATTTTAGGACCCGTGGGCTGATGCCGTCAGGACCAGTTGCAGAATCAGAGTCGAGGGTTGACAGAAAGTTTTCCACCTTGTCAGGAGGAAAGGACACAGAGTCCAGGAGCAGCTGGGTACGACTGGGTATGGTGGGTACAGAGAGGGATGGGTTTGGGACACAAGATTTAGAGGCAAACACAGAGTTGAGGCATTCAGCTTTTTCACGTGCGGAGTCAGCCGTTAAGCCGTTTGAGGTGAGGGAGGGGATGGAGGGGGAACAAACACCAGAAAACCCTTTTCCCCTTACCAAGGGGGGATTAGTCCCCTTGTCTGCGACTGACCGGCGTGAGTCCTGAAGCTGCCCAGCTCCCTCCAGAGAGGCAGGTGAGACCGCGGACAAGATGTTATTTGCCGAGCGGATTAGCAGCCGCGGCTCGAACCATTCACAATACTACACCCGATCCTGAAACGTTGGCCAAATCGTGCCACAGGTGTTCAATGGGGAAATCACTAAAACTACCGAATGTGAGGAAGCAAAAGGGGTAAAGAAAGAACACAGGGATTTATTAATTATTTACACACAACCAAAGCAGGGAAGAAAAGAAATGTAATTTACAGGGAAATGGAAGGAGCAGAAGGACACAGAGCAATTTCTAGCTTATCTATACAGTCTTACTTAAACCCCAGGACAACACAGACAAACAGACGACAATCAGACTTACACGAGTGGGGAATGAAGGCAGGAACGAATGGCTGGAAGGGGAGGAAGGTTCAGGTGGTCCACAGAGCTGGAAGGATGCGGGTCCGGTTCATGTGACGGCGCGGCTCGAGGTGAGCAGCCGCCGACCCTCCTCGATCGTGTTCGCACGGCGGCATTGCGTTGCGGCCGTGGTCGAAACTGCCGTCAAGGCTCAAAGCTGCGGTGGTCAAAGCTGCGGTGGTCTCTCGCTTATCTGTGGTTCATCTCCCGCATCTCACTCCCCAGTCCTTCCCCACCCCCTTTTATGAGGCGCGTCGCGATCAAGCCACCGGCCTGTTGGAAACGCCCATCGGTGAGCTCGCCTCGGACTTGATTGGTCGCGAGGGCTCACCGATCCCGCCCCCTGAGGAGGCGTTGGCAAAGCCACGCCTTGTTCCTGGCGCTTTGCTGACTCCTCCCACCTTCTGCTCCGAGATGACCTCATGTGCAATGGAGTCTTGGGGTGAAGGTGATGCCAATAACCCCAACCAAAGTTACTGGCACTTTGAAGAGGCCATGGGGGTGTCGGGGGGATCCTATCTTATTTCAATTCGGTGCAATGCAGTGTCAATTAATGGGAGACAGAGCCTTAACTGATACACATAATAAGGAAATAACTATTTAGAAGGGTATATGGTGGCCTACGTGCTTGTACATGGACTAGCTACTGTGCACTCATTTCAATTAACAGCCAATTAAAGGGGAAATGTACATAGGAAATTTTAATACTAAATTTACAAAGTGAAGGTTCTAAAAACCATAACAATATATATACAGTCACGTGAAAAAGTAAGTACACCCCATGCAAAGTTTTGAACTTTTCAACATATTCAAACATACAGCTATTTGATCTTCATTTCAACAATATTGAGAGATAAAGGTGATATAATATAACAAGTATCATGAAACATTTACATTTTGTCGTCCATTGTATAATTTAAATAAACATAAATGCAAATTCCGCATGTGGAAAAAGTAAGTACACCCCTACATTTATCACTACTTCAAATACCTAAAATTAGAATCAGGTGCACCAGCTCAGGTGCAAATGATTAGAACATCGTTAGAGAGGATCTTGGAGGAACCTGTCTTATTTAAACCTCAGACATTTAGTTTGGTTTGTTCTTTGTTGTTGAAGTGTGTGGTGTCACCGTGCCTAGATCAAAAGAGCTCTCTGAGGCCTTCAGAAAGAAGCTTATAGATGCCTACGAGTCTGGGAAGGGATTTAAAAAGATCTCCAAACAATTTGAAATCAATCATTCGACTGTCTGGAAGATCATCTACAAGTGGAGAAGATTCCAAACAACTGCCAACTTGTTCAGGCCAGGCCGCCCCAGCAAGTTCAGCCCGAGAGCAGACCGCAAGATGCTGAAAGAAGTTTCTAAGAACCCCAGAATGTCATCATGGGACCTACAGGTAGCTATTGCCACTGTTGATGTCAAAGTGCACGAGTCTACCATTAGAAAGAGGCTGCACAAATTTGATGTACATGGGAGGTGTGCCAGGAGGAAACCTTTGCTGTCCAGAAAGAACATCAGGGTAAGACTAAAGTTTGCCAATGAACACCGAGGCAAAGACCAGCACTTCTGGAACAATGTACTCTGGACAGATGAGTCAAAGGTAGAGCTATTTGGCCACAGTACCAGAAGACATGTTTGGCGAAAACCAAAGACAGCATTTGACCACAAGAACCTGATACCAACTGTAAAGCATGGTGGTGGAAATATTATGGTTTGGGGCAGCTTTGCTGCATCAGGGCCTGGGCAGCTCAACATCATAGGATCCACGATGAATTCTTCATTGTACCAGAGGGTGCTTGAGGATAATGTGAGGCCATCTGTCAGAAAGATGAAGCTCAACCGAAGGTGGACCTTGCAACATGACAATGACCCTAAACATACCAGTAAATCCACCAAGGAATGGCTGAAAAGAAAGAAATGGAGGGTTCTGGAATGGCCAAGTCAAAGCCCGGATATAAATCCCATGGAGATGTTGTGGGGGGATTTGAAACGAGCTGTGCATGGAAGAAACCCCTCAAACATCGCACAGCTGAAAGAATTCTGCATGGAGGAGTGGGCAAAAATTTATCCCAGTCGATGTCAGAGACTGGTAGACAGTGATAAGAAACGCCTACTTGAGGTTGTTTCTGCCAAAGTGGGCAATACCACCTATTAGATCCAAGGGTGTACTTACTTCTTCCACATGCGAAATTTGCATTTATGTTTATTTAAATTATACAATGGACTACAAAATGTAAATGTTTCATGATATTTGTTATATTATATCACCTTTATCTGTCAATATTGTTGAAATGAAGATCAAATAGCTGTATATTGAAATATGTTGAAAAAGTCAAAACTTTACATGGGGTGTACTTACTTTTTCACGTGACTGTATATATATATATAATTGACATGTGTGAGAAAATTACATGCCCAGATCAGGAATCGATCCCAGGTCACCTGGCATATATATATATATATATATATATATCTCTTTCGTTCTGGGCTTGGTCGTGGGTTGTCGCATTTTCCTGGCTCGTGTGCGCTTGTGGGAAAAGACTGAGCAAGAGCGGTTCGTGGCAGTAGGCAATGCCAGGGAAGATTGATCGGAGCTTTGTGGAGCATGGAACGACCAGAGGGGGAGGACGTTTTGCCACCGCTTCACAGCTCAATGGGCCGTGTGGTGATTTGCGCCATCTTGTACGCTCCACGCGGAGACTTGGGGACCATCCATGCTTGTCCTAGTCGGAGCAAAGCTGAATGCGAGCCGACTAGACAAAACATTTTATTTCATTTTAGCTTTCCCTGTGTGTTCGTATTTGTGTCTGAGTGGAGGATCCTCCAGGTAGGAATTGCAAATAGTTTAACCTCAACATTCATTTTATCCACTGGCATTTATTTCCATTCAACCATTATTTGTTGCATTTCATTGTCGTGTTTGTTTATTTGTTTGTAGGTTCCAGTAATAAGCCCTGTGGTTCCGTCGTTCAGGTAAGACTTCGGATCCTTCCCGCGCACACGAAAAGATAATCCTGCCAATTTCGGGTATACACCTCAGAGTAACAACATTTGGCATTCGTCTGTGGCCTGTGTTCATTTGCCACGGACTTGACAATATTATTATATATATATATATATATATATATATATATATATATATAGTGCGTATCAAAAAAAAGGTAATCCGAATTCAAGGGGTTAATATGCAAAGGTTATTTAGTTTGACAATTTACATGTGGGTTACCAATTATGAGGAGATCCTCAGCTTTCCATTGATGCTTTCATGCATCATTGCTGTCACACATGACTGAGTACATGTTCATTGAAAATGATAAGTTCAAATCGCATTTTTACAAGTTTGGCTAATCGGTGCAAGACAGTTTTAAATGGACGCATTACTTGTCGACTGCCAAGTTGGTTATGTAAAATTGTTAAGCTGGTCTGGTAATCCTCGGTTGCGTCATCCTTTGTTTAAGATGGGCCTACAGTGTATGGGTTTTGAGACAGTCTGAGTCATTGAAAAGATTGTTCAACTTTCGACTGAACAGCGGACCTTCGTGGTTACAACCTTTCACCAAACTGGAAGTTTACAGCGAACTCGTGATGCGTTCAGGGAACGTTTCCCAGAACGGGAGCCTCCAGCAGCCAAAACCATCTGGGCGAATGTTAGAAAATACCAAGAGCATGGCACTAGCCTCAACCGCAACAAGGAGAATTCTGGTAGGAGGCGCACTGGGCGATCGGAAATGAACATTGCAGCAGTGAGGCAGCAAGTTTTGGAGCATCCTTGGGATACCAGCGCAAGACGAAATGGGACGGGATTGCCTTCGGCAACATTCAACCGAATCACAAGACTGGACCTCCACCAACATCCATATCGGATTCACATCCGGCATCAACTTACGCCAGGGGATTTTGCCAGGAGGCTGGTGCTTGCCGGATGGTTGATAGCACGTTGCGAAGCAGATGTCAATTTCCTGCGGTATCTCGTTATCAGTGACGAAGCTGCTTTCGCCATGGACGGCAAGGTCAATACCCATAATGTTCTTGAATATGCACCGACAACACAACCCCCGGAATTTAATTTTGACACCAACATGAATCGACAAAAGTGGACTGTTTGGTTGGGACTTTGTGGAAGTGGTCAGGTGATCGGACCATTTTTCTTTCAAAGGAATGTCAATGGTAACAGGTATCTGCAGATGATCAATGATAAAGTTTTACCGCACCTGGACGAGAACTTTGAGCGACAGGTTTGTGGTGTCTTCAGATATCTCTGGTGGACCCAAGACGGCGCCCCAGCACATCGTCTTATCGCTGTCCGAGATCGACTGAGGGAACTCTTTGGAGACCGAGTCATCGCCCTCAACCATGCAGTGGAATGGCCGCCAAGATCACCTGACCTCACACCGTGTGATTATTTCCTTTGGGGACATTTAAAGAACAAGGTGTTCGTAACTCCTCCCCGTGATCTTGACGAATTGCAGGGCCGTATTCGACATGAAGTGGATGCTTTGCGCAATGACCCGGCTTTGGTGAGACGAGCAGTTCAGGCCATGTTCCGCCGCTGTGAGCTTTGTGTTGAAAGGGGAGGTGGACATGTTGAAGGTGTGGGTGCATAAAGGCCAATCATTCCTCAGAAAAGTTCACATCTGACGTTCATTTTGCAACAATTATCCTGACTTGCATCGATTAGCCAAACTTGTAAAAATGCGATTTGAACTTGTGATTTTCAATGAACATGTACTCGGTGATGCGTGACAGCAATGATGCATGGAAGGTATCAATGGAAGGTTGATGATCTCCTCTTAATTAGTAAACCACATGTAAATTGTCAAAATAAATAACCTTTGCATATTAACCCTTTGAATTCGGATTACCTTTTTTTTGATACGTATATATATATATATACATGTATATAGATATATTTATATCTCCAGTGCATTCAGAAAGTATTCAGACCCCTTCACTTTTTTCACATTTTGTTATGTTGCAGCCTTATGCTGAAATCGTTTCAATTCATTTTTCCATCATCAATCTACACTCAATACCCCATAATGACAAAGAGAAAACAGGATTTTAGAAAGTTTTGCAAATTTATTAAAAAGAAAAACTGAAATATCACATTGACATAAGTATTCAGACCCTTAACTCAGTACTTAGTTGAAGCACCTTTGGCAGCGATTACAGCCTCGAGTCTTCTTGGGTATGACGCGACAAGCTTTGCACACCTGGATTTGGGGATTTTCTGCCTTTCTTCTCTGCAGATCCTCTTAAGCTCTGTCACGTTGGATGGGGACCATCGGTGGACAGCCATTTTCAGGTCTCTCCAGAGATGTTCGATTGGGTTCAAGTCAGGGATCTGGCTGGGCCACTCAAGGACCTTCACAGAGTTGTCCCTAAGCCACTCCTGCGTTGTCTTGGCTGTGTGCTTAGGGTCATTGTCCTGTTGGAAGGTGAACCTTCGGCCCAGTCTGAGGTCCTGAGCTCTCTGATTCAGGTTTTCATTAAGGATATCTCTGTACTTTGCTCCATTCATTGTTCCCTCAACCCTGACCAGTCCCCCAGTCCCTGCTGCTGAAAAACACCCCCACAGCATGATGCTGCCACCACCATGCTTCACCGTTGGGATGGTATTGGGCAGGTGATGAGCGGTGCTTGGTTTCCTCCAGGCATGATGCTTAGAATTGAGGCCAAAGAGTTCAATCTTGGTTTCATCAGACCACATAATCTTGTTTCTCACAGTCTGAGAGTCCTGTTGGTGCTTTTTTGCAAACTCCAAGCGGGCTTTCATGTGTCTTTCACTGAGGAGAGGCTTCCATCTGGCCACTCTGCCATAAAGCCCAGATCGGTGGAGTGTTGCAGTGATGGTTGTCCTTCTGGAAGTTTCTCCCATCTCCACACAGGATCTTTGGAGCTCAGCCAGAGTGACCATGTGGTTCTTGGTCACCTCTCTTACCAAGGCCTTTCTCCCCCGATTGCTCAGTTTGGCCGGGCTGCCAGCTCTAGAAAGAGTCCTGGTTGTTCCAAACTTCTTCCATTTAAGAATTATGGAGGCCACTGTGCTCTTGGGAACCTTCAATGCAGCAGAAATTTTTTGGTAGGCTTCCCCAGATCTGTGCCTCGACACAATCCTGTCTATGACTTCTGCAGGCAGTACCTTCGACGTCATGGCTTGGTTTTTGTTCTGATATGCATTGTCAGCTGTGAGACCTTATATAGACAGGTGTGTGCCTTTCCAAATCATGTCCAATCAATAATTGAATTTACCACAAGTGGACTCCAATCAAGGTGTAGAAACATCTCAAAGATGATCAAGAGAAATGGGAGGCACCTGAGCTAAATTTCAAGTGTCATAGCAAAGGGTCTGAATACTTATGTCAATGTGATATTTCAGTTAAAAAAAAAGAAAAATTTGCAAAACTTTCTCAAATCCTGTTTTCTCTTTGTCATTATGGGGTATTGAGTGTAGATTGATGAGGGAAAAAATGAATTTAAACGATTTCAGCATGAGGCTGCAACATAACAAAATGTGAAAAAAGTGAAAGGGTCTGAATACTTTCTGAATGCACTGTATGTATATATATATATATATATATATATATTGTTACGGACATGGTTAAAGATGTTATTTTGACCGAGCGGTGGTATTACCGCGACCGAACAGTGCTTCCTTGATTAATACCCGATTTGCCCCAAACTTTGGCCGGATCGCGCCACCGCTATTCAATCGGGAAAACTCTAAAGCGACCAAATACAAAGAGGAAGAAGACGTACAGAAGAGTAATTGGATTTATTATTTACACATATAATCAAGAAGAAAGCAGTCACGTTTATTTACAGACGAGATTAGATACACAGTGCAACGCTAGCTAACCTACAGTCTTAATTAACCCAGGGACAGAACAAACAAGGACAGACTCACGCGGGGAATGATGATAGGACTGGCGGGAGATGGATGGCTGGCCGGATAGGGAGGTCCAACTGGTCCTGCAGCCGATCGACTCGTGGGCAGCCGCCGCTCCTTCGCGGCCCTGCTCCAAACTGCCGTCCAGGCCTCACGCTGCTGTGGCTGCAGTTTCGGTGGCTCCAGCTGCAGCAAATGCAGTTGCTCGAGCTGCAGTTCAACTCTGGACTTCTTGGTTGGACTCAACTCCTTGGACTCCCTCTCGTCTCTCGGTAAAGGCTCATCTCCTTTGGGACATGCCCTGCCTGCAGGTTATATAGGCCCCGCCCCTCAACCTTCGCGAACCTCCTCGATGTTTCTTTCCACACCCTCTCCAAGTCCAACCCCTTGTTCGTGGTTGGTTGAGTGGGGCTGACTCACTCCTCCCCTCTATGACGAGGTGGGGACCCGCCTTTCTTCCCCAACCCTGCCTCGTGGCCAATGGCGGCAATTGTTGGAGCGGAGGTAGTTTCCAATCGACGAAAGGGGGAATGGAAGTTTTGGGAATGGGAATGAAGGGAATCTATCTCTTTCACTGGTGCAATGGAGTATTTCAATTAATGGGAGACACAGCCTTACCCTAAAACACATAATAAGATATAACTATTGAACAGGGGTATTCTATGATTGGCTGTGGTGTGGATGCTTTATGGACTAATTATGGGACGCCCTTTGACCTTTACACAGCTCCGGAGGCAGGAGGCGCAGAATAACAATAATAATAATACACACAATCAAAAAAAATACAGTCCTCATATCCGCAACACTGCACCCTCCTCCTCTTAGGCACGCCCCGGGCCTACAACTTTTATTTAGTGTGACACGTAGGTGTAGTTCCCTCTACTTTTAACCTGACCCTGAGTGCGACAGTTTTTAAAACATAAATAAATGTGTCCCGCTGCTCCATTGCACCCTGCCTAACAGACTTACGCCCACAGTTAACCGAATTGCGGAATGGTCTTCAAACTATACACTGACGGTGGGGAGCATTATTTACACTGACGTTACTTTATTTACAAAACGCAACCCAGGACCTGTGATTGTTCTTTCTGGGGGGGAGACAGTCTGCTCTGCATCAATGCACCATGAAAGCACCTATAACGCACCAACACACCCCCAAGCACCAATCGGTGCAGTCATCACTGTTCATCAATGTTCAATGCATGAAAATAAACTCAACAACCCCTAACCCTGCAGGTGATCTCTTGCTCTTCGGCTCCCTCTGCTGGCTATTATTATCTCTTCCAGTTGTTGTCATTTTCTTTGCTTTTCTTACTGGCGGCCTATTTGTATTAAAACTTGCACCCAATGTGTCCTTTTTTATTTTATTTATGGCCCACAGGGGCCGACTATGTGTGGTTCACCTGCGGGGCATCGGTGCCCTGTGGCCAAGGTCCGCCAGCAAGATTTCGGGCCCTCAGGGCCGGTTCCAGCAGAGGGGCCATGCCCCAACCCATGGGGTCCATAAGTGGTGCTCGGCCACAGACATGTGGTCCATAATGTGGTGCATCGATGCAGACAGCTGGTTCTGGGAATTCCGGGCGCACAATGGAGGACTCACGCACGCTCCCCTCGGCGCCCAATGGCGCACAGGTCATGTGGGAGACAAAAGGGGGAAGACAAATGAGCGAGGGGTAAGGTCACAAGGGTACACATCAATAAGGCAATGCAAGGCAAAATGCGTACGGAGGGCGAAGTGAGAAAGCTCGTCCCTACCGTACATCACCCCCCTGTCACCTACACTACCCTTGCCCTTACCCCATATGTACAAAAATCTACACATTACAAATTCGTCACTAGCGTCACGTCTTCCCCATATTTCCCTTATACCAAATTCGTCTCCACAATCCCTCTACTTCAAAATTTGCCATCACTCAATTCGTCATCAATCCTCATAAGGAGGCAGAGATGGAACATCAAAGCACAATGTCACACCCACGTCATGATGCGTCTCACAATCCAAACATTTGCATAGTAAAAATAATTAAACCATGGCATGGTGTGGAGTACCTGTCACCTCAGGCGAGTGGATGCAGATGGTGCGAGGAGATCCTTCATCCTAACTATCCTCTAAATGACTTTAACACACTTTACACTACCCGGGGTCTCTCCCTGCCAATCCATTGGCCAACTTACACTATGGGTTCTAAAAACCAAATTCCCATTGACCAAACGGTGGTGCTTCTCAATTTGGGGTCTCACTCCCCCGATTCATCTCCCGGTGCCCTTGCACAATTTCTGGGCTGTGACGTGTAGCTCTCCCAGCAGGTCTACCCACCTGCACACCTCCACCACTGCAGTTGCCACCCGAGCTTACCTAGCTCCTCACCCTAACCTAACTAACTGGGGAAGGCCCCTCCTGGCTCTGTCACCCCTTGGTGCCCTCTGGCACTGGGCTACCCGGGTCCATCCTCCGGATCCTCGGGCCCCATCCACAACAACTCTACCGGCTCCCAGAGCCCACCTGCGGCCTCACCTGGCCGACATCCTCACAGTGGTGGAGTGCCCAAACCAACTACACACACTAACAGGCTACACGCCCAGCCATTTCCACAACACTAATGCACCCATCCAAATACCATTCTTTCACCTCGCACCACAGATGCCAATATCCAACCACAATTTACCTGTACCCTCTACCTAACACTTACACTACCCGCCCCGGGTATCCGTGATGGGGGTCCATCCTTCCACCATTCACACCTTCGCACCATCCACTCCACTCCACAGTTTCCATCCTACTCACTCCACGACCATCCATTCCAATACTCCATCTATTCCACACTCCATGTATTCCACACAACTGTTCTCCATACACCTGTCGTTGCACACCTGTGCACTCACACCTGGTGCCACCTGCACCCTCCTCCTCTTCCTGGACCATTTGGTCAACACAACACCCATCACCACTACTCCCTCATACACTGCTCCATACACCTGTTCAGTTACACACTTGTGCAATCACACCTGTTCAATCCTCACACAGCATCATCTGAACTACCTGTTACCCTGCTAACTTAGTGCTCCCCGTCTTCCCTTTAAACTAAGCACATACCACGTCATTATCATCCACACTAAACTACCTGCGTCCCCACTACAGGTATCCTTGTCACTAACTAATCTTAACGTTACCTAATGTCATCTTCTAGGGCCCTACACACAATATCCTAACCCTCCCTCGGCGAGCTTACACTGCCATTAACCCCATAATCGAGTGCTCCTTTGCTCCCCGGTGAGGGATGACAGAGTTGCCATCCCACCACATCGGGGAGGTCCCACTATCAATTTTGCACACCAAATCCAACAAATCAAAAATTTGCCAATCGTCTGCCAATCACTGTACCATTACCAATCATCACTCTGCCAATCCTTTGCCAATCATCAAATTTTGTTTTTCTAATTTCGGGGCCAAAACACTAACCTCATCACACAGTCACCTCACTAATGCCTCTCGGTGCGCCAATTCCTGTCCAAAGCCCGGCTTCGTAAAGCCGCGCAATGAATGCGGGTTGTTTGGTGCCGGCGGCTGGATGCGTCCGACATTCGGTGCAGGGAAGGAGGTTTACCCGGGCCGAGATCCCACGCACCACCTCGGCGTGGAGCCATCCAATTGCCCGATCTCGACCTGCCGGAACGCCTTAACAAAAAGGGGTCGCCATGACGACCCTTCCTATCGGGCTGCCCGTTCCGCCTAGCGGAGCATGGACGCGGCCGTTCCCAGCGCGGCCCAGCATGGATCACGTACGGCGGTCCTTTCGAACCCGCCGTGCTTCGGATCCCCGCTGGTTCTCGCGGCACGCGAAGCTGCCCGACGCGCACCGAGGGCCCGATTCGGCTAAATGTCGTTCTAACCGCTAACCCGGTTACCGTCGATGCCTCACCTGCATGCCTACACGCATACGCTAGCCCTTTCACCCTCACCGAGCTCGGTGTTCCAACGCCACCCATACACCCTGCATACTTCGTCATTGCATTCGTTCTTTCGCTCACAGACTTGGTCACACACCTGACCACCGAACACCTTGGCACACATTCGTCGCTCGCACACCTCACCAACACACCTCTTCACGCCCCCTTCTCTGTCACCTCCTCTGTGACAATCACAGGTGTGCTCTCACTTGCACACCCAACCACGTGCCTCATGACCAATTCCAGCGTGCATTCCCATACACGCTCTACCATTCCAGGTGTGCATCCTTCCATTCCAGGTGTACATCCTCGCTCACCTGTCACAACCAACTCACGCTCCGTGTCACTCTCACTACTTTCACCTCCATTCTTGACAGCGCACTCACCCTTACTCTCGACAGCGCACTCTTTCCTCATGCACCTGTCCGTTACACACCTTTCTCGCGCACACTCTCCCGTTACATCCTCTGTAACACTCACCACAGGCGTGCATTCTTCCTTACTTTTGACAGCGCATTCTTTCCCCATGCACCCGTCCGTTACACACCTTTCTCGCGCATCCTCTTGCGCACACTCTTTCGTTACTTCCTCCGTAACACTCACCACAGGCGTGCATGCTTCCGTTACATCCTCTGTAACACTCCTCACTGCGCACTTCCATGTGCCCCCTCACACACGCGCTACGACCGACACTCTCGACAGCGCACTCACTCCTTGGCGAGCACTTTTTCCTCACACACCCCAGAGTCGGACATTCTTGCACCCCTCTTTTTTCGCACACCAGACCTGTCGCACACTTCACCAACGGCCTCTCACGAACACCCGGATCCAAACCAATCCCCAAGCCGACTGGAACTCCCCTCACATTATCTACATTTCCACGTATATCGCCACTCACCTTGGCACCTCGTCTCCTCACCTCCTTCACCACCTGCAAACTCTTTATTTGGTTAGTGAGCATCACATTATGAGTTGAGCACCGACCTTGTACCAATTCCATCACCTCCTCCTGGATTTCTCTTTTAGTTTCTGTCCGTCTTTTCTTAATTTCACTCACCTCTTCTTCCACTTCCTCTAATTTTTGCTTCACCTCTTTTATTTCCCGGTGCGTCTCCTCAAGTTCGTCCTCTAAGGCTACTGTGACCGTCTCTATGTGCATCCTCACCTGCCGGTCCTTTGTCTCCATTACTTCTGTCACCTCATCCAACCTCATTGTCAGTCCCTCACGTACCATCTGACATTGCCTCTGTGTCGCTATTAAGTCATTTTTAATTTCTTTTTGTGTCGCCTTTAACCCTCCTAGTACCGCAGTGTTCCTTTGAACCTGCTCCACTAACTCCGTTTGTCCCTCTGTCAGCTGTTCCACCTCCTCCGTCAGATCTTCTATTCCCCCTTGTAACTTTGCCGTCCCATTTCTCACCTCTTTCTCTATACGCTTTTCGCCTCGCTTTACCTCCTCGCGTACCCCCGAGACCTCCTCACTTACACCTCGTCGTATCTCCTCTTTCATCTCCTCCATCTGGTTCCCCATATGTTCGATTTCCCGGGCGGATTGCTCCCCTATTTCCCGCAATTTGTCTTCCATCCTATTTTCTAACCCCATTAACCCATTTTGCACCCCCTCTAACTGATTCTCCTGGGCAGCCATTCTATTTTCCACCCCCGTTAACCCATTCTTTACCTCTTTTATCCCGTTGTCTAACCCCTCAAATTTAGCTTCTAGCCGTTCCCCCATTTCTCCCATTTTGCCCCCCATTTCTCCCATTTTGCCCCCCATTTCGCCCATTTTGCCCCCCATTTCGCCCCTCATTGCCCCCATTTGCTCACTCTGAGCATCCATCCGGTTCCCCATTACCCCCATTTGGCCCTCCAATCGCTCACCCTGAGCATCCATTTTTGCCATCAGTTGGGTCAAGAATAATCTGAGGTCAAACCCGGTTTGCCCAGCGTCCCCAACCGCCACCGCGGGCTCGCCCTCCGCGGCGCCGCTATTTTGGGACCCTTCTACCACGTGCGCGAGCGCGCCATTTTGTGCGTCTGATACCCCCTCAACCACATTGCCAATGTTCTCCTCTACTTCGTCCCTCTGATCCTGGGTTACTCCTAACCCCTCCTCTAGCTCACCCACCGGCATCCGATCGCCTTGACCAGCCATGGCGCGATTTCAAAATTCGGGTTTTTGTAAAACAACACAAATTTCCAGCAGCTTGTAATTTTGAGCGCGTTAAGCGCGCTTCGGGTCCGTATCTCACTCCCAGACACCAATTGTTACGGACGCGGTTAAAGATGTTATTTTGACCGAGCGGTGGTATTACCGCGACCGAACAGTGCTTTCTTGATTAATACCCGATTTGCCCCAAACTTTGGCCGGATCGCGCCACCGCTAGTCAATCGGGAAAACTCTAAAGCGACCGAATACAAAGAGGAAGAAGACGTACAGAAGAGTAATTGGATTTATTATTTACACATATAATCAAGAAGAAAGCAGTCACGTTTATTTACAGACGAGATTAGATACACAGTGCAACGCTAGCTTACCTACAGTCTTAATTAACCCAGGGACAGAACAAACAAGGACAGACTCACGCGGGGAATGATGATAGGACTGGCGGGAGATGGATGGCTGGCCGGATAGGGAGGTCCAACTGGTCCTGCTGCCGATCGACTCGTGGGCAGCCGCCGCTCCTTCGCGGCCCTGCTCCAAACTGCCGTCCAGGCCTCACGCTGCTGTGGCTGCAGTTTCGGTGGCTCCAGCTGCAGCAAATGCAATTGCGGTGGCTCGAGCTGCAGTTCAACTCTGGACTTCTTGGTTGGACTCAACTCCTTGGACTCCCTCTCGTCTCTCGGTAAAGGCTCATCTCCTTTGGGATACGCCCTGCCTGCGGGTTATATAGGCCCCGCCCCTCAACCTTCGCGAACCTCCTCGATGTTTCTTTCCACACCCTCTCCAAGTCCAACCCCTTGTTCGTGGTTGGTTGAGTGGGGCTGACTCACTCCTCCCCTCTATGACGAGGTGGGGACCCGCCTTTCTTCCCCAACCCTGCCTCGTGGCCAATGGCGGCAATTGTTGGAGCGGAGGTAGTTTCCAATCGACGAAAGGGGGAATGGAAGTTTTGGGAATGGGAATGAAGGGAATCTATCTCTTTCACTGGTGCAATGGAGTATTTCAATTAATGGGAGACACAGCCTTACCCTAAAACACATAATAAGATATAACTATTGAACAGGGGTATTCTATGATTGGCTGTGGTGTGGATGCTTTATGGACTAATTATGGGACGCCCTTTGACCTTTACACAGCTCCGGAGGCAGGAGGCGCAGAATAACAATAATAATAATACACACAATCAAAAAAAATACAGTCCTCATATCCGCAACAATATATATGTACATCCATACATACATACATACATACATACAAAATAATAAATAATGTTAGCGACCAACACAGATGATTCTGGAAGCATTCCTCTGTGAAATGCAAGAAAAATACACCAAGCTTCGGAGGAATGCATTTCTGTCCCCAATGGGTTTCCGAAGTGTGAAACCGATCCTCCAGTTTCTGTTGAGTTACTATTGAAATGGGCAATCATACGTGCAAATATAGGTGAAGGTTGCATGAGATGGGATGGCTCCCAAGACAGGACATTGCAAATTTCATCCAGGTAATCAACGAGGTGGGAGTGGGGAGGTGGTGCACAATGTTACGTGTTGTACTTGTGACGAGTCCTTGAGGTCCCCCACTCTCTTTGATCTATGTTCGTGAATGCTCGAGCCCTCCATCATTTGTGAAAATTAGATACAATGATTAGACAATTACAATCTCAATCCGAACAACCTTCTCGTAATGTTCTTTTGGGAATCGGGTTCGGCCGAGTGATAAAAATTGCTTTTTGCAGAAATGTTGGTGTCGTACGTGAGGTACAACTCTTTGGAGATATTAACTGTCAATGGAACCTCGGGATATGAACCTGTCCACCCCCACCACCACCACCACCACCACCACCCATCCCGAGCTGGTCATTACAATTTAATTGCCTACCTTTTTTCTTGGCACAAAGGGGGAGGACTCATTATTGGGGGAAGTTCGACGGGGCTGGTGCTGCAGTAATTGTATCCATTTGTCACACGTTGATTAATGATTCTGCAGAAGTGATCGAGTGGCTCTCCATTGGGCATTAGCATATGTCAACAATCCCCCAAAAAAGGATGTTGCACATGATTGTTGCATGCACTTCAACAGGTGAGCAACAGCAGTCTCGGACGCCATATTGTTTCTGCCAAACAGCAGGAGGACAAAATGGCGAATATAAAGCAGCGGAGATGAATGGACAGAGACAGTGCAACACTTTGTGGGCCCGGAAGTCACATCAGCATGCTGCGAGATTGCCACATCCGTGTTCATCAAAATAATTGCGCATCATATATAACACTGAGATTACAATGTATTAACACGGAGCAAAATTACAATGCATTAGTCAAAATGTCGGGATACGTAAATTTGAAAATCGTTCACAAGTTCCAATTGTTTGCCTTTCCGACAACGATCGCAGCCACGGGATGGCAGATCCCCCTGCAGATTGCAGATTCGTGCATACCTCGGAGACACGATCTTTCATAATCTTTCCAAGGTGGAAAAACAAATGGCGCCGTGTCGAATTGACGAGGCGTTCGGGGCCGTTCAGTGATCCATCGAATTGAGGCCAATCCTTTGCGGGAATGTTTCATTTTGGGAAACCTCTCATGACCTGACCTACATCATGGCATGGCGGTGCTCCCTTTCTGATGCCAGATCATTGCTTCCCAGGATGGGTGCCCTGGAAGTTGCGTCACTGTATCATGATGTCCGCAACATGTGGTGGCGGACCTAGGTTACGTACATTTTCAACCCTGTTTGTCTGTCTGTCTGTGAGCACGATATCTCCAAAAGTTGTGGATGGATTTGCACGAAACTTGGTGGACAGGTTGGGTGTCTGACAGGGACGAACTGATTAGGTATTGGTGAAGATCCGGATCCGGATAGGATAATTTTTCAAATAACAAGTGATTCCTCACTATTCAGTGATGTGGATAAAAACGATATATATCGCGATATTTTAAAAAGTTGTGTACGACTTGTGACAAAACTCGGTGGATGAGTTGGGTAAGTGACAAGTACAAGCCGATTTGATTTTGGTTCAGGTGTGAATCCAGATCCGACATATCGGTGGGATACAAAACATGATTGTTCAACCTGGTGGAGGTATGCACTCCACCGAGTGCCCTTCTAGTTACCCTGCGCTCGCAAAGCGAAAAGCGGGTTTAAGCATTAAGTTGCGTGCATGTGCCGTGTGCCGTACGTGTGCCGTGCGTGTCTGCATTTTAAAAATTCATTTTTCTCGGCAACTGTTGGTCCGATTGACACGATTTTTTTTTACCATACAAGCGCTTCTGCCTGTATATTTGTTTTTATTCATAAAGATGACGTCATAAGTCACGTGGTACCGACGTCATCTTGGAAAAACGTTACACCTCGAAATCTCCCAAACCACTCAATGGAAAAAAAATGAAACATGGCTCATTGTCAAGTACTCACCATGGGGAATAAGATATGTTGATGGTGATGTCATCGGTGACATCATTACGACGTCATAATTGGACAGGGACAACGCTTCGTCTGATCAGTTTGAAATGTATTGAGCATGATCTATGCAACAATTATCTTCGAGAATATGTTTATGATGTCATCGCTCACGTGGTCTGGCAGCCATATTGGATCAAAGAAAAAAATGTTCAAAAACAGAAGAGTTGGCTCGCAACAAGTTGACTGTGCAGGGTAAGTATTCTATGAATACCATCTAGTTACCTGATGTAACGCCGTCATCCTTGGTGTGTCACCCATATAGTTTGGTCCATCAAACTCCTTTGCAAACTTGTGAATTGCTTGTCTGCCTGCAATCGTTGCTTCTTGGAATTTCTCCTTGAAACCTGCAATCATCATTTGAACGTTTCTTTTCTCCCTGATAACCATCATTGTTTATGAAGACCAACTTTTCAGCCACCCCGTCTCTTCTGGAATATCCTTCCCATGTACTGCCCTACTTTGACAAAAGGAGGCAACTGTCATTTTTGTCGAAATTGAGTTATCACTTGTTCTAGAGTATTTGAGGTATTTTGAGGTATGCTCCACACGTTCGTGCACAAAATAAAGTAACAGGACCCTTCATTTCTGAGATATCATTTCTGATATTTGGCATTTTTGCCAAAGAGCAGAAAGAAAAACACATTTTCCTCATTTACAAGAAAACTCCTTTCAGGCAGTTGCTTCCTTTTGTCAAGGTAGGGCAATGTAGTCTTCTTCTTCTTTCATGCGCAGCTCAGGGCTGCAGGTGGCATCATTGGCGGCTGCTGCCGGCTGTGCCGCTGATGCGGTGCCCCTAGATTACCAGCACACTGGTCCTCATTTCACCCACCTCAGAAGGATTGGATTTCAGGCTGAGTCAACCCCTACCTGGTGTTAATTCAACGGCCGACCGGGATTCGATGAGTCAACCCCTACCTGGTGTTAATTCAACGGCCGACCGGGATTCGAACTCGGGACCCTCGTATCCCAAGCCAGCAGTCTCTAACCGTTAAAGCCAACGTTCCCGTGTCGTCGTCCTTGGACGAATGTGTACGAAGCTGAACACATTACCTGCCTAACCTGCCGCACTGGCAACACAGCACATTCCAACAGGATTGTTAAACACACTTTGCTTTTTGTCTGCTCCTTTGTGAACACATTCCCAGTAATTGATGGTGTCGAGCGCTTGTACCGTTGGCGGCTAATCACTCTCAAGGTGCGCCGCATACCTTTCCGAAAGGACTCTGTGATGCAAATTGTCGTGTATCAAAGCATCGTGCACCGCTCAGTCGTCCTCTTATGGGGCACGCACAGAGTCGATCCGTGGGGTTTTTCTCATGCCACGTTTTTTTTCAAATTGTCCGTGTTTTTTTTTCTAAAGAAAATTCTAATTTGTTTTCAATTTTTTTTTCCCAAATTTTTTCCCCGAATGTTTCCCATTTTTTTTTGCAAATTTCAAATTTTTTGAATTTTTTAATTCCCATTAGCTCCGTTTACTGTATACCCATCTGAGCATCCACCTCGTTTCTGCCATGCTATCTGGTTCAAATCTGAAATGCTACTATGTTGATTGTCCGTTATTTCACGATCCTCATGTGTTTATCAATCATGTCCAGGTACATGGTGATGATTGTCCTTCCCCTGCATGGAATAGATTACAGGTTGGACAAGATGCCCTCCTCCCCTCTAGGATAATTTTGTGATATAACGAGAACACCACCCGGTTGAGCACATACCTCCGCCAGGTGAACAGTTTGTTTGAAAGTTTGGTCATTATCCGTCCATAGTTTTTGGTCCTAGCTCCTAATGGTGAAGAATCACTTAAAAATTCTAGTATCCATATTCTGTCCAAAATTCTAGTATCTGAATCTGTCCAAAACGTTTTGAGATATCGTGCTCACAGACAGACAGACTGACAGACGGTGAAAACATGATCTCCGTCCACCTTCAATGGTGGAGGTAAATAGGTAGTTGCTATTTCAAGAACAGAACTAGCGGTCTGCGTGGGCCTTGGGCGGCACAGGAGAATAAAAACACGACGAAAATGTTTGATTTATCCGCCGTGACAGATGAGAAGGTGCTGACGTTTTGGGCGTTACTCTCTCCGTCGAAGCAAAAGGCAAGGCAAAAAAATAACAAAAAAACAAAAAAAAATAACCTCTTTTGCTTTGATGGATGGTAAAGCCTGAAACGTCAGCACCTTTTCATCTGTCACGGCGGATAAATCAAACATTTTCTTCTTGCTTTTTATAATATAACCTCCTCCGTCCTGGTATTCAGTATTCTGAACATCTACACCAGGTACAGTTGGAAATATTTCAAATTAAAAGTTCAGTGTTCGGAAGAAAAAGACTGAGGAGTATGTAATTGGAATGGGACGCCTTGCTTCATGTGGCGAGGCCCAAGTTCTTCCTTTAGGGAACAACTCACATGTTAATATTGTTACGGTATCGGCACACGCACCTGGCTCTCGAGGTGCGCACTCGGACCTGCCACCACCACCGATCTCGAGACCACCAGGCCGCTGCAGACACCGGTTGGGATAATTAGGTGTAACAGGGTCTTCTCCCCTTTTGTATTGTGTTACCCTGGTGTTGGTGTTGGGCTAGCGGCTAGGGTGCCGGCTTAGGATCCCAGGATCCTGGGTTCGAATCCCGGTCGATCGCTGAATTAACGCCAGGGGGGTTGACTCAGCCTGTCATCCTTCCGAGGTCGGCTAATTGAGTACCAGTTCACTGGTAATTCCCTGTTTGTCGCTAAAGGCGGCAAAAAGGGTTGGCGTCAGGAAGGGCATCCGGCCGTAAAACATTGCTTCAAAAAGGGGACCAAAAAACAACAACAACCACGGTTCCCGAAAAAGGCCAACCCCCGCTTGCGGGGAAAAATGGCCTCTAAAGGTGGTTTTTTACCCGTTGGTGACCTAATGACCTCAACTAAGGTCCGTACCCTCAGCGTTCACTCATCTCCCCACTACTACGGCCGAGCAACCATAGCTGAACGCTGCCCAATCACTACCGAAGTGATACGGTGGGACAAAACTCCCGTCTATCCGCTACGTACATGCTATGTCAGATCAATGAAATAAAGGATACAAACGAGGCAGATTTGGAAAATGTAACAATTATTTATTTACACACACTCAATCAGGCAATCAACAAATAGTCAGGTTCACTATGTTTTTTCGTTCAAAATCATGGTAGATTAGCAAATCTATACATTTTTGGAAACGTTATTACATGGAAAATCTGAAAATCAATGTTTACATTTGCCAATTCCGACCAATTCGATTCGACCAATTCGACCAATCGACCAATTCCATTCGACCAATTCGACCAATCATTTCGATCGACCATTCGACCATTCGATCGATTCGATTCATCGAATTCGATTCGATCGACCATTCGACCAATCATTTCGATCGACCATTCGACCATTCGACCAATTCGATCGATTCGATTCGATTCGATCGACCATTCGACCAATTCGATTTGCCAATCAATTTGACCGACCTTTGCTTGTGTGGAACGGACTGTGAAAACGATGCGGACTATATTGTCGGATACGACACACAGGACAGTGATGACGAACTCTAAATGGCATATTCTGTAATCGTGTATGTTTGATGCCATTGACCGCCTGTGTATATTTTGTCATCGACTGCCTGTGTAGATGTGAAGTTATACTGACTGCATGTGTATGTATGATTTTGCTGACTGCCTGTGTATGTTTGGTGATATGAATTATTGTGACACATTTTGATGTTATTAACTGCCTGTACAAAATGATAACATGTATTTGATTATGCAACTTATCGCGAATATAAAGACAGTATTTTGCAATTCAAAACCTTTGATTCGTGTCTTACCATTCCCCATAGCACTAATTTGATACTTTCATTGGATTCCTTGTCCCTGAAAATATAGGTTTAGTATATTTTAAAAAGTTTTTAGGGTAATTAGAGGCAGAAATAGAAGAAAATATGTATTTTACAGTGGCCATTTTGAAAATCCAAAATGGCCGCCATACAGGTATCTCTCCAAATGTAAACATTGATTTTTAGTTTCCTTATGCTATAACCTTTCCAAAAATGTATAGGTTTGCTCATCTACCATTATTTTGAACGAAATGTAATTTATTGACATCGTGAACCTGACTAAAAGCACGTATTTACAAGCGAAAAGCAAAGCAAAACGTATTTCTCTCTGATAGACTTACTTAGACGAAGGATATGGTGCCATCATTTATTCCAGGAAGGAGGATAGGCCAGAAAGAGGAGGTTCGGAGCATTCGTTGGACTCATCACGTACCTCAAGCAACTGTGCAGGGTTGAGTCGGGCCAAATATTGAGAGGGGTTGTTGGGTGGTGAGGGTTTGCTGTTGTGTAGGAAGCGTGTGGTGTGTAAGGATATGGAGCTGTGCGACACCCCAAGGGCTTCAAACGCATTTATTCAAAAGTTTATATTCAAACACCCAGATACACTTTTTTGAAATTCCGACTTCTTTCCTGGAAGGCCTAGCTGTGTCCATGTGTTTTATACCTCTCCCACCCCCCACTCCCCTTCCCGTGCCTCCTCCCCCAGATCTCCCAATGCCCACTGTTGCCTTCGTTATGTCATAATTGCCTTCGTTATGACGTCATAATTGCCTTCGTTATGACGTCATAATTCGGTGTGCCTTCTCTCTACTGTTGTACTTGTGTGCTTCCCTCTCTCTCTCCCCATCTTGTCTCCCGCTCCCTTTATTGTATGTTTTGTGTGTCTGTTTTTTTTTTTTTTTGTCATTAATGTTAGCTCTTACACGAGCCTCAATGTTGTATACAAAAAAAAATACATGCAATCTTATCAACACCAATACTCGGTTGCTTAAAGCGAATGTTTGACATTCCTATAACACCTGGAATTGCAGATACAGGGATATCTGACGAATAAAACTACAACAATGTTTTTACTTCGACATCCCGGTAAACCCTCAACATGTAAACAGGTTGTGACGTATGGCCAGTAGCGAGTGTTAATGGCAACAGCCGGGGATGAACAGAAGGTGGCAGTCACGTGACTTGCAACATCGATACCGTCGCAGCCTGCAACCACCTGTGTGGGTACCTGCTCTCACTCCTCCCACCACCTCGATGCATCATGTATACAAGGATGCTCACCTCCCACCCCACCTGCATCCCCCACCTAATCCTCCTGTAAAAATTCGGCATTCATTGGAATTTTGTTAATGGGGCAATATGGTGCCCTATTCTCGCATATTTTAACTTTGATTCCCCATCCAACTGTAAACCGCCATTCTGGCGTTGCCTAGTGACAGCATTGTATGCAGGTTTGGTCCAATCAATTGTGTGGGGGTAGGAGGGGTAGGAGGGGTAGGATGGCTTGGTTTTTGCTCTGATATGTATTGTCAGCTGTGAGACCGTATATAGACAGGTGTGTGCCTTTCCAAATCATGTCCAATCAATTGAATTTAACACAGGTGGACTCCAATCAAGATGTAGAAACATCTCAAAGATGAAGAGAAATGGGAGGCACCTGAGCTAAATTTCAAGTGTCATAGCAAAGGGTCTGAATACTTTATATGTGAATGTGATATTTCAGTTTTTTCTTTTTAATAAATTTGCAAAACTTTCTAAAATCCTGTTTTCTCTTTGTCATTATGGGGTATTGAGTGTAGATTGATGAGGGAAAAAATGAATTTAAACGATTTTAGCATAAGGCTGCAACATAACAAAATGTGAAAAAAGTGAAGGGGTTTGAATACTTTCTGAATGCACTGTACATTCAAAGTACATCGCCCCATGCCAAATAAATAAATGACATCATCTAGTGCGGCATTGCTGGGGCGCCTTCAGCGCTCGGTGATACTACCGTGCAGCACATAGAGACGGTATTGGGAGGGAGAGGTGTACAATAATTGATTAATCGCATAATTAAAATCAATAGATAATAATCATAAAATTATTTCTTAATCATTTGGCTAATAGCATACCTCAACCACCAGTGTTTCATCCAAAGCTGTAACTTTTTGAAAATTAATCAAATACATCATCAATCGAAACAATTAAATAATTGATTTGTCAATAAATCAAAAATATCCTTTATAGCCACATCACTTGGTCACTGCCATATCCAATTAGCTTCCTAGCTCAAAAGGTGCCTGAGATATTGCCCAGTTGAGAAAGGAAGTAAATAAGAGATTAATAATGAAAATAAATAAATGATAATCATAAAATATTTAAATTACTCAATTGGCCAATAGAATACCGAAACTACCACCATTTCATCCGAATCTGTAACTTGAAAAAAAAAAAAATTCAGTCATTAATTGAATAATTAAATAATTAATCGATCAATTGATTAATAAAAAAATGAAAAAAATAACATTTACAGTCAAATCACTTGGTCATTGGCATGTCCAAATATCGGCTTCCTAGCTCAAAATCTGCCTGAGATATTGCCCAGATGAGAAAGAAAATAAATATGTACTTAATTATTTAAAAAAACAAAAAAAAACACATTTAGAGGCCAGTTTTCCCCGCAAAGCGGGGGTTGGCCTTTTTCGGGGACCGTGGTTGTTGTTGTTTTTTGGTCCCCTTTTTTGAAGCAATGTTTTACGGCCGGATGCCCTTCCTGCTGCCAACCCTTTTTGTCGCCTTTTACGACAAGCAGGGAATTACCAGTGAACTGGTACTCAATTAGCCGACCTCGGAAGGATGACAGGCTGAGTCAACCCCCCCTGGCGTTAATTCAGCGATCAACCGGGATTTGAACCCAGGATCCTGGGATCCTAAGCTGGCACCCTAGCCGCTAGCCCAACACCAGGCTAGCCCAACAACACCCAACACGGCTGTAAAAGACTGTAAAAATATGTACTTAATTAATCGATAATAATTCAGTAATTACGAAATTACTTGATTAATCAAAAAATTAAAAAATACTGTTTTGCCAAAACACATGCTCACTATTGTGCCCAAATTTCAACTTCCTAGCTTAAAGGATGGCTGAGATATCGCCCAGACAAACAAACAAAGAAATATGTCCTGCATAGCACGATACTTGCAAAATCCCTAAAATAAGTTGTTTGTCTATGATGACCTCAAAAATAATTGGTGGTTGAATTCAGTGACCTGATATGCAAATCCTCTTAAAATTTCAAGTCAATCGGATGAAAATTGAGGATTTTAGAAATTTGACAAAGTTGGTGACCTTTGGTCTATGGTGACCTATTGACCTTTTGACTCCAAAAACAATAGGCTTCTTGCTTAGGACGAACTCTACCATTTGGTGAAGTTTCGTGAAGATCGGTTGAAAAGTGTGACGTGTGGGCGACTGGCAGACAGGCAGACAGAGAAAGAATAACGCACAAGACCAACCAATATACTGTACTTGAAAATTTTTCGATTTTGGCAATTAACAAACAAGAAAACAAACCGAGTGAAAATTGAGTACTCCATTTCAACACGTGTAATTGTCGGACCCCTTTTGGTGGCCGGCGATGATGTCATGCAGCACCTGGAGATGGAATCAGAAAGGAGCTGCGTGCAGCAAACAGACAGAGTGAAAACTGAGTACTCCCTCGCAGCGCACGTCATCGCCGGGCCCCGGGTCATGCAGTGCCTGGAGATGGAAAAGGAAAGGCACGGTGTAGCACTGTACAATTACAATAATTTACAAACACAAGGCACAATAAAAGAAACCACACATACAATAATCACAATGGTCGAAAAGAAAGCAATTACACACAGTCAATGAATCCCCAAAGGCTTAACCCCATTTAGCGCTTCACCCCTTCTCTAATCTTTCCTCATATATTTATACACTAATAAAAATCCCGTCAAAAATGACAGGTTGGAACAGTTTATTCGACAATGCAGCCTCGTGAACTTGCCAAGGTCTGAAGCCTCACATGTCAGGTGTGCTTACATCTTTATTTATTAAACATCCTACGAAAATAAATGAACACTAGTTTTGCTCTGTGCACGTTGCACATCACATGCAGCAAATTTCACCTCCCTGCACCTTGTAGTTATTGTTATTTTAAAAAATGCTTCTCTACACCGCCCTTGAAGCTCGGTTTGCAAACCACCGTCTACAGTTCCAATGGAAGACATAAATACTCTTTCATGGAAAATGTTTCTCGAGTTTGTTTTATCCTCAAAAATAGACTTATGAAGGGGGACAGACATCTATACAAACACACAAACCGACATTGTGTTTTATATGGGAGATGAAACATGAGCCCAGTAGATTCACACTCTGAGGAAAAGTAGAGAGGAAGAATAGAAGAGGGGGAGAATTGGTTCAGGGCTTATGGTCGGATTCTTGCCTTACTTGGGCACCGTCGACAGATGAGTACCGGTCCAAAATCCTAATTCAGGTACGAGGTAGGGTTGGTTAGTAGGTGCGGTGCAACCTCGTTCTCCACCAGGGATCTCTGCTCAGCTTGCCTGCCTTTCACCACTCGCACACGGCGCTTCAGGCATAGCGCACATGGATCGCTTCCTCAGGGCAACGATCTTGTCGTCAGCACGACGCGGTTTCTCCTCAAATGACGGGCAGTGATTGCCTGTCTCTGAGTACAATGCGAAGCCGATCTCTGGTTTGTTTTCAAAGCGAGGAACTAGTGTTTGCTGGTTCGCTTTATTCCCGCTTAATCGGGGAGGAGCTTGGTCCCGCACACGGCGCTCGGATTGGGGCGCCTCCAGATGCTCCGCCCTGCTCCCCTGTCAATCATTCGCGCCTCGTGCTGGCTGCTGGGACGTCTTCTTCACCTTCACCTTCCCACTTCAAGCCCTGTTCTCGCGTTTTCCCGCCAAGGTGAGTTAAAGCCGAGAGGATTGGTTCTTTTAATGTGTGGTGTTCATGTTAAAATAAATGCGTTGTTTGTGTTTAATAAACGTGTCGGAATGGAGGGAAAAAACTTTGATTGTGAGGGGAATTAAGGACAATGCATGTACAGTGTACTGTACGTGTTTAAGGGCCGCTGTCTCAAATGTGTCTGGAAAGGTAAATAAACCGATTTGGCGCTGTCTAAATGTATCTTTAAAGACAGGCCGAATTAAATAATGTGTCCAAAATGTGTAATGGGAGCCAACCTATATGGCTGTGAATGTGGATTAATAATTTTCAACGAGAGGTGGAAGAGGATAATGGAGGGAGGAAGAAGAAAACCGCACGAGAGACTAGACTCCACATACGGATATTCCCCGTTCTCCCACGACACAAAAGGGGAGGCTATCTGAATACCAATTGTAATGAGATGCGTTCGTGTGCGTGGTTCGTGCGTGGTTGTGCGTTCTCTGAGGGTTACGAGGGGCGGTTTACGGAACCGTAACACAACATATCCATTCTCAAGGAAAATACATATCTATTCTCAAGGAAAATACATCCATCCTCAAGGAAAATCCATATCCATCATCAAGGAAAATACATATCCATCCTCAAGGAAAATCCATATCCATCATCAAGGAAAATACATATCCATCATCAAGGAAAATCCATATCCATCATCAAGGAAAATACATATCCATCCTCAAGGAAAATACATATCCATCATCAAGGAAAATACATATCCATCCACAAGGAAAAATACATATCCATCATCAAGGAAAATACATATCCATCCTCAAGGAAAATCCATATCCATCATCAAGGAAAATACATATCCATCCTCAAGGAAAATCCATATCCATCCTCAAGGAAAATCCATATCCATCCTCAAGGAAAATCCATATCCATCATCAAGGAAAATACATATCCATCCACAAGGAAAAATACATATCCATCAAGGAAAATACATATCCATCCTCAAGGAAAAATACATATTGTTACGAATTTGGTAGAGCAATATGTAGAGCAGAGTAGATCTGAGTAGGTAACATGTTTCGAGATGTCGCGATAGGGAACACTTCCTGTAATAAGTCATGTGTAGGCGTTTGTCGGGTTAAGATGTATGATTGTGAATCTACCAGGAGATTCGTGTGTTAGTTAGTGTAGGGAATAATGGGTAGAGCCCTTGTATGTCTCACCTAGTAGTCAAACCTTTGTCCATTTTGGCACTGCACACAACTTAAACATTAGTTATGACCTTTAGTACAACACTAAATGACACCTTCTCCCCTGACATGACTTAGGAAGAAATCAGGCTGGAACACCGCCACAATTGGCCGCCACCATTTACACCTCCGAGAGGCCTACCCACCTCGCATAGCACATGCTGTGACCAAGGAATAGGAAGGAAGGGAGTGAGAGTGGCACAGTGGGCGTGCCCCTGGACGAGCCGGCGAGCACAAATGTGACGTCATCGGCCGGAGATATTACCGAGGGCAGGACGCCAATTTCGGCAGTTGAGTTGAGAGAGGCAGTCCGGAGAGTTGAGTTGAGTTGAGTTCAGCACGAGTTGAGTGAGCACCGGACGCCTTGGCTGGCAGTTGGATCGAGAGTTGGCAGTGCGCAGTTCGCAGCTCAGTTGATCCCAAGCATTTGCTTCAGGCAGTGGTTTGAGAGATGCAGAAAAGTGACTCGCTATTGCAGCTCTTTTTTGTCTTGGCAGCCCGAGTTGGTCTGAGGTGTAGCCGAGTGGAGCGGTGCTGGTGCTTTTGGAGCTTGGTGCACGGACTTCGCTGGAGGCGAGAGGATCGGAGCTTGGAGTGGGACCTCGGGTGCAGCGGCGAGGGCATTGGCTCGGGCCTAGCGGGGCGTGCGAGGCGGACGGACGATTCGTCCAGGCCGGGAAGAAGACGATGAGACAGATAAGCCCGAGCTCCGCGTACACTGTACACGACAGGACGTGTTCTTTTCTTTAATTCATCTCCCTCCTATCGTGTTTGATATCTGTTGTGTGTGGGATCCCAATTTAGCTACCTTATTTTATTATCGGCACGCATTTTCCTGTCCTGCCTTTTTTCATTCGAATAAACCCTTGCATTATTTTCTGTACATAATACCTGAACGCAGTTTACTGCCTGGTTGAATTGCTAGTTAAGGCTGCGGGGACTTGCACTGTTTCCCTCCATTCCGCGCGCTTAGGTGTTAGATTTTGAAATTCGCTATTGAGCTTCCGCCTCGGAGTTAAAGCCTCGTGATCGGCTATCCGCGACCGCCAGATATTAATTTCGGCGGTTGCGCGACAATATCCATCCACAGGGAAAAATACATATCCATCCACAAGGAAAAATCCATATCCATCCTCAAGGAAAAATCCATATCCATCCTCAAGGATAAATACATATCCATCCACAAGGAAAAAATAAATATCCATCCACAAGAAAAAATCCATATCCATCCTCAAGGAAAAATCCATATCCATTCTCAAGGAAATATACATATCCATCCTCAAGGAAAAATACATATACATTCTTAAAGAAAAATCCATATCCGTCCACAAGGAAAAATCCATATCCATTGGTTTATTCTCAGCTCTCCATGCTATCCATCGAAATCGAAGTTAAGTAATTGTTCCCATTTGTATTTTCGTTATAACTATTTATTTTATGGTGTATATATTGTCTCCCGACGAAGATTTTCGGTGCAAATCTTTCATACCTGTATTGAAAATCGTGTTAATTCGGGTCGTGTTTTGAGGCCTTGTAGTTGTACAGTGAACACTGTACAACCTTGAGGCTTTGTTTTTCTCTCAGCGGTCCGTGTTTTTGTGATCCAATAACTTTCGTTCTCTGTTTTCCCAATCTTTTCACCCCATAGCCCTCTTCCTTGTGTAAATCACAACTCAAAAAAATCCAAAAAAAAAACATTTCCTTCTCTGTTCTCATTCGTTTATTCATTCTTATTCGTTCGTTCGTTCGTTCTTCGACGACGTGTTTCTCCCCCATTTCCCCAGATAGATTGTCAAATTTCAACTCGTTATTTTATCGTCCATGCGTTATTGTTTTGATTATAGTTACTTTTGGTTTGAATTTCCTGTAACTTGTAATTATTTAATCGTGTTCTGCTCCTCGTGTGCGGCCTTGTAGTTGTACCCCCTTCGGTGTTTGTTATCTTAATCGTGTTTTGCTTGGCTCTTAGTTTTTTTCCCTTCTACCCCGAACATAATACTCTGTCTAACGTTCTAAATCCCCACCTCCCCCCCCCCCACCCCCAAAAACCAAACAAACAAAAAAAAAACCAAAAACATTTATTTTCCTTTCTCCACGTGTACTGTTGACTCATCCTGTATTTTCTGTCCAGGTGTGCTGTTCGCCCCGCCCCCATTAACTCCTTGCCATCCACCGTTTGCCCTTCACGTGACTCGTGGTGGTCCCTCTCGGCTCTCCCCCCGTTGGTATTTTTGTGCACATAAGATTGTTCACGGTTCTGTTTAAATATTATTTAAATATGTATAACCTTTCCCCTTCAGTGTTTTACTCAGTGGTATTTTACAACACGCTGTTTTTCTTCCTATTTAAAAGGCTTTTCTCAATTTCCTCTCCAACTCATTCCACCTCAAAAAAAAGAAATTCAATATCTTATACGTCTCCCTCACTACATGGTCTAAATTCACATTCATTCCATCCCTCCTCCATCATTCTGAACCGGATTGCTAACTTGAAAATCACAACAAACCCAATTTGTTTTCAATGTTCGTCTTTCATTAATCATCCACTTTCTAAACTCCCCTCTTGCCCCTCCCATCCAAATCCCTCCCCTTGCACCTACACTCCTAAACTCCCCCCTTGCCCCGCCACTCTTAAACTCCCCCCCTACCCCTCCACTCCTGAACTCCCCCCTTGCCCTTCCACTCCTGAACTCCCCCCTTGCCCTTCCCCTCCTAAACTCCCCCCTCACTCCTCCCCTTCAAAACTCCCCCCCAACCCCTCCCATTCAAATCTCCCCCCATACCATTCCTCTCCAATTCTCCCTCCTCCCCCCTCCTCCTCAAAGCTGCCTCCTCCCCACTTCGTCTCCCTTCTATCTCATACCTCCACCCCCCCCAACCTTCTTCTTTCCTCTGCCCCCCCTCAAACAACCCCTCTCTGTGCCTCATCCCTTCACCTTCAAACCTTTCATCCTCCTCATCCTTCCCTTTCTTGGAACTCTTCTGCAATCGCTGACACACTAACAACTGCTCTCCCTACCTCCCCCTCTCATCCTTCATCTTACCCTACTCCTCCCCTCCCCTGTCCTGTACCCGATGCTCCCCCTCTCTCTTCATTAACGGTATGGACCTCAAACATCCGGGGCCTTCGCTCAAACCTGACTGATCTCTCCATACAGGTTGCTTCTGACAATCCAGACTTGATCTGCTTAACAGAGACTTTCCTCCTTCAAGATGTCTCTGATTCCTTAATATCTCTTCCTGGTTACTCCCTCCTCCGGTATGATAGACCTGAGCCTCGGCCTGGTGGTGGGGTGGTTATCTTTATCAAAAACTCTCTTCCTCACTCTCCTTGCACTGCCCTCTCTCCTCCTCACCCCCAGGAGTACCTCTGGCTACAGCTTCCTCTCCGCTCCCACCTTTTGTTCATATGTGTTCTGTACCGTCCCCCAAACAGTGATGACTCCATCTACATTTCACTGTCTGACAACATGGACCAACTTCTATCCACTCATCCCAACTCTCTCTTCCTCATATGTGGTGACTTCAATTGTCATCATGCCACCTGGTTGGGTGTGGGTTCCTCTCTCACCAGTCATGGTACCTCAGCAAAGGACTTCTGTGACTCACTGGGATTGACACAATCTGTCAATTTCCCGACCCGGATCTCAGCCAATGGAGTATCTTCTCTTCTAGACTTGGTTATGACTAACTTCCCTGCTAATGTCTGCTGCTCTTCTTCTGCTCCAATCGGTTCTTCTGATCATGTGCTTGTCAAAGTGGACATCTCTCTGGCCATTCTCAGAGAGCCTCCTCAGCGTCGACGAGTCTGGCATTTCACTCAGGCCGACTGGGACGGTCTTCAAGCAGCCATCAATCGTCTGGATTGGTCTCCCATCTCCACTGCCTCTGACATCAATTCTTCCTGGGAATTCTTCCAAAGCAAACTGATCTCTATCATGCACAGATTTATCCCATCTCGCCTTCAGTTGTCTTACCCTTCCTCCCGTCCATGGTACACTGAATCTTGTGGTGAGGCAGTTGCCCTGAAACAACTTGCCTTTGCCTCTTGGAAGGCTAATCCAACTGAAGGAAATCTCAGTTCCTTCCACCAAGCTCGGAACAAGTGTGTGTCTACCCTCAGGAGTGCCAGGAAGCACTATCTCTCCTCACTCAAGAATGAACTCTCAAACCTGTCTCCTTCCTCCAAATCCTGGTGGCATCTGGTCAAATCCGTTTCTGGTGTTTGTTCCCCCTCCATCCCCTCCCTTACCTCAAATGGCCACACAGTTGACATCGCACGTGACAAAGCCGAATGCCTCAACTCTGTGTTTGCCTCAAAATCCTTAGTCCCAAACCCATCTCTCTCTGTTCCCACCTTTCCCAGTCGAACCAAACTGCTCCTGGACTCTGTGACCTTCTCTCCTGACAAGGTGGAGGAGTTTTTGTCAAACCTCGACTCTGATTCTGCAACTGGACCAGATGGCATCAGCCCACGGGTCCTAAAATCCTGCTCTGCCGCTCTATCTCACCCTCTCTCTGTTCTTTTCACCCTATCCTTTGCTCAAGGTCATCTGCCAGCATCCTGGAAATCAGCAAACATTATCGCTTTACACAAAAAAGGTGCAAAAACAGATCCTTGCAACTACAGACCAATCAGCCTGCTCCCAATTATCAGCAAAGTCATGGAATCCATCATTGTTTCGGATATGAAATCTTTCCTCTTCTCCAATGGCTTGATCTCTGATCATCAATTTGGTTTCAGACCAGGTCACTCTACTCTGGACATGCTGCTTCTGCTGTCTCAACAATGGATGGAGGTCCTCAATGCCAAACAGGAAATCAGAGCTGTCTCCCTTGACATATCACATGCCTTCGATACGGTCTGGCACCCAGCTCTGCTCACCAAACTCTCCTCCTATGGTATCCATGGAAATCTCCATGCATGGCTTGCGGACTTCCTCTCTGGTCGTAGTCAACGTGTGGCCCTGAATGGATTTCTCTCATCTCCCCTTCCCGTTCAGGCTGGAGTTCCCCAAGGCAGTGTGCTGGGCCCTGTGCTTTTTCTGGTCTTTATCAATGATCTCTCCGACTCTCTGGAAAATCCTCTGTATCTCTTTGCTGATGACTCCACTCTCTGCCACTCCATTCCTCTTCCCTCAGATCGGCAGTCTGCAGCCTCCTCACTCTCTGAAGGCCTGGACAAAATCACAGACTGGTCAAACATGTGGAACATGTCTTTCAATCCTGACAAATCTCACACTCTTACTATGTCTCTCCGAAAAGATCGACTGGACAACCCTCCCATCTACTTTCTCAACAATCCTCTCCAAGAAGTTCTGTCGCTCTAGCTTTTGGGTCTCACCATCTGCCATGGTCTTTCTTGGGAAAACCACATTTCCAAGCTGGCCTCCAAAGCCAGTCGCCAACTGGGCATCCTCCGTCGTGCGAAGTCCTTCCTAGGCACACCTGAGCTCCTCACCACATACAAGGCTTTCATCCGCAGCTCAATGGAATACTGTTCTCCCCTATGGGCTGGTGCTCCTGCCTCACACCTGGCTCAGCTTCACGCTGTTGAATCCAAAGCTTTCAGAATCATTGGAATCTCCCGCGATGAAGCTATCTCTGAGGGCCTTTCACTCACTCACCGCAGGCAGGTAGGTGGTCTTTCTGTCTTCTACCGACTCCTCTCCGGCCTTGCTCCCCCAGCTCTCTCTGTGCTCTGTCCCCCAAATATTCCTACAGGTCGCACAAGATCTGCCAGCCACCCTCTGATGGTTAAACTGCCGAAATCTCGGCTCTCTGCTCACCTTCACTCTTTCATTCCTCTTTTCTCCCGCCTCTGGAACAAACTCCCACACTCACTTCAATCACACTCCTCCCTCCAGGTCTTCAAAACAGCTGTTCACCACCATCTCTTATCTTCCCCCATCCAAAACCTTGATCTTTTCTACCCCCACTAATTCACCCCAGATCCACCTTGTTTGAAATTCCAACTTCTTTCCTGGAAGTCTTGGCAGTGTCCATATGTTTTATACCTCTCCCACCCCCCCCCCATTCCCATGCCTCCCCCCAAAGCCCTCTCCCTCCCACAGTTCTCTCGATGTCTCCATGTCTCTCGGTCCCTGCTCTCAAATGTTGTGTTTGTGTCCTTCCCCCTCTCTCCCCATCTTGTCTACCGCTCCCGATGTTATTTGTTTTGTGTGTCTGTTTGTCTTTCTGTGTGATTAATGTTCGCTCTTTCACGAGCCTCGATCTTGTATACAAAAAAAAAGAAAAAAAAAGAAGGAAAAATCCATATGCATTCTCATGGAGAAATACATATCCATCCTTAAGAAAACAATTAATATCCATCCACAAGGAAAAATACTGTCGCGTGATCCCTTCGGTTAACACCAGGGCTCGCGGATGACCAAACGGGCTTTAATGGAGGCGACGATCAAACACGGATTCGGCTACAAGAGCACGGGAGGAAGAATGAAGGGGAAGAAGCGCAAGTGCGTACCTGGAGGAGTTGAACTCGAAACGAACACAAGATTTTGGAAGGGAAGAGAAAATAATACAAGGATTTATTTACAAGGAATCGCGGGACAGGAAAATACGCGCCAGTAATAAAATGTCTTAATCGGGACGTCCCCACTCACACTTCAAATACAAGACAAAGGAGGAAGAACCAAAATAAATGTTCGTTATGTGCGTCTGTGGGTGCGAGCTTATCTGTCTGTAGTCAAGGAGGGTCCGGCTTCGAGCGCAGTCGTCTGACCGCGGCTACGGTCAGCGGGAAGCAGGCCTCAATGCGCCCCTCGTTCGTGCGCCGTAAGGCTTCACCGAGCGCCTCGCTGCACCTGTCAGCCTCTCTCGTAGCACCAAGCACCAAGAAGAACCCAGGGGAGCGAGCGCGAAGGAAAACCAGGGAAGACCAGCCAAGAGCTCTGAGCAACAAGATATCTCCAATAGTCCAGCGCAGAGATGAGACAGCTTCAAGCACGAGGAGGAGAGCGAAAATGTCGTCGAGCGAGTCCTTTTGTCACCTGGCGTGTGACGTCAATCCTGGCGCGTTCCCAATCAGAGCCTCGTCTCTCGACCTCTCGAATGTTCTGACTGCGCTGGTGACCTCCCATTGGCCAAGTGCTTCCTGCCCTGTGGTGTTGCTCGCCCCTCCCCCTGGCCAATAAACAGTCCTCCTGGGCGTGGCTCCCAGCCTTGCTCGATGCTTGGTCGCCCATGGTAGCGTAATGCGCAGCTGCTGCCTGCTTGCCTTTCCGGTCAGTCATTGTAAGGGGAGGGAATTATTTAATGTGTGCTCTAAGGGATCTATCTAATGTCTGTGTGAATGTGTATTACCATAAGGGACACAGGTTTGGCGACAGAGGGGACCACGATTGAGGGAACCTTATCCATAATCCCTGTACTACTTAGCACTTAGCACACCAATACAGCTTATACCGACATCCGGCTAAACATAGAACTTATTACAGGTAGATTCCCTACCATGACAGTCGAATACCTACTTATACAGATCTATCTGACTCTAGATATTCCTTCACCCCCCCCCCCACCCGCCCCCCGCCCCCCGCCCGACATAACAATACATATCCATCCACAAGGAAAAGTAAATATCAATGCACAAGGAAAAATACACATCCATCTACAAAGAAAAAAAAAATACAAACCCATCCACAAGGAAAAATAAATATCCATCCACAAAGAAAAATACATGTCCATCTTCGTAGAATTACATGAGAACACGGAGGGAAAGGTTCGACATTGGAACCCCATCTGAACCCTTTCCCATCAATAACGGCGTTTCGTAAGGATGTGTTTTAACACCCCCAAAGGGGGTTTCGTAAGGATGTGGATTTGCCTGAAATTTGGTGGAAATGTATGGTATGTGACAAGGACAAATCCATTCGAGTTTGGTGAAGATCTGAATATGGATTCGGATATGAGAATTATTAATTTTTTTCAAGTGATTCTTCTTTGGCTAACCCCTGCTCTTGCAGGGAAAATGGCCTTAAAATGCCTGTTGTTGTTGTTGTTGTTGTTGTTGTTGTTGTTGTTGTTGTTGTTGTTGTTGTTGTTGTTGTTGTTGATGTTTCAAGTGATTCTTCATCAATGGGAGATAGGGGCAAAAACGATGTAAAGCAGGATATTTCAAGACGTTATGGATGGATTTGGACGAAACTTGGTGGAGAGGTTGTGTGTGTGACAAGGAAGAATTAAATCAATTTTTATGAAGATCCGGATCCGGCTAGTATAATTTTTAAAGTAATTCTTCACCATTGGGAGATAAGGCCAAAAACTATACAAAGCAGGATATCTCAAAAAGGTGTGGATCGATGATTTCGATTAAATGTGATTCTGTATTGTGATTTCTTTTTGGTCTACTCCAGGATACAAAACGTAAACTTTTCACCTGGTGGAGGTATGCTCTAGTTACCCTGCGCTCGCGAAGCGAATGGCAGGGTTAAGCATTCGGGTACGCACGCGTGCGTGTCTGCATTTTAAAAATTCATTTTCTCGACAACCATCGGTCCCATTAACATGAAATTTTCACCATAGGAGGGCCTCCTCCTGTATAATATTTTAGTGAATATTATGACGTCACAGGTCACGTAGTATGGGCGCCATCTTGGAAAAAACAAAAAACTTTGCACCTCTATATCTCAAAAACCGCTACACAGAAATAATTGAGACAGGTCTCATTGCAAAGAACTATCCATGCGGATTAACATATGTGAATGATGACGTCATAGCTGCTGCCGTTATGACGTCATAATTCGACAAGTAAAAAGCTTTATCCGATCAGGATGAAATTTCTTGAGCATCTTCTCGGTATAAATTGATGAAAAAAAACAATTATAATGACGTCATAGGTCACGTGGTTCGGACGCCATATTGTTTTGAGTAAAAAGCCTGAAAATCCACTACAATCCAATTTTCTCCGAAACGACTGAACAGATCGAGGTCAAGCTTTGCAGGCGGAATCGCATACCCATGACGAACAAAAAAAGTCAACGAGCATGACGTCATGCATCACATGGTTTCAGAGTTATGACGTTTTTAAACATAAACTTTTAAAACCAAGCTCCTCCCTCATTTTTGATCCGATTGAGGGGAAACTTCACAGATGTGTTCAGCATATCAGTCTACTAAAATGACATTTTGGAATTTGCGATAGGTCACGTGGTTTGGCAGATATTACTAATTAAACGAGAATATGAAAAAATTTATAACTCTTGAACCTCTTCATTGATCGACGTGAAACTTTATATTATAGTAGAGGTAATGAAGTGTAACGTGTGCAAAATTTCAAGATGATTGTGTTTACGGTCTGGAAGCTAGAAGTTATTATTGCGTGAAGAAGAAGAGTTCTCTAGGGTGGGCATGGAATAAATTATCACACTGCACGTGACAAGCAGGCAAAGTACGGAGCGACCTTACGGGGTCATTTTGACCTCAAATAAAATTCTGATTTCAGATTTGTCAATCGTGAGGTATATTAACACATGACCAAAACAGATTTGGTGAAATTCCAACGATTTTTGACGAAAATATAACATTTGTGTCTGCATTTCAGTAAAGTAAAGTTTGTGCCGTGTCAGCATTTTAAAAATTGAAACGTGGCTCATTGTAAATAACTCCATATGGGGAATAGGTGTTGTTAATGATGACGTCATTGGTGCCATAATTATGACGTCATAATTCGACAGGGACAATGCTTAGTCCGATCAGTTTGAAATTTATTGAGCATGATCGATGCAACAATTATTTAGAGAATATAAATATATGATGTCATCGCTCATGTGGTCTGGCAGCCATATTAGATCAAAATAAAATAAACGTTCATAAATAGAAGCGTTGGCTCACACCAAGTTGACTGTGCAGGGTAAGTATTCTATGAATACCATCTAGTTGTATAGTTTCATGATGTCCTGAAAGTCATCACCGATTTCCATATTGAAGTGATTGTAAGGGAATGTGTTTATCATGCGGGTCATGTACCGATGAATTTTCACATGATGCTCCCATCTGAGTGACACCATGAAAAATTGCAATCTTTTTCGCTCTAGAGCTTCTGACATTAGCTGATGGGCACGGATTGCTCTATTTTAGTGCTTTCATCCAAAACTTGGCTGATGGATCCTTTGGCAAATAATGTTGGCTTCGATAAAATGACTTACCTCCATCCAAAGTTTCGGCTGTCATCAAGATATTCCGCTGCCATTTTCCTTTACATTTCACCCATTTTTCAGCACTGTTGCAGGTGATACACACAGGTGGGAGCACATGTTCACTTCTTGCGCCAGCAACTGGTGAAACCAGCGAGCGTAAGTTCTTTGGCGACGATGACTCGTCATCACAGGAGTGTCTGTGGTCGTTAGTAATATTGGTTCTTGTTTTACAACCCTTTTCTGCACACGGATTACTCGCTAAATGTTTGTGAATCTTGTGTAACACCTCAAGTGGAACCCAAATTCTTCAGGGTCTGGAAGTGAAGCAGAAAAATTGCACCGCGGGTCCTGAAGCTCATCTGGATCAGGAGCAACAGTCACTCAACCCCCCCACAGACCCACTTAGACCCTGATATTTTAAATGCTGTGAACAAACTTTGGTACATCACGTGTGATGAAGGATGTGGTCAAGTTTCGTCGAAATCATGTGTAGTTTTGGAGAAGATAGCAAATACTTATTTTGGGGAGGGGGTAGGGGTGAGGAAGGGTCGTGGTCGAAACTACAAGCAAAAAGCGAAACCATAACCACCGCACACCGCAATTATGTGACGTGGCGATCCGCGATGCTGATTGGCTGTGAGCGCGCAATTATGTGACGTGGCGATCCGCGATGCTGATTGGCTGTGAGCGCGCAATTATGTGACGTGGCGATCCAGGATGCTGATTGGCTGAGAGCGCGAAATTATGTGACGTGGAGATCCACGATGCTGATTGGCTGTGACTGTGAACGTGCAATTATGTGATGTGGTAACCGCATCACTTCGGATGTAATGAGTGTTCGGTATATGCGTGAAATTCAAACGGGTCTCGACATCAGGCTTGTGGAAAAGTTCCCGAGATGGTGTCGTTTGTGTGGAAGGTGTGTTTTTCGTTGGTAATGACTAATGACCAATTTAATGCTTCACATTAATTATATTTTAGATTGCGAATGAGTCGTGCATGATGAACGGTTTGGAAGGGATAGATTATGGCCTAAGGGGGGAGGAGTGTAGTGCTGTGTATGGTCGAGTGACGTCACTGTGGGCAGGGCCGACTGAGCCTGTTTTGCCTGGAACAAAGATGGTGCTTCACCCTCCAAGCTGGTCCCCACATCTTTGTAATAAGGACACCACAATCACACAACTCGGCCAACTGCTCACCCATCCCACGACCACCTCGTATTTCCCAATCTCACGACTTCCCCGCCCCTCATCTCACGAGCCCTTTACCTATGCGACCTACATCCCATGACCACGACCCTCTTCCTGTGCTGCTCCCATCCTCACCCCATCTGCTGCCCCCATTTCCCGTGTTTCCCCATTCTCATGCCTCCCTCCGTGCTAGCCATACCAAGTCCTTGTCCCGGAGAACTTGCCCCGAGATCAATGGGCCAGACCAGGGAGTGTGGGGATGGGACCGACCTGAGGAGGGACACGAGGTGCTGATAAAAGGTGTGCTGAGAGGAGGAGGTGCTGGCCAAAGCGCGCTGAGGGAGGAGGAAGAGGAGGAGCGCATGGCAGGAACAGTCACTGCTGGGTGGAAGCGACGCAAACATCCGTGGCCTCAGCACAAGCTCGGTGAGGGTTTGTGACGTAATAACATCGTCGATTTGAACTTAAACTTTCATGACTTATAAACCTGCAAATGTGGCGCAGATTCTCGATATTATCTTCTGCTGAATTTGTGTGATCTGAGGAACATTTGTGTTCGCGACGTGAGGTAACCCTGAGGTAATTGTCAGAGAATAACATTTACTATTTAGGTGCGTATTACGTGTAATGAGGTAAACCTGAAGTATTTAATGGAGGAACCTTCAGGTAGGTAATAACAGCGGAACATATACCGATCTGTATTGTAACCAAAACGGGAAAATGTTGATTCTTTAATATTGGGGTTGGAGTGGATACAGTATCAAAAAAACAACAAAAAAAAACAAAACGTCATCGTCGGCCTGTGTGTGTGTGTGTGTGTGTTTCTGTGTTTGATTGTGTCTGTCTGTGTGTGTGTGTGTGTGTGTGTGTGTGTGTTTGTAGGTGTGGGTGTTTGTGTGTGTGTATGTGTGTGTGTGCGCCCGTGTGTATCCGTCGTGCCCACCTGTGTGTGTCCTTCATGCTTTGCTTTGGCATACATGTCTCCCTTGACTTTCTCAAGCTTGAGCTGTTTGTTCAAAACTCACAGTTAGACATGTTTTGCGACATTGTACATATCGTATTGTAAATAAGAATGTATGAATAAAAACGTACAAGTCGTCGAGGTTGTCCGGTAAGTACAAACTGTACGGTTTATAGACAGATACGTACTCCAGACGAAAGTAACAAACATTACAGGCAGACGTCCATACTATAGTTACTATACTGTACGGACAAGCATACCAAACAAGTACAAGTTTCGTGGACAATCAAGTATGAAATGTTATGGGAAGACAGGCAAGTGAAAATTTAGTTGAAGGACAGAAACATACTGTTATGTCGGTGGGGTAGTGAAATGTCGAGGCAGGTAGATTTGTATAGGTAGGTGCTCCGTGTCGGAACCACCATGTAATAAGCACTTGTTTAGCCCGGATGTCGGAATAAGGTGCATCTTCATCCCCATTATGAGGAATGGGGCATGTTAACTAGTTGTAGGAATTATGTTAACTACTACCTTAACGTTTCCATGAGTTTTCTGGGACTGGAATATTGACACATTTGCAGGTGGGTTAGGGGATTACTCCACATTCCTTGTTGTTTATTTCGGTGTTGCCCAAGCAGCATTTTTATCTGGTGGTTGTTTTCTCGTATAGTTGTGGTCTTTCCCCAAATGGTGCAATCTGACCTCCACTATTTTCTTTGCCAGCTCTTATTCCAGTCTCCGCTGTTCCTCATCATCATTATTATACTACTTCTCTTCTTCACCTCCCTGTTCCTTCTGTGTGTTGTCATCCGCTGTTCTCATTTTCATCCGATTCAATTGTGTTGATGTTTCACTCGGTCCATGATTGTATGTCAGGTCTGTTTCCCCTCCCCATTTGGGTGGTTCTTTACCTCCTCCACCTCTGTCTCACCACGCCTTCACTGCTGTGCCCCCAGTGATGCTCCACATTCCAAACCATTGCTTCATCGCGCAGTCCCTCCCCGTGCCATTGTGGCCACTCTTTCCACCTCTCCTCTGTCCATCCCTGATGAGTGCATGGCTCCAATCCTCATTGTTTCTGCTTGTCTTCTGGCCTTCACCATTATTTATTTTATTTTATTTTTATTTTAGGATTTATGTGCCATTAACACAACTTTTTCGAATTTTTTTGAATGGTACCATCTCTGCTCTGGTGATCAGCTGGTCCATCAATGTAGCTCCTCTTCTGGCCATCCCCCACTGCTGCGAGTTTGCAGACCTCCCAATAGATGTTACAACAGTAAATGGACTCAGTCTCCTCCATGCTCCAAGGTTCCTTTTCTTGAGTTTAGTTCTTGAGATGGGTAGCACCAGCTACTTTGATACCATCGTGTGTGTGTGTGTGTGTGTGTGTGTACGTGTGTGTGTGTGTGTGTGTGTGTGTGTGTGTGTGTGTGTGTGTGTGTGTGTGTGTGTGTGTGTGTGTGTGTGTGTGTACGACTGTACGTGTATGTCAGGGTGTATCCATGTCCTTGCTCATTAATGAGGTTTGTCTGTCCCCCTACGTTTTTTTTTGTTCCATTTGAGCTTTGTCATCAAGGTTTCAACACAACTTTATTTTAAGAATTGATGCAGAAAAAAATTATAATTTTTTTCGTCACACACGTGGTTCGGCCGCCATATTGTTTCAAGTGAAAAGCCTGAAAAACCAGTAAAAACCTATTTTCTCCTAAACGACTGAATAGATCGAGGCCAAACCATGCAGGCAGAATTGCATACCCATGATAAACAAAAAGTTCAGCGAGCATGACATCATAAGTCACATGGTTTCGGAGCTATGACGTTTTGAAGCATAAACCGTTGAAACCTAGCGCCTCCCTCATTTTTGACCATATCGAATGGAAACTTCACAATTATGTTCCCCATGTCGGCTAAAATGGCCTTTTGGATCTTGCGATAGTGCACATGGAATGGCACCCTTAAATAATTAAACGAAAATATTAAAAAATTTATATCTCTTGAACTGCTTCATTGATCGAAGTGAAACTTTATCATAAAGTAGAAGTCATGAAGTCAAACAAGTGTTCAAAATTTCAAGATGATTTGATGTACGGTCTGGAAGCTAGAAGTTGTTATTGTGTGAAGAAGAAGAAACTCTGCATTAGCTTCTCATGCCATGTCATGGATGCTGACAGTGCGATTTTTTTCAGTTTTATTTTCTTTAAAAATCATTTTCTCTGCAATGGTTTGACCGATGGACAGGAAATTTTCACCAAAGGAGCACCTCGGCCTGCAGAATCTTTTAATGGTAACTATGATGTCGTAGGTCACGTGCTACTTGCACCATCTTGGAAAAACCGTAAAGATTTGCACCTCTATATCTCCAAAAGTGCTGCGTAGAAAGGTGGAGACATGGCTCATTGCAAAGAACTATCCATGGTGAATAACCTATGTGAATGATGATGTCATTGGTGCCTCCATTATGACGTCACAATTCGACAAGTACAAAACTGAATCCTATCGGGATGAAATTTCTTGGGCATAGTCTAGGGATAAATTGATGGAGAAAAAAAATAATAATGTGAAAGCGGGGTTATATCAAAGCGGGGATGCATCAAAGTGGGGGTGTATCCAAGGGGGGTTATGTCAAAGTGGGGTTGTATCCAAGGGGGGTTGTATCAAAGCGGGGTTGTATCAAAAGCGGGGTTGTATGAAAGCAGGAAGGCGGAGGAAACCGGTGATCACTGCCAGCAGTTATAAAGTGGCAGTTATAGTTTGATTTAAAAAAAATTTTCAAGGTTGCATAAAATCATCAATTTTCATCCGATTGACTTGAAATTTGAGCAGGGTTTGCATATTGGGTTGCTGAAGCCTGTTGCTTTTGTGGTCCAAAGATAAAGGCCGCCTAAAATTGTCAATGTTTTGGTATTTTTTGTGAGATATTGTTACATTTTTGGTGGGTCGGTGAAAGAATCCCATAGGAGAGGTATCACTGTATAATTAATAGCTTGGACCACGTGACGCGTAGAAGAAATCTCGATGTACTTAAGTAGGGAAACTGTAGCTTAAGGTTGTTTAATTGTTTACCACACAGGGGGTGGTGTTGTGCTAATTATCGATAGGGTCTAAGGCTTGCTTTCCCCCAGTGCGTGATTACCGTCTGTAGTCTCCCTTACGTTTCTGCCATCCCTTAAATTACAATTACCACAGCCAGCCATGAAAGCCACCTTTAAATGATAACAACCCTGCTGTCAGAAAGGCAAGCATGTTCCTGGACACTGAGCCCGTCCTTGAGAGGCAAAGAAATTGGGGGTGGAGAAAGAGCAATCAGGCCATGCCCCAAACAACATGATTGGCTCTTGTGGTGTGAAGAAGAAGAGTGTGCGATATTTTTTGAGAGACGCTCACCATTCTTCTTGTTGGTGTCGAAGACTGCTTGGTGATGTAGAAGTTGGTGATGTAGAAGACTGCTTCAATAGAGCTTAACATCCGGAATTTTTCTTTTCAACAGTCTTTAACTTCAATATTGTATTTAAATTGAAGTATACATTCCATGCCGTAACATGTTCTATGAACTCTCGAGATGGTTCTCAATTTTATTTCCCTGCAAAAGACACGCTGATTTGTTCACAGGTGAGGTCTATCCTGTAAATGTGGATGGCAAACAACACAACAACGATTCATCTGTCGCAGGAGATTCAAAATGTGCTTCTGCAAAGGAAGATTCAGATGATGTTCACATGACAAACGGAAGTGCTTCCTGTTTTGCAACTGGTGAGTGGAAATGTAAAAAATTCACATACAGTCTTTTGTGTTGAAAAATATATAATTTTCGGAAAAGTGTTAAATTTTTGCTGTGTTCTTTGTTTTTGTAGAACAATCCAGAAGTAATATGGGACAAATAAGGTCCAGTCGCAGCTTGACAGTGAGGAAGAAGCCTTTTTTGCAGAAACAATCACGAGATCAAGACTCGCTTCTTATAAAATATAAGTTCATGTCTGGGCATCACAACACCAAGATTAATAGTAAATTAAACAAACACAAAGACGTTCTAGAAAGGCGAATACGTTATAAGTGTAATGTGTGCAGAATGGATTTTGATTCACCGAGTAACATCAAAAGACACATGAAGATCCACACTGGAAAACAGCACCACAAGTGCTCTGTGTGTGATAAAGGTTTCTTGACAAAAAGCAATTTGAATGCACATATGAAGATCCATACAGGAGAGCGACCTTACAAATGCTCGATATGTGATAAAGGTTTCTTTCAAAACAGCCATTTGAAATCACATATGAGGATCCATACAGGAGAGCGACCTTACAAATGCTCGATATGTGATAAAGGTTTCTCTCAAAACAGCCATTTGAAATCACATATGAGGATCCATACAGGAGAGCGCCCTCACAAATGCTCGATATGTGATAAAGGTTTCCCTCAAAACAGCCATTTGAAATCACATATGAGGGTCCATACAGGAGAGCGACCTTACAAATGCTCGATATGTGATAAAGGTTTCTCTAAAAACAGCCATTCAAAATCACATATGAGGATCCATACAGGAGAGCAACCTTACAAATGCTCGATATGTGATAAAGGTTCCTCTCAAAAAGGTGATTTGAAATTACTTATGTGGATCCATACAGGAGAGCGCCCTCACAAATGCTCGATATGTGATAAAGGTTTCTCTCAAAAACGCAATTTGAAATTACATATGAGGATCCATACAGGAGAGCGACCTTACAAATGCTCGATATGTGATAAAGGTTTCCCTCAAAACAGCCATTTGAAATCACATATGAGGATCCATACAGGAGAGCGACCTTACAAATGCTCGATATGTGATAAAGGTTTCTCTAAAAACAGCCATTCAAAATCACATATGAGGATCCATACAGGAGAGCAACCTTACAAATGCTCGATATGTGATAAAGGTTTCTCTCGAAACAGCCATTTGAAATTGCATATGAGGATCCATACAGGAGAGCGACCTCACAAATGCTCGATATGTGATAAAGGTTTCTCTCAAAAAGGTGATTTGAAATTACATATGTGGATCCATACAGGAGAGCGCCCTCACAAATGCTCGATATGTGATAAAGGTTTCTCTCAAAAAGGCAATTTGAAATTACATATGAGGATCCATACAGGAGAGCGACCGCACAAATGCTCGATATGTGACAAAGGTTTCTCTCAAAAAGGAAGTTTGAAAACGCATATGAAGATCCATACAGTAGAGCTGAAATCTGAAATACCAGGATATGGAAAATGAGGTTAGGAAGATTTCAAAATTGAAGAAACCTGAAATTGTACCAGTGATAGTCGGAGCAACAGGGAATCGGGATGATCAAGAAAACCATAACTGAGTACTTAAAAAGCATTCCGGGGAATATCACAGCAAACAAACTGCAGGTGGAGGTTGTCAGAGGTTTAGTTAGGATTCTAAAAGGAGCCCTTGGAACAAAGGAGCCCTCGTTCTGGTGGAGCAAGTTCGGAGCCTGTGTGGACCTAGTGCAGAGAAGGAGCGGTTTTGGCAAAATTCGATCGTGAGGAGGGGGCGTTGCCGGCGGTTTGTGGAGCTCGCAGCATTTCGGGCGGAGTGGAGGGACCCTCATTTAGGAATTTTAGTTTACCTTACCTTTCGTTGTTCCCTTGCATTATTTTAATAAACCTATTATCTGTTGCATGTTACTTTGTGTTCTGTCTCGTTTATTAGTGGTGGGTTCAAGGAAGCCCAGTGAACTCCGTGCAGGTAAGCCCTTGCTGCTGTCCATCCTGCACGGGTCACCACCTCCAAGTTTGAAATACGCCTTGGAGTAAAGCTCGTTTCAGTAATCCGTCACCCAGGGTTCTTAACCCAGGGGATGCGACAATATATATTGTTACAGTTTTTAGAACCTTCACTAGTAAATTTTAGTAAATGTTTCCCTTATAAATGTTCCCCTGTAAAGATTCCCATCAATTGGCTTGTTAAAGATCGCACCCTAGTTAGTCCATGAACAACACGTAGCGAACCATAGGACCTCTCCGTCGTTATCTCGTTATTATGTGTTTCAGTTAAGGACCTGTTCCCAATAGTTGAATCTGCGTTGCATTAATCAAATAAGGTATGTCCCTTTCAATTTCCCCAAATCGCCTCACCCACGCTTCAAAGTGACAGTCGGGCAGCGTTCGCTGCCCCTTGGTTTGGCTCGTTTGACTCCCCACCAGCCGCCATTAGCCATGCGGTCAAGCCAAGAAAGAAGGGGGAGGAGCCACCAGAACAAGGTGTGGCACGTCGGCTCGTCATCGGAGGTGGAGTCAGCAAGCCCTTACCGGCCAACCAGTACCGCGGTGAGCCAAGCGGGAGGCGTGTTATCAGAGCTGGCGGCTTGATTTCCAACACAGCAATAAAAGCGGCTGCAAGGGACTGCTTGGCCAGTTGAGTGAGAGGGTTCCGAAGAAGGAGAGAGGAAAAAAGGTACGAGCTGGGTGAGAAGGTGCAACCTGAATAAGAGAGTCGGTGAGAAGGCACGAGAGAGACGAAGCTGCGCAGAGCTGCTTCGGAAAGCCCCTACCGTGTGAAACCGAGTACGTGGAGCTGCAGTTGGCTGTTCGCTTCCAGCCTGGAGCGTGGACCTGGAGCGGACCTCCTTGCTGTGCCAACCCCCCCCCCCCCCCCCCCGAACCTTCCAGCCCTGCTGTCCCACACGGACCTTTCTCCTTCTTCCAGTGATTCCTGCCTGCTATTCCCTTGTCGTGTAAGTCTGTTGTCTGTCCTGTTTGTTGTCTGGGATATATAATATAAGTCTGTTTTAAGGCTTGCCCTGTGTCTTCTTCTTCTTCACTGTATATTACTTTCACCTCCTCTTCTTTGGTTTTGTAAATAATTAATAAATGTCTGTTATTTCTTACCCTTTTGGTTTCATTCTTCCCCGATCACTTTAGTCTTTTCCCTGATTGAATACCTGTGGCACGATTTGGCCAATGCTCGGAATCGGGTTTAGTCAATTGATAACGGCTCGAACCGCGGATTGCTAAACCGCTCGGCAAATGCCATCTTGTCCGTGGTTCGAGCGGTACTTGTCTCCCTGTTTTGCGGAGGGATTGGTAAAGGTATTCGGGAGAACACCTTGACCAATAACCCTGATCAATTCCACCCCGCAAAAGTGCGTTACAAGTACCAGGACCAGAGACGGCCAGCTTAACAGGCCAAGGGGTTTAACCCCTCCTTGCTAAGGGGAGTGCCATCTCTGAGATCCGTAACAATATAAGAGTATAAGATTATACCTGACCAATACACATAATCGTGTAACAATCATAGTACATAGCAATAACAACAAATTTGACTTCACTGTGCCAATACTTATGGAGGGCACTCTACGTACGTACGTGCATTAACATTCGACCAAAACATATTCTCCCCACAAAGTACCTGATGATAATTATGGATCAAATTTGGTGCAATGCATCAGGGAAGGAAGGTCTCATGGAGTTGTACTCCCCATCTGGATGTGCCACCTATAAAGGGGGCTGAAAAGGGGGTGTTGCCCCAAATATTGGTATTTCATTCCAAAATCTTCTCAGAAACTGCCAGACAGATCCAGACCAAACTCATTAAGAGGCATCGAAACCATGTCCTAACCTTAAGTTGTGTTCCTCATCGTCGCATCTCACCCATTAAGGGGCCACAGGCTCCTTCGCCTAATCCCTCGTATTCACTAAAACATATTTTCCTCACAAACGACATGACCGATGTGGGCCAAATTTGGTACGATACATCAGAACAGTAAGGTGTGATGCAGTTGTGCTCCCTATCCGGATCTGCCCTCTATAAGAGGCTGAAAATGGGGGTTTTGCCTCAAATTAAGGTTACATTTTTTGAGAAACCATAGGGAAATAATAATTGTCAGTCCCCTACTGGGAACAATAAGCAGAAGAGAACAATAAGCAGTATTGTGGGCGTGTAGCTCCAAATAATTGGGTTTCTATTGACATTTTATATCGGTGTCTGAAAGACCGGCAAGTATAGTTGAGGCGATGTACATCTGAACCACGACGTCGATCAGATCTAGGACTGGTTGTTCAGCCACATTATTTGGAGGAGATGAAAGTCGGCTTGTATTGGGAATAAGCTCTTGGTGCATTTATGTTTATGGTTGTTATGGGTGTGTCATGTGAGGGAGCAAGAAGGTTACTTTGGGAAATGGTAAGTTGATTTGTTAGCAATGTCATAGGGGGACAGAAATGTTGTGTTGAGGGAGTTAAAGTGGGGGAATGGTGTAATATGTGTTGTCTATATGGCACAGGAATAGTGGGTAAAATGCCCTTTGCTTGTTACCTCCGCCACCGAAGATAGATGGGGGTTATGTTTTCACCCCTGTTTGTCTGTCTGTTTGTGAACAAGATATCGTAAAAAGTTGTGCACGGATTCGACTGAAATTTGGTGGACATGTATGGTACGTGACAAGGACAAATACATTCGAGTTTGGTGAAGATCTGAATATAGATTCGGATACGAGATTTTTTTTTTTTCAAGTGATTCTTCATCATTGGGAGATAGGGGCAAAAACGATGTAAAGCAGGATATTTCAAGCCGTTATGGATGGATTTGGACGAAACTTGGTGGAGAGGTTGTGTGTGTGACAAGGAAGAATCAAATCAATTTTTATGAAGATCCGGATCCGGCTAGTATAATTTTAAAAGTAATTCTTCACCATTGCGAGATAAGGCCAAAAACGATACAAAACAGGATATCTCAAAAAGGTGTGGATCGATGATTTCGATTAAATGTGATTCAGTATTGTGATTTTTTTTGGTCTACTCCAGGATACAAAACGTAAACTTTTCACCTGGCGGAGGTATGCTCTAGTTACCCTGCGCTCGCGAAGCGAAAGGCAGGGTTCAGCATTCGGGTACGTACCTGATGTTGTCTGCATTTTGAAAAATCATTTTCTCGGCAACCTTTGGTCCCATTGACATGAAATTTTCACCATAGGAGGGGCTCCTCCTGTAGAATATTTTAGTGAATATTATGATGCCAGGTCACGTGGTATGGGCGCCATCTTGGAAAAAAACAAAAAACTTTGCACCTCCATCTCAAAAACCGCTGCACATAAGTAATTGAGACAGGTCTCATTGCAAAGAACTCTCTATGCGGAATACCATATGTGAATGATGATATTGTTACAGACGCGGTGGTGGATGTTATTTACCGAGCGGTTTGGTATGACCACGTCTGCACAAGTTACCCGATTATACCCGAACGTTGACTAATCGCGCTACGCTAGATCAATGAAGGAAAAGACACACGGCTGGGATTAAAATGAGACGACACCAGGGATACGGTTCTCAAGACCTTCGGAGGAGATTATATTAAGGCGGAAGGTTAGATTACAACTACAAGAGGGACATCAAAGAAAGACAGGCACTTAGACACACTCTTATATTAACCCCAACAGACGACAGATAAACGGGACAAGGCTGACTCACACGGGGATTGATGGCAAGGAAAGCGGGTATCGATGGCTCAAGGTGCACTCTTGGCTCAAGGACAGGGTACTGTACGGTCCAGTAGATGCAGGGAGGTCACAGCGCTCGGAGGTCACGACTGGTACTTCCTCTTCAAGCTCGGGGCGCATCTGACGTCACGTCCGGTACGTGGCCGCGTATATCCGGCGGGGAGTGACACGCCCTCGGCTCGTTAGCTCCGCCCCAGATGGAATCGGCTCGTTGCTTCTCATTGGGTGCGTGCGGGGGGGTTACCGGCTCCACCCTTGACGAGGGGCTGACAGGGAGCCCCTTCGTGGTAACCCCGTGGAGCGCATGGTCATGGCGGCTAACCGAGCCGGTGTGAGGACGCACACTCCCCCCGCGCGCCGTTGTTGTAGTTGTTGTTGTAGCTGTAGTTGTTGTTGTTGCTGTAGTTGTTGTTGTTGTTGTTGTTTGGGGAAGAAGATGGGAGGAGGTAAGGGAAGGTCCTAAACTCACTACTGGTGCCATATAATCACATTCTGGTGCAACGAAGAGTCAGAATTAATGGAAACGAGTCCTTAACTGACATAGACTAAGAATAACTAGCAAGATGTCCGAAAGTTGTCTACGTGAGATGCGGTGGACCTGGGCACGACATTTAATGGGGGAAAAAGGGGAAGCTCGGTTCTACAGAGTGTTGTTTACAGACAATGGGACTAGGGAATGGGGGATTGGGGATAGTTGGGGAGTATTGGGGAAATAGGGGAGTATTTACAAGCGGATATTGAGGCCAAATGCCATATCCGCAACATTGCACCCTTCTCTACCCTCGGGGCGTCCCGACCCGATAAATTTTTACCTAGTTTAGTGTGGCACTCAGATGTAGTTCCCACTACTATTAACTCTACCCTGAGTGCGACAGTTTTACAGATATTCACAAATGAGTAAATATGTCCCCCTGCGACGTTGCACCCTTCTCCTCACAGAAACACACCCACAGGATAACCGAATTGCGGAAAGAATTCGCAAACTAAACATACAGCCGGTAGGGAGCATTATTTACAAGACTACGCTGCTATTTACACTACGATCCAGGACCTGTTTTTGGAGGAACACATGCAGATGTTATGCATAGAGAGAGCACGCATGCCAGCATCGATACACCAACCCACGAGTGCTCTGTGGCCTACGGCCTTTAATAATGTGCAGAGCACCCCTTCCAAGCACCAAAAGCACCACCCCATCACACAGTCAGCACCATCCGGTGCACCAATAAAGTGTCTATAAATCATTGTGTGGTGTCGCAGCCGGCCGATGTTCTGCCGCTGGTCTTGCCTTCGTGTGGTGCACTTGGCCTTCTTACTTCTTTAAAAATAAAGAAAGGCGCCAACCGCGTCCATTTCTTTATTGTGGCCGTCAGGGGGCCAACTATTAGTGGTTCACCTGTTTGGCATAGGTGCCACGTTGACCCATAGGTCCTTCCACGGGTGGTGCTTGGCCGCAAAAGAACTGCGGTCCATTGTGGGTGGCCAAAAACATTGCGGTCCATATGGTGTATCGATCCAAGCAGCAAGCAGCGAAAGTGCAGGCCCACAACTGCGTAGCCAGCACCTCTCTCTCCTCTCTCTCTACCCCAAAGCCAGATCCTCGGAGGTGGGAGACAAAAGAAGCAGACAAGTGAGTAAGGTGGTAAGGGCGCAAAAGTGCACGCAATGCAAGGTAATGCACACTGGGGGCACATGGGAACCAGGTGAGACAGGTACGTTCCTACCGTACGCCCCCCCCCCCACCAGGTAACCTACATGGCCCCTCCCTTACCCCTTACTGTATCCACAAAACACAACACTACCCATAAACATCTACTTTGCAAATCAACAAACATCCCTACTGTCTTCCCCGTTCCTCCCATAAACCAAATTCGTCTTCTCTCCCTCCTAACCAATCAAATTTGCCATTTTCAACTCTCATCAAAATTTGCCATCTCCAACTGAACATCACAATTTGCCATTACCAATTCATCATCAGTCCCTCCTAGGGAGGGAGAGATGGAATCACCCCAATGTCTCATCCACGTCGTGATGCGTCTCACAAATCCAACAGCAGTCCTTACTTCCTGCAACACAAAACAAAGAAAACACAGGTGTGGGGTCATCATCATCACCACAGGTAAGTGGCTGCGTATGGTGCGACAGGTTCATCAATCCTAACTATTTCCTAAATGACTTTAACAACTTTACACTACCCGGGGTCTTTCTCCGGCCAAACCATTGGCCCTCTTACACTATGGGTTCTAAAAACCAATTCCCATTGGCCAAACTGTGGTGCTTTTCAATTTGGGGTCTCACTCCCCCGATTCATCTCCCGGTGCCCTCGCACAATTTCTGGGCTGTGGCGTGTACCTCTCCCAGCGGGTCTACCCACCTGCACACCCCCACCACTGCAGTTGCCTCCGAGCTTACCTGCTCCTTACCCTAACCTAACTACCTGGGGAAGGCCCTCTGGCGCTCTCCCCACTCGGTGCCCTCTCTGGCACTGGGCTGCCCGATCCACACCCGGGATCCTCAGGCACCCACTCACAACTACCGGCTCCCAGAGCCCACCTGCGGCCTCACCTGGCCGACATCCTCACAGTGGTGGAGTGCCCAACCAACTACACACACTAACAGGCTACACGCCCAGCCATTTCCACAACACTAATGCACCCATTCACAACACCATTCTGCAACCGCACCACAGATGCCAATATCCAACCACAATTTACCTGTACCCTCTACCTAACACTTACACTACCCGCCCCTTGTACTCGTGATGGGGGTCCACTCTTCCCCCATCCACACCTTCGCACCATGCACACCACTCCGTACCACTTACTCCAACTCTCTCCACACACCTGTACTTGCACACCTGTGCTCTCACACCTGGTGCCACCTGCACCCTTCTCTCCCCAAGCGCATTCGCGCTGATCCACAACACTCACTACTCATACACTGCTCCACACACCTGTCCAGTTGCACACCTGTGCAATCACACCTGTACAATTCTCACACACACGGCATCATCTCAGCTATCTACTCCCTTCTGAAACTTGCGCTTCCCAGTCGTCCCTTTAAACTATTGCGCTCCCACGTCATTATTATCCATACTAATCTACCTGCGTCCCCACTACAGGTATCAGTCACTAACTAAACTTAACGTCACCTAATGTCATCTTCGCTAGATCCCTATCAATATAACCTAACCCACCCGGGCTAGTTTTCACTGCCATACACCCCATAATCTATTGCTCCTTTGCCCCCCACTATGGGAAGGGTGGCAGGGATGCCCCCCTTACCCATCGGGCCCATCGCTCACTACCAATTTTGCACATCAAATTTCAACAAATCAAAAATTTGGCCAATCACTACCCATCATCTACCAATCACTACTGCCAATCCCTTGCCAATCATCAAATTTTGTTTTTCTCTAATTTTGGGGCCAAAACACTAACCTCATCACCCAGTCTACTCACTAATGCCTCTCGGTGCGCCAATTCCTGTCCAAAGCCCGGCTTCGTAAAGCCAAGCCATGAATGCGGGTTGTTCTGCGCCAGCGGCTGGATACGTCCCGCATTCGGTGCAGGGAAGGAGGTTTACCCGGGCCGAGATCCCACGCACCATCTCGGCACGGAGCCATCCAATGTCCCGATCTCGACCTGCCGGACTGCCTCAACAAAAGGTGGTCGCCATGACGACCCTTTCTATCGGGCTGCCCGCTCCGCCTAGTGGAGCACGGACGCGGCCGTTCAAAGCGAGGCCCAGCACGCACCGAGGGCCCGCTTCGGCTAAAAGTCGCTCTAACCTCTAACCCGTCTAACGTCGATGCTTCACCTGGACGCTTACACCCCGCAGCCCGTTCCTTGCTCACACATCCAGCCGTTCCCATGCTACCTTTCCTTACACACCCAGGTACACCCATTCCACTCACAGCCTTGGTCACACACCTGACCACCGAACACTTTGGCACACATTCGTTGGTCGCACACCTCACCAACACACCTCTTCGCGCCCCCTCCTCGGTCACCTCCTCTGTGACAATCACAGGTGTGCTCTCACTCGCACACCCAACCACGTGCCTTACTACCAATTCCAGCGTGCATTCCCACTCACGCTCTACCATTCCAGGTGTGCATCCTTCCATTCCAGGTGTCCATCCTCGCTCACCTGTCACACCCAACTCACGCTCCTTGTCACTCTTACTACTCTCACCTCCACTCTTGACAACGCACTCACCCTTACTCCCGACAGCGCACTCTTTCCTCATGCACCTGTCCGTCACACACCTTTCTCGCGCACACTCTCCCGTTACACCCTCTGTAACACTTACCACACCGCGCTTCCATGTGCTCCCTCGCACACGCGCTATGACCGACTCACTCTCGCCAGCACCCTCACTCCTTGGCACGCACTTTTTCCTCACACACCCCAGAGTCGGACTTTCTTGCACACCTCCTTGCAATCTTACAGTCCCCTTTCTCACCTCCTTCTCCATGCGCTCCTTACAGTGCCTCACCTCCTCGCGCACTCCTCCGACCTCCTCACTCACTCCTCTTCTGATCTCCTCTCCCATCACTTGCATCTCCTGCCCAGATGCCACCCTCATCTGCTCCATTTCCTCCCTTTGAGCATCCAGTTTGGTTTCTACCCCCATTCTGACCCCCTCTATCTGCTGCCCCATTTGTTTAACTTCCCTTTCCGCTTGGTCCCTCATGTCCCTCAATTTGCCTTCCATGGTGTTTTCTAACCCCTCTAACCCATTTTGCATCCCTTCCATTTGATTCTCTTGAGCGGCCATTCTGTTTTCTACCCCCATTAACCCCTCCTGTATTTCCCCTAATCTATTGTCTAATTTCCCAAATTTCTCGTCTAATCCCTTAAAATTATTGTCTAATCCCCTAAAATTATTGTCTAATCCCTTAAAATTATTGTCTAATCCCTCACCAGTACCCCTCGCTTCGTCCCTCATTACCCCCATTTGGCCCTCTAATCGCTCACCCTGAGCATCCATCCGGTTCCCCATTTGTCCCATACTGCTTTTCAAACCTCTAATTTGGTCTCCCAATTGCTCACCCATTTGTTCCATAAGGGCCCTCATTTGCAACATAAAAAGGTTCGGATCCACCAGGGGCGCTGCCACGGTCGCGGGCGTGGACGCCGTGGCCACCTCGTGCGTGACAACGCTATTTTGCGACCCTGCCGCCCTCACTGCTTCGCTCTCCTCGCGTCCCTCAATTTGGTCCTGGACCGACCCTGCCTCACTCTCCCCTACCGGACCCCAGCTGTCTTGGTCTGCCATAGCGCGACTTTCAAAATTCGGGTTTTTATTTCCGTATAACAAAATCAAATTTCGCCGTTATAATTTCGCGCGGGAAACGCGCTCCGAATCGATTCTACTACAAATTTGGGCCTAATAAATTTAGTCCCGGGTTCGAATTCCACTCCTCGACACCAAATGTTACAGACGCGGTGGTGGATGTTATTTACCGAGCGGTTTGGTATGACCACGTCTGCACAAGTTACCCGATTATACCCGAACGTTGACTAATCGCGCTACGCTAGATCAATGAAGGAAAAGACACACGGCTGGGATTAAAATGACATGACACCAGGGATACGGTTCTCAAGACCTCCGGAGGAGATTATATTAAGGCGGAAGGTTAGATTACAACTACAAGAGGGACATCATAGAAAGACAGGCACTTAGACACACTCTTATATTAACCCCAACAGACGACAGATAAACGGGACAAGGCTGACTCACACGGGGATTGATGGCAAGGAAAGCGGGTATCGATGGCTCAAGGTGCACTCTTGGCTCAAGGACAGGGTACTGTACGGTCCAGTAGATGCAGGGAGGTCACAGCGCTCGGAGGTCACGACTGGTACTTCCTCTTCAAGCTCGGGGCGCATCTGACGTCACGTCCGGTACGTGGCCGCGTATATCCGGCGGGGAGTGACACGCCCTCGGCTCGTTAGCTCCGCCCCAGATGGAATCGGCTCGTTGCTTCTCATTGGGTGCGTGCGGTGGGGTTACCGGCTCCACCCTTGACGAGGGGCTGACAGGGAGCCCCTTCGTGGTAACCCCGTGGAGCGCATGGTCATGGCGGCTAACCGAGCCGGTGTGAGGACGCACACTCCCCCCGCGCGCCGTTGTTGTAGTTGTTGTTGTAGCTGTAGTTGTTGTTGTTGCTGTAGTTGTTGTTGTTGTTTGGGGAAGAAGATGGGAGGAGGTAAGGGAAGGTCCTAAACTCACTACTGGTGCCATATAATCACATTCTGGTGCAACGAAGAGTCAGAATTAATGGAAACGAGTCCTTAACTGACATAGACTAAGAATAACTAGCAAGATGTCCGAAAGTTGTCTACGTGAGATGCGGTGGACCTGGGCACGACATTTAATGGGGGAAAAAGGGGGAGGTTCTACAGAGTGTTGTTTACAGACAATGGGACTAGGGAATGGGGGATTGGGGATAGTTGGGGAGTATTGGGGAAATAGGGGAGTATTTACAAGCGGATATTGAGGCCAAATGCCATATCCGCAACAATATCATAGCTGCCGCTGTTATGACGTCATAATTCGACAAGTAAAAAACTTTATCCGATCAGGATGAAATTTCTTGAGCATCTTCTCGGTATAAATTGATGCAGAAATAAAATTATAATGACGTCGTAGGTCACGTGGTTCGGACGCCATATTGGTTTGAGTGAAAAGCCTGAAAATCCACTAAAATCCAATTTTCTCCTGAACGACTGAACAGATCGAGGCCAAACGTTGCAGGCAGAATCGCATAGTCATGACGAACAAAAATGTCAGCGAGCATGACGTCATGTGTCACATGGTTTCGGAGTTATGACGGTTTTAAGCATAAAATTTTAAAACCAAGCTCCTCTCATTTTTGATCCTATTGAGGGGGAACTTCACAGATGTCAGCATATCAGTCTACTAAAATGACCTTTTGGAATTTGCGATAGGTCACGTGGTTTGGCAGATATAAATAATTAAACTGAAATATTTAAAAAAAATTATAACTCTTGAACTGCTTCATTGATCGACGTGAAACTTTACATAATAGTCGAGGTAATGAAGTGTAACATGTGTGCAAAGTTTCAAGATGATTGGATGTATGGTCTGGAAGCTAGAAGTTGTCATTGCGTGAAGAAGAAGAGTCCTCTAGAGTGGGCATTGAATAAATTATCACACTGCACATGACAAGCAGGCAAAGTATGGAGCGACCTCACGGGGTCATTGTGACCTCAAATAAAATTCTGATTTCAGATTTGTCAATCGCTGAGGTATATTAACACACGAGCAAAACAGATTTGGCGAAATTCCGCCGATTTTTGACGAAAATATAACATTTATGTCTGCATTTCAGTAAAGTAAAGTTAGTGCCATGTCAGCATTTTAAAAATGGAAAAGTGGCTCATTGTAAATAACTCCATATGGGGAATAGGTGTTGTTAATGATGACGTCATTGGTGCCATAATTATGACGTCATAATTCGACAGGGACAATGCTTAGTCTGATCAGTTTTAAATTTATTGAGCATGATCGATGCAACAATTATTTAGAGAATATAAATATATTATGTCATCACTCACGTGGTCTGGCAGCCATATTAGATCAAAATAAAATAAACGTTCATAAATAGAAGAGTTGGGTCACACCAAGTTGACTGTGCAGGGTAAGTATTCTATGAATACCATCTAGTTGTATAGTTTCATGATGTCCTGAAAGTCATCACCGATTTCCATATTGAAGTGATTGTAAGGGAATGTGTTTATCATGCGGGTCATGTACCGATGAATTTTCACATGATGCTCCCATCTGAGTGACACCATGAAAAATTGCAATCTTTTTCGCTCTAGAGCTTCTGACATTAGCTGATGGGCACGGATTGCTCTATTTTAGTGCTTTCCATCCAAAACTTGGCTGATGGATCCTTTGGCAAATAATGTTGGCTTCAATAAAATGACTTACCTCCATCCAAAGTTTTGGCTGTCATCAAGATATTCCGCTGCCATTTTCCTTTACATTTCACCCATTTTTCAGCACTGTTGCAGGTGATACACACAGGTGGGAGCACATGTTCACTTCTTGCGCCAGCAACTGGTGAAACCAGCGAGCGTAAGTTCTTTGGCGACGATGACTCATCATCACAGGAGTCTCTGTGGTCGTTAGTAATTGGTTCTTGTTAACTGGACTACCGTCCAGTTCATCACATACTGAACCCTCCGGCGTCCGTCGACTGTCGTCGTCTGTCGTCCGTTAACTTTTCGACGTTAACACTCCAGCGTCCACAAATATCAACCGATTCTGATCAAACTTGACATGCAGCATCCTTACCCCAAGGACCAGGTTGGTATTACATTTCAGCCCGATCCGTTGAAAAATGGCGGACGTAGGCGACCATTTTGTTTTTGGTCATGAAAACGACGTCAACACTCTAGCGTCCACAAACATTAACATATTTTAATCAAACTTAGAATGTTTAACCCTTACCACACAAGGTAGGTTGCTATTGCATTCCAACCCGATCCGTCACAAAATGGCCGCCATAGGCCACCATATTGTTTTCAGCTCTGAAACGTCGTTAAGACTTTAACGTCCACAAATATTTATGGATTTTGATCAAACATGGTGTGTGAGACTCTTACCACACAAGGTAGGTTGCTACCGCATGTCAACCCGATCTGTCACAAAATGGCCGCCATAGGCCGGCATATTTTTTCAGCTCTGAAACGAAGGTTAACAATCGCGTCCACATATATTGACGAATTTTCATCAAACTTGGCATGTGAGACCCGACCTACTTTAAAGTTGTCCAGTCAGTTCAGATGACTCCTGGTGTGTACCCTGGTTTAGAATAGGTACACCGTATCCCTGCGTGTAGTAAGAGGTGACTAAGAGTGTTGGCGCCAGGAAGGGCATCCGGCCATAGAAACATTGCCTCAAAAAGAGAACCATGACAATTACAACTACATATGGGCAGGGTACAGCCCGAAGTGGAGATCGGTTTCTGAGGTTTGGGACATGGAATGTAGGGACAATGACAGGGAGATCAGGAGAAGTGGTGGAAGTATTGGTCAGAAGAAGAGTGGACATATGTTGTGTGCAAGAGACGAGATGAAAGGGAAGTGGTGTGAGAATGGTGAAGGGTAGGCAGGGACAGAAATACAAGTTTGTGTGGCAAGGGTGCCCAGAGGGTGTGAATGGTGTTGGTGTCCTGTTTTCTGACGAGTTTGTAGACAGTGTGGTGAGTGTGACTAGAGTGAGTGATAGGTTGATGATGGTGAAAATGATGATTGGAAAGCTCTTGGTGAACGTCATCTCGGGATATGCTCCGCAGGTTGGACGGAGCGTTGAAGAGAAGGACAAGTTCTGGTGTGCGATAGAGAAGCTGATGGAAAACGTGAAAGATGAGGAGGTTGTTGTGGTAGGAGGAGACCTAAATGGACATGTGGGAAGGAGTATGGAAGGTTTTGAGGGAGTTCATGGGGGTTACGGATATGGTGTGAGAAACGGAGAAGGTGAAAGGATTTTGGAGTTTGCTGATGGAGCTGATTTGCTGATTTGTAATACTCAGTTCCAGAAAGAGGATAATAAGCTTGTTACATACACGTCAGGTCGGTCGACGACAAACGTTGACTACCTGATGGTGCGTAGGCGAGATAGGGGGCACCTCCGGGACACAAAGGTGATCCCGGGGGAGGAGGCTGTTTCACAGCACCACTTGGTTGTCTGCGACATGAGGGTGAAAGGTGCGAGGAGAGCTCGGCGGGTGAAGTACCAGTACCAACCGAGAATGAAAGTGTGGAGGTTGAAAGAGGTGACAGTAAGGGAGGCATTAAAAGAGAGGCTGAGTCGGGTAGAGGATGATGTGGTTGAGCTTGAAAGTGGTTGGATGTCAATGAAAGATAGTCTGTTGGGAGCTGTTGGTGAAGTATGTGGATGGACAAAAGGACCACCGGCACCGAGGCACTCGGAAATATGGTGGTGGGATGATGAAGTTGGAAAGAGGATTGACGAGAAGAGGAAGAAGTTCAAGGAGTGGCAGAAGGCGAAGGGTACGGGAGCAGAAAAAGCAGAGCATGAAAGTTATAAGGCAGCCAAGAAGGCTGCAAAGATAGAGGTAGCAAAGGCGCAGGAGGCATGTCGGAAAATGTTCGGAGAACGCTTGGATTCGGAAGAGGGTCAGAGAGCGGTATTCAGGATTGCAAAGCAGATAGCGAAAGAGAGGTGTGATGTGATGGGGGTGAGTTGCTTGAAGGATGAAGTGGGACAAATCATTGTGGACCCAGATGGAATTAAAGGAAGATGGAAAAGATATATGGAAATGCTGTTGAATACAGAGAATGAATGGGATGGCAACATAGAGAGTAACCCAGTTTTAGGACCGTCAGAGAAGATAACTGAGAAGGAAGTTGAGGAAGCGATAAAAGCAATGACGAGTAGAAAAGCGGGAGGGCCGACGGGAGTTGTGGGAGATATGTTGCAGGCAGCAGGAAGTTGGGGTGTGAAGAGAATGACAGAGATCTGTAATCTGGTGGTGAAAGAAGGCCGCATTCCAGTGGATTTGGAACTGAGTACCCTCGTCCCTCTATACAAGGGGAAAGGTGACCCTCTCGACTGTGGCTCGCACCGAGCGATAAAGTTATTGGAGCATGGAATGAAGGTATCGGAAAGGGTGTTGGAGAGGAGGATAAGGAAGAAGGTGAAGATCGACGAAATGCAGTTTGGATTTATGCCAGGAAGAGAAACGACAGACGCACTCTTTATTGTGAGGCAGTTGCAGGAGAAGTACATGGAGAAGAGGAAGAAGTTGTTTCTTGGGTTTGTTGATCTGGAGAAAGCATTCGATAGGGTTCCACGCGAAGTATTGACATGGGCATTGAGGAAGTTAGGAGTGGAGGAATGGTTGATCAGAGTAGTGATGGCAATGTACAAAAGAGCACGCACAGCTGTAAGGACGAAGGACCGGAACAGTGGTGAGTTTGAGGTGAAGGTGGGAGTGCATCAGGGGTCGGTACTAAGTCCACTACTATTTGTAGCTGTGATGGAGGTGCTGGCTCAGAACGTAAATGAGGGGGTTACCGTGGAAGTTGTTGGATGCAGATGATCTGGTGTTGATTGCGGAAAGTATGGATGGACTGAAGGAAAAGATGAACAAGTGGAAGGAATGTATGGAGACAAAAGGTCTGAATGTGAATATCGGAAAGACAAAGGTGATGGCAAGTGGTAAAGCATGTGGTGAGGTGGAAATAACTGGGAAGTGGCCATGTGCTGTGTGCAGGAAGGGTGTCGGATTGAACTTCCTTCAATGTTCAATGTGCACTGAGTTGGTTCATCAAAAATGTAGTGGTCTGAGGGCCATTAACCAGTGTGGCAGCTACATTCAAATGTAAGGTGTGCACAGAGGGAGCTGCAGATGGAGGAAATGTTGAGTTGGATCTTGGAGACGGCATGAAGCTGAAAGGTGTGAAGACATTTTGCTTCCTCGGATACATGCTGAATGGAGAAGGTGGATCAGACTCGGCAACGGTTGCTCGAGTGAGATGTGCATGGAAGAAGTTTCACGAACTGAGTGGCGAGGAGGGGAGTGTCGTTGAAGCTGAAGGGAACGGTGTATGCTGCATGTGTGAGAAGTGTTATGATTTATGGGAGCGAGACATGGGTAATGAACGTAGAGCAGCAACGAAGGCTGGAAAGGGTGGAAATGCGAATAGTTCGGTGGATGTGCGGAGTATCATTGAGAGAGAGGAAGACAAATGATGAATTGCGAAAGATGATGGGAATAGAGCCTGTGATTGATGGTGTGAAGAGGAACATGTTGAGATGGTTTGGTCATGCGTTGAGGAAGGATGAAATTGACTGGTTGAGAAGAGTGATGGAAATGAATGTAGAAGGAAGTAGAGGACGGGGAAGACCGAGAAAGACTTGGCTAAAGATGGTGGAAGAAGAAATGCGGGCAAGGGGGTTAACAAGGAGAGATGCAGAAAATAGGGCAAAATGGAGAAGATTGTCACGGGGACCGCAAGGCTAACCCCCGCTCTCGCAGGCAAAATGGCCTTAAAATGCAAGTTGTTGTTGTTGTTGTTGTTGAAGTCAGTTCAGTTGAGTTCTGCTTCCATGGAAGCTCTAGTTTTACAACCCTCTTCTGCGCACGGGTTACTCGCTGAATGTTTGTGAATCTTGCAAAACATCTCAAGTGGAACCCAAATTCTTCAGGGTCTGGAAGTGAAGCTGAAAAATTGCACCGCGGGTCCTGAAGCTCATCTGGATCAGGAGCATCAGCTCAAGATCAGGATCAGTCACTCAAACCCCCCACCGACCCATTTAGACCCTGATATTTCAAATGCCGTGAACAAACTTTGGTACATCACGTGTGATGAAGGATGTGGTTAAGTTTCGTCGAAATCGTGTGTAGTTTCAGAGAAGAGAGCAAATACCTATTTTGGGGCGGGAGGGAGGGGTGAGGAAGGGGGTGTGGTCGAAACTATAAACGAAAAGCGAAACCGCACACCGCAATTATGTGACGTGGAGATCCGCGATGCTGATTGGCTGTGAGGGTGAGCGCGCAATTCTGTGACGTGAAGATCCACGATGCTGATTGGCTGAGAGCGCGAAATTATGTGACGTGGAGATCCACGATGCTGTTTGTCTGTGACTGTGAGCGTGCAATTATGTGACATCACTTCGGATGTAATGAGTGCTCGGTATATGCGTGAAATTCAAACAGGTCTCGACATCAGGCTTGTGGAAAAGTTCCCGAGATGGTGTCGTTTGTGTGGAAGGTGTGTTTTTCGTTGGTAATGACCAATTTAATGCTTCACATTAATTATATTTTAGATTGCGAATGAGTCGTGCATGATGAACGTTTTGGAAGGGATAGATTATGGCCTAAGGGGGGAGGAGTGTAGTGCTGTGTATGGTCGAGTGACGTCACTGTGGGCGGGGCCGAGAGGCCGCTGTGGGCGGGGCCGACTGAGGCCTGTTTTGCCTGGAACAAAGATGGTGCTTCACCCTCTCTGCTGGTTCCCACATCTTTGTAATAAAGCCACCTCAATCGCACAACTCGGGCAACTACTCACCCATCCCATGCCCACCTTCTCGTATTTCCCAATCTCACGACTTCCCCGCCCCTCATCTCATGAGCCCTTTACCTATGCGACCGACATCCCATGACCACGACCCTCTTCCTGTGCTGCTCCCATCCTCACCCCACCTGCTGCCCCCATTTCCCGTGTTTCCCCATTCTCATGCCTCCCTCCGTGCTAGCCACACCACGTCCCTGTCCCGGAGAACTTGCCCCGAGATCAATGGGCCAGACCAGGGAGTGTGGGGGTGGGACCGACCTGAGGAGGACCACGAGGTGCTGATAAAAGGTTTGCTGAGAGGAGGAGGTGCTGGCCAAAGCGCGCTGAGGGAGGAGGAAGAGGAGGAGCGGCAGGAACAGTCACTGCTGGGTGGAAGCGACGCAAACATCCGTGGCCTCAGCACAAGCTCGGTGAGGGTTCATGACGTAATAACATCGTCGATTTGAACTTAAACTTTCATCTCTATATATAAAGGAGGAGTGTCTGTGTGTGTGTCTGTCTGGATGTCCGCTTATAACTCAAGAACTACACATCGGAGAAAAGTTTTAGACACAGATTCGGAATCAGCATAAAATCCCGGTGGTTTTAGACTACGTTTTATTTTAATATCAATGGTTTAAAAAAACCGCGCCAGCTGCAATTCCATGGTGTAGTTTGTGGCGGCGCTAGACGTTCGGGGTGTATTGCAATGGTTTGTCGGGTTTGGCTGTGGGTCCAGAATAGCTCCCATTTCCTTATGTTCTTCCACTTTTATTTTGAAATCTTCTGTTACAACGCCTTCCTTATCTACCTTATATCCCCCCGACGAGGCCTCTACATAATTTCATGTGGCAGAATTTCGTGCATTTTGAGTGAAAGAAGTGAGACGAAGTTGTAGGAGGAAGAAGAGGCGCGATCACTGTGGAGGCCTTGATCGTGAGTGGAAATGGCGGGAATTGCGTTTGTATCGCAAAGTAAAGGATCTGCATTCATTTCTGAACTTGCATTGGTGGATTGTTATACATCTGCATTATTTTTCATAAAAAAACTTTATGTTGAACTTGAAGGCTCCAAGCACGGACTATATATATAGCCCTCATTGAGGTAAAAATAAAAGTAAAAATCCTGCTATCGCTTGCCAAGCTAGCCGTTCCCCCCTCCCCCTCCCACTCCACTCCCCCTCCCCTCGCCTCCTCCCCCTCCCTCCTCTTCTCCCCTCTCCTCCTCCCCCTCCCTCCCCCTCCCTCCTCTTCTCCCCTCTCCTCCTCCCCCTCCCTCCTCTTCTCCCCTCTCCCCCTCTTCTCCCCTCCCCCCCTCTTCTCCCCTCCCCCCCTCTTCTCCCCTCCCCCCTCTTCTCCCCTCCCCCTCTTCTCCCCTCCCCCCTCACCTCCCCCTCCCCCCTCCACTCCCCCTCCCCCTCCCCCCTCACCTCCCCCTCCCCCCTCCACTCCCCCTCCCCCTCCCCCTCCCTCCTCACCTCCCCCTCCCCCTCCCCCTCCCCACCTCCCCCTCCCCCTCCCCCTCCCTCCTCACCTCCCCCCCTCCCCCTCCCTCCTCACCTCCCCCCCTCCCCCTCCCTCCTCACCTCCCCCCCTCCCCCTCCCTCCTCACCCCCCTCCCTCCTCACCTCCTCCACTCCCCTCCCCCCTCCTCCTTCCCCCCTCACCTCCCCCCCTCCCCTCTCCCCCCCTCCCCCCTCCCCCCTCACCTCCCCCCTCCCCTATCCTCCTCCCCCCTCACCTCCCCCCTCCCCTATCCTCCTCCCCCCTCCCCCTCCCCTCTCCTCCTCCCCCTCCCTCCTCTTCTCCCCTCTCCCCCCCCTCCCTCCTCTTCTCCCCTCTCCCCCCCCTCCCTCCTCTTCTCCCCTCTCCCCCCCCTCCCTCCTCTTCTCCCCTCCCCCCTCTTCTCCCCTCCCCCCCTCTTCTCCCCTCCCCCCCTCTTCTCCCCTCCCCCCCTCTTCTCCACTCCCCACCCTCTCCTCCCCTCCCCACCCTCTCCTCCCCTCCCCACCCTCTCCTCCCCTCCCCACCCTCTCCTCCCCTCCCCACCCTCTCCTCCCCTCCTCCCCCGTTCCCCGCCCCCCCCGTTCCCCTCCCCTCCCTTCCCCCGTCCGGCAATGCCGGGTACTTCCCATGGCCAGCTGTACGTGGGCTGCTCGAGGGTTGGAAAACCAAGCAATCTTTATGTCTTGGCACCAAGTAAGAAACCAGAAATGTTGTATACCCAGAGGTTTTGAGAAATTGACAATTGACAAAACGTCATGTAGGAAATGTACTGTGATATTGCTCTAAAATATACATGTTCTTTTCATCATATATTTGTATTATTCTTATTCAACCCGGGCGAAGCCGGGTACCTCAGCTAGTACTATATATACTGCAAATGTGGCGCAGGTTCTCGATAATATTAGTTTAGTGGGAAGAAAGGGGTATCATGCACCCCGCCCGGAAATCAACTTCTAATCGACGTCTCTAGATCAGAAAAAATGCGTCGAAAACGATGAACTATGTTAACAAATTGTAAAAATGTCCCAAGTATCATTTTTATGCAAATTAGGCCGCCATTACCGGAAAATCTAATTTTCACTATATCTCAGCTATTACTGCAGATAACTGAATAAATAAGGTGTCCAGACCCATGTGTTGAGGGTCAAAGATCGCAATAAAACTATTCTTGAAGTGACCACATGTGTCCGTGGCATACTAGTATGCAAATTAGTGCCACCATTACCAAAAAATCAATTTTTGGGCATATATCGGCTAATATTGCACATAACTACACAAGTAAGGTGTCTAGACCCATGTTTTGAGGGTCAATGATCATTAAAAGACCATTCCTGAAGTAACTATGTGTGTCCTTGGCATGTAAATATGTAAATTCTAAAGTGTCGACATTACCGAAAATTTGATTTTTAGCTGTATCTCAGCCAATATTGCAGATAAGTTGACAGAGGGTTTTTTCTGTGTTTTTTTTAGGGCAATACTTTCACCAATGTAACTTCTCTTTCCCATGCTCTTTCCCATTCCAGATAAGCAGTGGTTATAGAAGTGGACATTAAGCCATCATGCCCAAAATAAAACGTAACCAGAGCGCAGATCCTGCAGCCCCCAAACACTCCCCACCTACATGCATCCTTCATGTGCTATCCATGTCTGATCATGATAGTTTTACACCCCTCAGTAATATCAAAGGAACTGAAAGTGAAAAACTACAGCAACTTCATAAGATCCGGGACCAACGTCTCCATCAATCACATGAGTCCCCATATCGTATGCAATCGGTGTGCGACCAGATTCCTACAACTCTCCCGGATGATCTGGAAAGTGTTGGGTATCACCGTCAGTGTTATCAGCACTTTACTGGCAACCTCAATCGTCTGGGAGGTGATGCAGAACCAGAAGCATCAACCTCGCAATGGCATCACTCCCCTCGTAAATTGTCTTCAGCGGGTCCCGCTGGACCCATCTTCCCACCAGAGTGCATTTTCTGTGACAAAGTAGAGATCAAAGATGGTGATCGCAAAACTGAGCGAGTGGAAGTCTTCTCATCTTGGAAGAACAAAGAAAATGCATGGCAGCAAATCGAATCACGGGCCGAGAAAATGGGTCTAGTTCGACTTCATCGACGGGTGAAAAACAAAGACCTCTTTGCTGTCGAGGCCAAACACCATCTATCATGCTTGAGAGCTTTCCGCACAGCGTTTGCTAACTACGAGCGCAGGATTCGCAGAGCCGAAAGAGCAATTAATACCGAGCATGCTCGCATGTCAGCCGCCCACAACAAGGCACTCGTCTCGGTACTGGAGCACATTCAAACTCATGTTGTCCAGCAGAATGAGATCCTACGGCTATCTTCCTTGCGCTTGCTCTATGTTGAAGAACTGAAACGGAATGGGTACGAGAACTCGAACTATCGCTCTGAGAAACTACTGAAACGACTACAGAATGACCCAATCAAGAACCATGTCTCATTCACGAAGGTCGATCACGACAAAGTTGATGCAATTTCATTCTGGCTCGTGTACAGCTCGAATATCACCATTTCTAATGATATTGCACGAGCTTACACTCTCGGAAGCACAGACAAGTACCAAGATGTCGCTCTCCTTCTTCGTTGTAATATTCTACGGGCTTTCAGAGAGTCCAAAGGCCTACCATGGCCGCCAACAGCTGACGACATGGAGCTCAGTCCTGAAAAGTTCTTACCCCCAGACCTCGTCCGGTTCCTCTGCCTGGTTATGGCCGGCAAGGAAGACCTGGAGACGAGCGAAAAGATGAAGCATCTGGTATTCTCCATCGGGCAAGACCTGTGCCGTGCAGTGTCGGAGGGAAAATGGAAGTTACCAAAGCACGTGCTTCTCTATGTGACTGTCAGGCACTTGTTCCGAAGCAAGCAGCTCACCATGATATTGCACAGGCTTGGCCACTCTGAGAGCTACGATTTTGGTTTAGAGTTGGAAACTGCCCTGGCCAAGGCACTGCACGAAGTATCAACCTATGTGACGCCACCAATCGTGACGGGAGAGGGCAACATCGTATTCCACTGTGAGTGGGACAACTTGAATAAAACCACTACGAATGTGCACGGCAGCAACATTGTCTGCTACACCAGAAGATCTGCCATACCCCGAGGACGCCCTGTTCATCCAGGACGGCATGGCGCTGCTACATATCCTTGTCAACCTTCCCCCGACCTGGGGTGAGATATGTCTACAGGTGCTCGATCAGATGGTGGCCAAGAAGCACTTCTTGTTCTCGACGGACAGTTATCATCCGGAATCTATCAAAGCCCAGGCGAGGTTGAGGCGCGCCAGCTCAGAGAAGATCATTCTGGCTGGACCAGAAACCAGGAAACCATACGTCTTCAAAATGTTCCTGGCAAACGACAACAACAAAAAGCTTCTCTGCCAGCTCCTGCTGCGAGTATGGAGTGGTCAACAGGCAGCTTCAAGGCTGGAGAGAACCGAGATGGCAGTGCTGATCGTGGAGGGGAGAGCCCATCAACTCGTCTCATCGAACGGCGAGGTGAGTTGAAAGCCCATATTATTATTATTAGTATTAGTATTAGTATTATTATTGTTATTGTTATTGTTGTTGTTGTTATTATTTCATAAAACACAGGTTGGTGTGTATGGTGGCGCTACATTAGATGGAGTGTTTCTCGACGATTTACCAATGAACTACATCGAAAGGGGTGATTTCAAAAATTATTATTATTATTATTATTATTATTATTGTTATTGTTATTATTGTTATTGTTAATATTGTTGCGGATATGGGATTTGCATCCATCCATATCCGCTTGTAAATATTCCCCTATTTCCTCAATACTTCCCAACTATCCCCAATCCCCCATTCCCTAGTCCCATTTTCTGTAAACAACACTCTGTAGACCCGACCTCCCCCTATTTCCCCCATTAAATGTCGCACCCAGGTTCACCGCATCTCATGTAAGACAACTATAGGACATCTTGCTAGTTATTCTTAGTCTATGTCAGTTAAGGACTCGTTTCCATTAATTCTGACTCTTCGTTGCACCAGAATGTGATTGTATGGCACCGTTAGGAAGTTTAGGACCTCCCAATACCTCCCCGCAGCTCTTCCTCACGGTTCAGCAACAACAACAACAACAACAGCGGCGGCGGGCACGGGGAGTGCGCGTCCTCACTCCGGCTTGGTTGGGAGGGGGTGTTGGGAGGGCACCAGGCCTTTCCAACGAGCCGCCATCGAACATGTGCTCGACGGGGTTACCAAGTAGGGGCTCGCTGTCAGCTCCTCGTCAAGGGCGGAGCCCGGTAACCCCCGCACCCAATAGAAGCGGCGGACCGGTCCCATCTGGGGCGGAGCCAACCAGCCGGGGGCGTGTGACTCCCCGCTGAGCATGCGCAGGAAGAGGGAGGTGACGTCAGATGCGCGCTGAGCTTGGAGAAAGAAAGACGCCACCTCCGAGCGCTGTGAGGCCTCCCTGCATCTTTTGGACCATGCTTGATCCTGTCCCCGAGCCAAGGTGCACCTTGTGCTATCAACCGACCTGTCCTTCCCTGCCATCAATCCCTGTGTAAGTCAGTCTTGTTCCGTTTGTCTGTGGTCTGTCTGGGATAGATAAGATTGTATCTAAGTGCCTATCTCTTCTGTGTCTTTTACCTCACTCTACCTTGTAATCTACCCCTTTTTCTCCACCACTAATTATATCCTCCTCCGGAGGTCTTGAGAACTGTACCCCTTGCGTCGTTTCATTTATCCCAGTCGTTGTGTCCTTTCCATCATTGATTTAGCGTAGCGCGACTTGGCCAACGTTCGAGTGGAATCGGGTGAGTTGGGGAAGAATCGGGGGAACTGTTAGGTCGCGGTGGACCATCCGCTCGGCCCATCATAACATCTAAACCGCGATCCGTAACAATTGGTGTCGAGGAGTGAGATACGAGGCCCGAAGCGCGCTTAACGCGCTCAAAATTACAAGCAGTTGGAAATTGTTTTGTTTTACAAAAAACCCGAATTTTGAAAGTCGCGCTATGGCAGATCAAGACGGCTGGGTTCCGGTAGAGGAGAGTGAGGCAGGGTCGATCCAGGACCAAATTGAGGGACATGAGGAGAGCGAAGCAGTGAGGGCGGCAGGTTCGCAAAATGGCGTCCTCGCGCACGAGGTTACGGGCGCGCAAAATGGCGCCTCGCAGATGGCTACGGCGACCGCGCCCGTGACCGTAGCAGCGCCGCTGGTAGATTTGAACCTTTTTTTAATACAAATGAAGGCCCTTATGGCCCAGAATAGCGAGAAATTGAGGGAGGACATGGGGCCAATAGCCAACGGTTAGAACAAAGGATGGGGTCCAATAGCGAGAAATTGAGGGAGGACATGGGGGCCCAGATCGGAGGGTTAGGGAGTAGAATAGAGGGATTAGGAAACAAATTTGAGGGATTAGACAATAGATTAGGGGAAATACAGGAGGGGTTAACGGGGGTAGAAAACAGAATGGCCACTCAAGAGAATCAAATGGAAGGGATGAAAAAGGGGTTAGAGGGGTTAGAAAACAGTATGGAAGGCAAATTGAGGGACATGAGGGACCAAGCGGAAAGGGAAGTTAAAAAAATGGGGCAGCAGATAGAGGGGGTGAGAATGGGGGTAGAAACTAAATTGGATGCTCACAGGGAGGAAATGGAGCAGATGAGGGTGGCATCTGGGCAGGAGATGCAAGTGATGGGAGAAGAGATCAGAAGAGGTGTGAGTGAGGAGGTCGGAGGAGTGCGCGAGGAGGTGAGGCACTGTGAGGAGCGCATGGAGAAGGAGGTGAGAAAGGTGACTGTAAAATTGCAAGGTGGTATAGAGGAGTTGACGCTGGGAGTAGAACAACTGACAGTGGGACAAAAGGAGTTGGGGGACCAGGTAAAGAAGAACACAGCGGTAATAGAGGGTTTAAAATCGACACAGAAGGAGATGAAAAAGGACGTAGGGGTAATTAAAAAAGAGTGTCAGACGGTACATGAGGACCTGACGAGGAAAATGAACAAGGTGGTAGAGGTGATGGAGGTTAAAGAGCGGGAGGTGCGGGAGCATATAGAAAAAAATAAGGTGGAGTTAGAGGAAGAACTTAAGGGGGCGCACGAGGAGATGAAGGAGGTGAAGCAGAAATTAGAAGAAGTGGAAGAAGGGGTGAGCGGAATTAAGAAGCGACGGAGAGAGGATAAGAAAGAGATAAAGGAGGAAGTAAAAGAATTGGTCCAAAGTCTGTGTTCGGATCGTGATGATGTGCTCATTAACCGGATGAGGGATTCGCAGGTGATGGAGGAGAAGCGAAGAGAAAGAGGACCCGGTGTAAGTGGTGACCAATATGGTCGTGCGTATGATGCGCAAGGTGATTTAATAAGCTTGGGGGTCGAGATAGACCCGGATGTTCGTGAGAGGCCAAGAGTGAGGTGTATGGCTGGTCCGGAGGGTATGGAACGAGGGTGCGAGCGAGAGGGTCCGGTGATGGGAGAGGTGCGAGGTGTGAGTGAGCAAGGTTGTGGTGGTATGGAATGGGTAGCGGGTTGCGGAAGTGTGACCCATGCATCGACACCAACAGGGGTAGTTTTTAGAGGGACAGGGGAGGCACGGGAGCCCCTTGGGGGTAATGTACTGTGGGGGCCCGGCCGGTTCGGCCCCGCGCTGACCCCGCAAGGGGCGACGCATGGGGTCCGGCAGGTGGGCAACGACTCGCATACGAGGTGGTCCCACAAGGTACCACTCGCGCCGTATGACGGCAAGAGTGATCTACGCGCGTACCTGGCGCAGTTTGACTGTGTGTGTAAGAGCAACGGTTGGGGTGAGGACAAAGGTGGAGTACACCTGGTGGCCGCATTGCGCGGCGCGGTGGCGGAGGTGCTGACGGCATTACCACCGGGTGCTCTCACCCTGCCAGCCCTCCGCGACGCCCTAATTAATCGATTCGGCATTGAACAGCAGAGCGAGCTTGTTAAAGCTCAGCTCGCGCTGCGAAAACGCAAGCCCCAGGAAGCCATCGGGGAACTTGCCCACGACATTCGCCGCGCAGTGGGGATCGCACATGCTAACATGGCAGCGGATTCCCGGGAAAGCCTGGCGCTGGACCATTTTATCCAGGCCCTCCCGGATATTGAGCTCCGGCAACAGCTCGCCATGTGGCGCCCGCAGACTCTGAGCCAGGCGGCTGACGCTGCAGCCCGTTGGGAAGCAGCGAGGCCCCTGGCCCGGGGGAGCGAGCGTCACGCAATGGCGGTCCGCCAGGTGGGACCCCCGATGGAGGGCGGACCCCTTAGGGGGCCTGCCCCCGACGTGAGTCCTGACCTGGCGGGCATGGTCCGGAGGCTGGTGGACCAGCGCCTGGCGGGACCTGGACCATGGCAGGCGGCCCCGGAGGTGGCCCGCGGTGGACCACGAGCGGGCAATCCAATTCGGACCTTCAGGGGGGAAAATTTGGAATTCCGGAGACAAGCACCTTATCAGGTGAGGTGCTATACTTGCAACCGTCTGGGTCACCTGGCGCGGCACTGTCGAGCCACGCGCCGGGATGATCCCCGGCGGTTGAGGTCCTTAACTCCGCCCAGGGGGGAGCGGGTTAGCCGACCCCAGACACCCCCCCGCCAGACCCCGGGAAACTAGAAGGCCTTACACCGGCGAGCAGGCGCCCCCGTGGATTGCCTCGGCTTTAGATGCCGAGGCGGGACCCAGTACCTCTGAATAAGGGGGGCTTATTAGTGCCAGAGGACTGGGGGATTGATGAGCGATGGACCCGGTGGGTAAGGGTGGCATCCCTGCCACCCTTCCCATGAATGGGGGCAAATGCGCTATAGATTATGGGGTGTATGGCAGTGAAAACTAGCCCGGGTGGGTTAGGATATTGTGTGTAGGGATCTAGAAGAGATTGACATAAGGTAACGTTAAGGTTTAGTTAGTGACTGATACCTGTAGTGGGGACGCAGGTAGATTAGTATGGATGATAATGACGAGGGAGCGCAATAGTTTAAAGGGACGACTGGGAAGCGCAAGTTTCAGAGGGGAGTAGTTAGATGAGATGATGCTGTGTGAGAACTGGACAAGTGTGTGGAGCAGTGAGGGAGTAGTGAGTGTTGTGGATCAGCGCGAATGCGCTTGGGGGAGAGAAGGGTGCAGGCGGCACCAAGTATGAGAGCACAGGTGTGCAAGTACAGGTGTGTGGAATACATGGAGTATTGGAATGAGTGGTGTGGAGAGAGTTGGAGTAAGTGGTACGGAGTGGTGTGCATGGTGCGAAGGTGTGGATGGGGGAAGAGTGGACCCCTTTCACGAGTACCCGGGGCGGGTAGTGTAAGTGTTAGGTAGAGGGTATAGGTAAATTGTGGTTGGATATTGGCATCTGTGGTGCGGGTGGAAGAATGGTATTTGGATGGGTGCATTAGTGTTGTGGAAATGGCTGGGCGTGTAGCCTGTTAGTGTGTGTAGTTGGTTTGGGCACTCCACCACTGTGAGGATGTCGGCCAGGTGAGGCCGCAGGTGGGCTCTGGGAGCCGGTAGTTGTGGATGGGGCCCGAGGATCCGGAGGACGGACCCGGGTAGCCCAGTGCCAGAGGGCACCGAGTGGGGTGACAGAGCCAGGAGGGGCCTTCCCAAATTAGATAGGTTAGGTAAGGAGCAGGTAAGCTCGGGTGGCAACTACAGTGGTGGAGGTGTGCAGGTGGGTAGACCTGCTGGGAGAGCTACACGTCACAGCCCAGAAATTGTGCAAGGGCACCGGGAGATGAATCGGGGGAGTGAGACCCCAAATTGAGAAGCACCACAGTTTGGTCAATGGGAATTGGTTTTTAGAACCCATAGTGTAAGTTGGCCAATGGATTGGCAGGGAAAGACCCCGGGTAATGTAAAGTTGTTAAAGTCATTTAGGAAATAGTTAGGATTGATGAACCTGTCGCACCATACGCAGCCACTTACCTGAGGTGATGATGATGACTCCACACCTGTGTTCCTTTGTTCTGTGTTGCAGGAAAGGAGAATTGCTGTGTGGATTTGTGAGACGCATCACGACGTGGATAAGACATTGGGGTGATTCCATCTCTCCCTCCTTAGGAGGGACTGATGATGAATTGGTGATGGCAAATTTTGATGTTGAGTTGGAGATGGCAAATTTTGATGAGAGTTGGAAATGGCAAATTTGATTGGTTAGGAGGGAGAGAAGACGAATTTGGTTGATGGGAGGAACGGGGAAGACAGTAGGGACGTTTGTTGATGTGTAAAGTAGATGTTTATGGGTAGTGTTGTGTTTTGTGGATACGGTAAGGGGTAAGGGAGGGGCAATGTAGGTTACCTGGTGGGGGGGGGGGGGGGGCGTACGGTAGGAACGTACCTGTCTCACCTGGTTCCCATGTGCCCCCAGTGTGCATTACCTTATGTTGCATGCACTTTTGCGCCCTTACCACCTTACTCACTTGTCTTCTTTTGTCTCCCACCTCCGAGGATCTGGCTTTGGGGCAGAGAGAGAGGAGAGAGAGGTGCTGGCTCCGCAGTTGTGGGCCTGTACTTCCGCTGCTTGCTGCCTGGATCGATACACCATATGGACCGCAATTTTTGTGGCCGCCCACCATGGACCGCAGTTCTTTTGCGGTCAAGCACCACCCGTTGATGGACCTCTGGGTCAACGTGGCACCTATGCCATACAGGTGAACCACTTTTAGTTGGCCCCCCTGACGGCCACAATTTAGAAATGGACGCGGTTGGCGCCTTTCTTTATTTCTAAAGAAGCCAGAAGGCCAAGTGCACTCCAAGAAGGCAAGACCAGCGGCAGAACATCGGCCGGCTGCGACACCACCGGTGACCATGGACACTTAATTGTGCATTTTTATTGAACACTTTATTGGTGCACCGGATGGTGCTGACTGTACATAATGGGGTGGTGCTTTTGGTGCTTGGACGGGGTGCTCTGCACATTATTAAAGGCCGTAGGGCCACAGGGCACTCGTGGGTTGGTGTATCGATGCTGGCATGCGTGCTCTCCCAATGCATAACATCTGCATGTGCTCCTCAAAGAACAGGTCCTGGATCGTAGTGTAAATATCAGTGTTGTATAAATGATGCTCCTTACCGGCTGTATGTTTAGTTTGAGGATGCTTTCCGCGATTCGGTTATCCTGTGGGTGTGTTTCTGTTAGGAGAAGGGTGCAACGTCGCAGGGGGACATATTTACTCATTTGTGAACATCTGTAAAACTGTCGCACTCAGGGTTGAGTTAATAGTAGAGGGAACTACATCTGAGTGCCACACTAACGTAGGTAAAAATTTATCGCGTCGGGACGCCCCGAGGTAGAGAAGGGTGCAATGTTGCGGATATGGGATTTGCATCCATCCATATCCGCTTGTAAATATTCCCCTATTTCCTCAATACTTCCCAACTATCCCCAATCCCCCATTCCCTAGTCCCATTTTCTGTAAACAACACTCTGTAGACCCGACCTCCCCCTATTTCCCCCATTAAATGTCGCACCCAGGTTCACCGCATCTCATGTAAGACAACTATAGGACATCTTGCTAGTTATTCTTAGTCTATGTCAGTTAAGGACTCGTTTCCATTAATTCTGACTCTTCGTTGCACCAGAATGTGATTGTATGGCACCGTTAGGAAGTTTAGGACCTCCCAATACCTCCCCGCAGCTCTTCCTCACGGTTCAGCAACAACAACAACAACAACAACAGCGGCGACGGGCGCGGGGAGTGCGCGTCCTCACTCCGGCTTGGTTGGTAGGGGGTGTTGGGAGGGCACCAGGCCTTTCCAACGAGCCGCCATCGAACATGTGCTCGACGGGGTTACCAAGTAGGGGCTCGCTGTCAGCTCCTCGTCAAGGGCGGAGCCCGGTAGCCCCCGCACCCAATAGAAGCGGCGGACCGGTCCCATCTGGGGCGGAGCCAACCAGCCGAGGGCGTGTGACTCCCCGCTGAGCATGCGCAGGAAGAGGGAGGTGACGTCAGATGCGCGCTGAGCTTGGAGAAAGAAAGACGCCACCTCCGAGCGCTGTGAGGCCTCCCTGCATCTTTTGGACCGTGCTTGATCCTGTCCCCGAGCCAAGGTGCACCTTGTGCTATCAACCGACCTGTCCTTCCCTGCCATCAATCCCTGTGTAAGTCAGTCTTGTTCCGTTTGTCTGTGGTCTGTCTGTTATAGATAAGATTGTATCTAAGTGCCTATCTCTTCTGTGTCTTTTACCTCACTCTACCTTGTAATCTACCCCTTTTTCTCCACCACTAATTATATCCTCCTCCGGAGGTCTTGAGAACTGTACCCCTTGCGTCGTTTCATTTATCCCAGTCGTTGTGTCCTTTCCATCATTGATTTAGCGTAGCGCGACTTGGCCAACGTTCGAGTGGAATCGGGTGAGTTGGGGAAGAATCGGGGGAACTGTTAGGTCGCGGTGGACCATCCGCTCGGCCCATCATAACATCTAAACCGCGATCCGTAACAATATTATTGTTATTGTTATTATTATTATTTTTATTATTATTATATAAATCTTATATTATTATCATATATCAGGCCGATTTCACTCATCGTCAATTTTCTACCTCAATTTTCAAAGTCCAATGCCTCTTTGTGTTTCAGGTCGAGGTGTGTGAGCTCCCCTCAATCTACAGCAACCAGGAAGAGACTGATACTAGGGTGGTACTGTACCTCCATCACGCCGCCGCCCTCGGATACAAGAACGCTGTGGTCAGAACCCCTGACACAGATATCTTTGTGATTCTCCTCTACCACGCTCACGCGATCAAGCTGACTGTATACCTGGATACGGGGTCAGCGAAACATCGACAACTACCTACTCAACCTCTCTGAGCTCGCATAATCCCTGGGAGAAGACTACTGCGGCACTCTTCTTGGGTTCTATGTATTCAGTGGAGAGGACTGCACCAGTTCCTTCAAAGGCAAGGGGAAGGTGGGGCCCCTGAAAAAGCTGGAGAAGAACTCCAGGTTTCACAAGGCCTTCAGGCAACTCGGTGATGACTGGAACATCAAGCCACAGGTGCTGAAGCAGTTGGAACAGTTCACCTGCCTGATGTACGGACAGAGTCGAGAGTCTTCGGTGGACATCAACCGTACCAAGCTGCTGCACAAAATGGTGGGGGAGGACAAGAAACTCACTTCCAAGTCTAAGGTCGACCTGGCTCGCCTTCCTCCCTGCCAGTCTGCTCTGAAGCCGCACATCCAGCGTGTGAATCACCGCGTTGCCTTGTACAAGCGAGTTGACGAACTCATTCTAGAAAAGCCAAAACCCTACGATGAGGGGCAGGGATGGATGAGGACTGACGAAGGCGTGTTGGAACCGGTGTGGTCCTGCGGTCCTGTCCTACCAACCTCGCTGGTTGATCTTCTGGACACTGAAGATCGTGAAGAAGAGGAGGAGGAGGAAGAACGGGACGAGTTTGACTTTGATGATTTCATTGAAAGCGACGATGTTTGATTGATCTGATAGTGGACCTGTGATCGCAAAAATAACACCATTTGTGAAATCATTGCCCTGAAAAACCCCTCTTAACTTATCTACAATATTGGCGAAGATACAGCGAAAAATCAAATTTTTGGTAATGCCGGCACTTTAGAATTTACATGTTTACATGCCAAGGACACACATAGTTACTTCAGGAATGGTCCTTTAATGATCCTTGGCCCTTAAAACATTGGTCTAGACACCTTACTTGTGCAGTTATATGCAATATTCGCCGAGATATGGCAAAAAATTGATTTTTCGGTAATGGAGGCACTAATTTGCATACTAGTATGCCACGGACACATGTGGTCACTTCAAGAATAGTTTTATTACAATCCTTGACACTCAAAACATGGGTCTAGACACCTTATTTGTTCAGTTATCTGCAGTAATGGCTGAGATATAGTGAAAAATAGATTTTTCGGTAATGGCAGCACTAAGTTGCATAAAAATGATAGTGGGACATTTTTACAATTTGTTAACATAGCTCATCGTTTTCTACGCATTTTTTATGATCTAGAGACGTCGATTAGAAGTTGATTTCCGGGGGGTGCACGATACCCCTTTCTTCCCACTAAACTATATCTTGTGCTGAACGTGTGATCTGAGGAACAATTGTGTTCGCGACGTGAGGTAACACAGGTAATTGTCAGAGAAGAACATTTACTATTTCGGCGCGTAATACGTGTAATGAGGCAAACCTGAAGTATTTAATGGAGGAACCTTCAGGTAGGTATTAACAGCGGAACATATACCGATCTGTATTGTAACCAAAACGGGAAAATGTTGATTCTGAAGGAGCTGTGTGTGCTCCAACGCGAGTTGAAAGAATTGACGCGACCAAAGATGGAAATTCGTCCGAGTAGGTTTAATAAATGTATCACACTCGGGTACTCTGAAAAGCCCGTTTATCGGGCAGCAATATATATACACATTTATGTCGGGAAGTTTGCCCGGCAAAAGCTATACCGGGCATGCCCGGGTATCAAGGGCGAGCCTTGGAAAGGCGAGTCTGGACCTGCCCGGGCGTGTTTGGCTGCGGCCTGGCAAGTCGAGGCTGGGCGTGCCCGGGCGCTCTGGACGAGCACTGGAAAGGCGATAGCGGGCATGCCCGGACGCTCTGGGCGAGCCCTGGAAAGGCGATAGCGGGCATGCCCGGACGCTCTGGGCGAGCCCTGGAAAGGCGATAGCGGGCATGCCCGGACGCTCTGGGCGAGCCCTGGAAAGGCGATAGCGGGCATGCCCGGACGCTCTGGGCGAGCCCTGGAAAGGCGAGAGCGGGCATGCCCGGGAAAGACGAGACCGGGCGTGCCCGGGAGGTTCGGGCGTGCCCGGGAACAGTGAGTCCGGGCATGCCCGGGAGAGGCGCGTCTGGCCGTGTTCTGGCCGGTGCAAGGCGATTGTGTGCATCCAGCGGTAACCGCTACACACGCCCCTCCAGAATCGACCTGCACCGGCAGGGTCAATTTAAGGGAGGTCCGGATGACCCGGCCGAAGCGACCCCTGGAGGGTCGTGGGGAGGGGTCCGACGTGGTGGTGGGTGGTCGAGCGGGGGGAACTGTGGACGGGGGGCGGCCTCGCCGCGGAGGAAGGGCCAACCGTGGTGGTCGGTCGACGTCCATGTGCGCCGGTTTGAGGCGGTCCACAGAAATCCGGTCCAGCCGGCCGCCGAAGTCGACGATGAAAGACCTGTCGCCCCGTCGCAGGACCCGGAAGGGCCCGTCGTACGGCGGCCGGAGTGGCCCCCGGTGCGCGTCATGACGCACAAAGACGTACTCTGCTGTGCGAAGCGCCGGGGGGACGGAGGACTGGGGGCCACCGTGGCGGGACGTCGGCACGGGGGCAAATCGTCGGGCGGCCTCCTGGAGGTCCGAGCGCTGGCGAGCGGCGGACCAGGGACTGGTAGCGTCGGGCACGAATTCGCCCGGGACGCGGAGCGGCTGGCCGTAGGCGAGCTCGGCGGCGGACGCCTGGAGGTCTTCCTTGGGGGCCGTGCGAAGGCCCAAAAGGACCCACGGCAGCCGGTCGGCCCAACCGTCGTCCTGAAGGCCGGCCATGAGTGCGGCCTTCATGGAGCGGTGAAACCGCTCGCACAACCCATTGGCTTGGGGGTGGTAGGCCGTGGTGCGGTGCAGCGTGACCCCCAACGAACGGGCGACCGCGCCCCAAAGCTCAGACGTGAACTGTGGGCCGCGGTCGGATGAGATGTCCGCTGGTGCGCCGAAGCGCGCGACCCAGGTGGCGATGAACGCCTGCGCCACGTCGGCGGTGGTGGTGGAGGTGAGGGGCACGGCCTCCGGCCACCTGGTGGTCCTGTCCACCATGGTGAGCAGGTGGGTGAACCCCTGCGAGGGGGGCAGGGGACCCACCAGGTCCACGTGGACGTGGTCGAAACGCCGTTCCGGCACGGCGAAAGGTGCCAGCGGGGCCTGGGTGTGGCGGTGGACCTTGGCTCGCTGGCAGGCCGTGCAGGCGTTGGCCCAGTCGCGGATGTTTCGTCGAAGGCCGTGCCAGACGAAACGCGCCGACACCAGCTTCTGAGAAGCTTTCCGGCCCGGGTGAGAAAGGCCGTGGATGGAGGCGAAGATGCGGCGCTGCCAGGAAACGGGCACGATGGGGCGAGGCTGGCCCTGGGAGACGTCGCAGAGCAGGACGGTGCCCGCGAAGGGGATGTCGGCCAGGCGGAGGCCCGTGTCCGCCGCGCGGAGTGCCTGCACCGAGGCGTCGGTGGTCTGGTCGGCCGCCATGAGCGCGAAGTCCACGCCGAGGTGGACCGCGTTCGCGCTGGCCCACGAAAGGCAGTCGGCCACGGCGTTGTCTTTGCCGGCGACGTGCTGGATGTCCGTGGTGAACTCCGACACGGCGGAGAGGTGGCGCTGCTGGCGGGCCGACCACGGCTCCGTGACCTTAGCCATTGCGTAGACCAACGGCTTGTGGTCGACGAAAGCCGTGAACGGGCGGCCCTCCAGGAGGTGTCGGAAATGGCGAACGGCCAGGAATAGCCCGAGCAGCTTGCGGTCGAACGTGCTGTAGTTTAACTCGTTCGGCCGGAGTTGCCGGCTGAAAAAAGCGAGTGGCTGCCAAACCCCGTCCACCCATTGCTCAAGGACGGCGCCCAACGCGTAGTTGGAGGCGTCCGTAGTGAGGGCGATGGGCGCGTTGAGCACCGGGTGAGCCAGCAGCATTGCGTCGGCGAGGGCCCGTTTGGCGCTGGCGAAGGCCGCGTCCATGGCCGCGGACCAAACAATGTCATGCTTGGCCGGCTTGCCCCGGAGGGCCTCGTAAAGGGGCCGCATGAGCTGAGCAGCGCGGGGCACGAATCGGTGATAAAAATTCACCATGCCGAGGAACTCTTGGAGGGCCTTGATGGAATGGGGACGCGGGAACGTGGTGATGGCCTCGACCTTGGTCGGCAGCGGCACGGCCCCGGTCTTGGTGATGCGGTGGCCCAAAAAGTCAACAGTCGTCGCGCCGAAGTGGCATTTGACCGGGTTGACAATTAAGCCGTGCTCGCTGAGGCGACCGAACAGTGTTCGGAGGTGGAGGAGGTGCTCGGCGCGGGACGTGCTGGCGACGAGGATGTCGTCCAGATAGACGAAAAGAAACGGCAGGTCGCGCAGCACGCCGTCCATCAAGCGCTGGAACGCCTGGGCCGCGTTCTTGAGGCCAAACGGCATCCGCAAAAATTCGAACAGGCCGAACGGCGTGATGACGGCCGTCTTCGGGACGTCGGCCGCCCGGACAGGTACCTGGTGGTAGCCCCGTATCAGGTCAATTTTCGAAAAGATGACCCGTCCCGCCAAACGGGCGGAAAAGTCCTGAATATGCGGGATCGGGTACCTGTCGGTGGTGGTAGCGTCATTGAGACGGCGGTAGTCGCCACACGGGCGCCATCCACCCCCCGGCTTTGGCACGATTTGCAGTGGCGAGGCCCACGCGCTATCGGAGCGCCGCACGATGCCGAGGTGCTCCAACGCGTCGAATTCGGCCTTCGCTACGGCGAGCTTGGCTGGGTTGAGGCGGCGGGCCCTGGCGTAGACCGGCGGGCCCGTAGTGGGTATGTGGTGCTCGATCCCGTGCCGCACCGCGACGGCCGAAAACGTCGGCCGCGTGAGGGCCGGGAATTCCATGAGCAGGCGAGCGAACTCGTTCGTTGCCGGGAGGGCGCACGCCAGTTCGGTCGGCGCGGAGCTGCTCATTGTGCACGCCAGGGAGCTGAAGGTCTCGGCGTGGACAAGGCGACGTCGTTTGACGTCGACCAGCAGCCCGTGCGCGCAGAGGAAGTCGGCGCCCAGCAAAGCCACGGGGACGCTGGCTGTAACAAAAGTCCATTGAAAGCGCTGGCTGCCGCAGCAGAGGGTGACGACGCGTGGGCCGAAAGTGCGTATGGCCGAGCCATTAGCAGCGACCAAAGAGGGGCCGCAAACTGCGTCCAGCCTGTCCTGCTCGGAGGCGGGTATGACGCTCAGCTGGGCACCGGTGTCGCACAGGAAACGCCGCCCAGACGCTTTGTCCCGAATAAACAGCAAGTTGCCCGAGTGGCCGGCGCTCATCGCTGGGAATGAACGCCGGCCCGGCCATTTCCCGACCTGCCGAAAGTGCACGGGGGCCGGCACGTCCGAGCCTTGTGTCCGAACCTGGCGTGGTAATAACACCACGCCCGGTCAGGTGGAGGCCCCGGCCGTCGTGTCGGAAGCGGGCGGTGCGGCGTGGCGGCCGCCAGTTGCACCGGCAGTTCGGCCTCCAACCGCGCAGGGCGCTCGGGCGTCGTGGGCGTCGCCTCGGACGGCGGTGGGCTCCAGGTAACCGCGCCGATGTGCTGGCCCGCCGAGGAGATCTTATCGGCTTCCCTGGCGAGGGCACGGGAATCCGTGATCAACGTGCCAGCCAGGGCGAGGCTTACCGGGTGACGCAGCTGGCGAAGGAACAGCTCGCGGAACAGAAAATCCGGAGAGTGCTCACCGAGCAACGCGAGCATATAGTCCATGCGCTCGGACGGGCGCGTGTCGCCGAGCTCGGGCAGGTCAAGCAGGCGCCGTGCGCGTGCTGCCGGTGAGAGGGCGAAAGCGTCGAGGAGGAGTGTCTTCAGCGCGTCGTATTTGTCAGCAGCCGGCGGGTGCTGGAGGAGGCTCAAGGCGTGGGCCGCGGTGGCGGAACCGAGCGCCGCCACAACATGGTGGAAGCGGGTGTCGTCCGCGGTGATGCCTCGCAGGGCGAACTGAGAGTCCGCCTGAGCGAACCAAACAGCCGCGTGAGCCTCCCAGAAGGTAGGCAGTTTAAGCGTCACTGCCGTATCCATGTCGGTAGGTCACCAATGAAGGAGCTGTGCTCCAACGCGATTTGAAAGAATTGACGCGACCAAAGATGGAAATTCGTCCGAGTAGGTTTAATAAATGTATCACACTCGGGTACTCTGAAAAGCCCGTTTATCGGGCAGCAATATATATACACATTTATGTCGGGAAGTTTGCCCGGCAAAAGCTATACCGGGCATGCCCGGTTATCAAGGGCGAGCCTTGGAAAGGCGAGTCTGGACCTGCCCGGGCGTGTTTGGCTGCGGCCTGGCAAGTCGAGGCTGGGCGTGCCCGGGCGCTCTGGACGAGCCCTGGAAAGACGATAGCGGGCATGCCCGGACGCTCTGGGCGAGCCCTGGAAAGGCGATAGCGGGCATGCCCGGACGCTCTGGGCGAGCCCTGGAAAGGCGATAGCGGGCATGCCCGGACGCTCTGGGCGAGCCCTGGAAAGGCGAGAGCGGGCATGCCCGGGAAAGACGAGACCAGGCGTGCCCGGGAGGTTCGGGCGTGCCCGGGAACAGTGAGTCCGGGCATGCCCGGGAGAGGCGCGTCTGGCCGTGTTCTGGCCGGTGCAAGGCGATTGTGTGCATCCAGCGGTAACCGCTACAATTCTTTAATATTGGAACGTCGTCGTCGGCCTGTGTGTATGTGTTTGTGTGTGTGTATTTGTATGTGTGTGTGTTTGTAGGTGTGGGTGTTTGTGTGTGTGTGTGTCTGTGTTGGTGTGTGTATGTGTATGTGTGTGTGTGCGCCCGTGTGTATCCGTCGAGCCCACCTGTGTGTGTCTGCCTGTGTGTGTGTGTGTGTGTGTGTGTTTATGTGTGTGTATTTGTATGTGTGTGTGTGTTTGTAGGTGTGGGTGTTTGTGTGTGTGTATGCCCGTGTGTATCCGTCGAGCCAACCTGTGTGTGTCTGCCTGTGTGTGTGTGTGTGTGTGTGTGTGTGTGTGTGTTTGTGTGTTTGTGTGTGTGTATTTGTATGTGTGTGTGTGTTTGTGTGTGTATTTGTATGTGTGTGTGTGTTTGTAGGTGTGGGTGTTTGTGTGTGTGTATGCCCGTGTGTATCCGTCGAGCCCACCTGTGTGTGTCTGCCTGTGTGTGTGTGTGTGTGTGTGTGTGTGTGTGTGTGTGTTTATGTGTTTGTGTGTGTGTATTTGTATGTGTGTGTGTGTTTGTAGGTGTGGGTGTATGTGTGTGTGTATGCCCGTGTGTATCCGTCGTGCCCACCTGTGTGTGTCTGCCTGTGTGTGTCCTTCATGCTTTGCTTTGGCATACATGTCTCCCTTGACTTTCTCAAGCTTGAGCTGTTTGTCCAAAACTCACAGTTACACAGGTTTTGCGACATTGTACATATCGTATTGTAAATAAGAATGTACGAATAAAAACGTACAGGTCGTCGAGGTTGTCCGGTAAGTACAAACTGTACGGTTTATAGACAGACACGTACTCCAGACGAAAGTAACAAACATTACAGGCAGACGTGCATACTATACTGTACGGACAAGCATACCAAACAAGTACAAGTTTAGTGGACAATCAAGTATGAAATCTTATGGGAAGACAGGCAAGTGAAAATTTAGTTAAAGGACAGAAACATATTGTTATGTCGGTGGGGTAGTGAAATGTCGATGCAGGTAGATTTGTATAGGTAGGTGCTCCGTGTAGGAACCACCATGTAATAAGCACTTGTTTAGCCCGGATGTCGGAATAAGATGTATCTTCATCACCATTATGAGGAATGGGGCATGTTAACTAGTTGTAGGAATTACGTGAACTACTACCTTGTTTGTAAAACCTCAGTAATTTACATCCTTTGTACCTTATGGCACCACAATAGACACTAGTGAGGAAATTTCCATTAACTGCATTATATAATAATAATAAAACCAACCGGAAGCCAGTTCTGAGCACTGCCGATGGCACGGCAACCAGCTACAGCACACATCATGGTCGAGCAGGCCAAAGACATGCCCCGAGGAGCCGTGATTGGCCAGGGCGGAGTAAGAGGGCACTCACTGATTGGTGAAAGAAGGCCGAGGATGAAGCGGCACGCTGATTGGTGGAGAGCTGAGCATGCAGTGGTGGCCTGTGGTCATTGGTGGAGAGGCACAGATGACGTCACGAGAAGGTCAATAAAAGAACTCTCGGACCGACATTTTCTCTCTTGCCTCTGCCCTAGACTCTCTCCTCTTGGTTACGGACTTTGGTGGAAGACGGCTGTGCGCGGACATTCCTCTCATTCGGCTTCATCGCAACGGTCATGTTCCGAGATCTTTCCATTGGTGGTCTGGACGACACGGAAGAGCTGGTGTTTTGCCGACATGGTTGGAAAGCAGGCTGCGCGCCTGCCGCTCGAGACGGACCGCGAGGCCTTGTTCTCACCAAGGCAGAAGCCGCGTCCTGACTGCGCGATCCGGGCCTGACGATTGCTGACGACGCACCGAGCGAGTTGAGCTAAGTGCCATAATTACACTATTATTTTCCAGTTCTTGAATTCCCCTCTGTCTGTGTACGGTGTCTGTTCTGGGAGTGCTCCATATAGGAACTTTATTTTTCGTCGCGTTTTTTTGTTACCGGCATTCCGTTTTAATAAATCTGTTATTTTCCTTGTGCATTTTAAACCTGTTTTTGTTTGAGTTATTTTCTTTTCAGGCTTTGGGACCCTTCATCTTTGGGACCCTTCATCGGTGGACATGTACAAACAACAGGTAAGACCCTTCATCTTTCCCTCCCCTTTCTTCCTCAGGCGCATATAGTAAAATCCGCATTTGATCAGTCGCCTCAGAGTTAAAAGCTTGCTTTGGCTATTTGTGATCCCTGTGGTGTTCAGCTGGGGAATCACACGACAATAATTTACATTGGACAAGTACAAACCTTACATCGGACAAGCGCAAACCTTACATCGGACAAGCGCAAACCTTACATCGGACAAGCGCAAACCTTACATCGGACAAGCGCAAACCTTACATCGGACAAGCGCAAACATTACATCGGACAAGCGCAAACCTTACATCGGACAAGCGCAAACCTTACCTCCGACAAGCGCAAACCTTACCTCCGACAAGCGCAAACCTTACCTCCGACAAGCGCAAACCTTACATCGGACAAGCGCAAACCTTACATCGGACAAGCGCAAACCTTACATCGGACAAGCACAAACCTTACATCGGACAAGCGCAAACCTTACATCGGACAAGCGCAAACCTTACATCGGACAAGCGCAAACCTTACATCGGACAAGCGCAAACCTTACATCGGACAAGCGCAAACCTTACATCGGACAAGCGCAAACCTTACATCGGACAAGCGCAAACCTTACATCGGACAAGCGCAAACCTTACATCGGACAAGCGCAAACCTTACATCGGACAAGCGCAAACCTTACATCGGACAAGCGCAAACCTTACATCGGACAAGCGCAAACCTTACATCGGACAAGCGCAAACCTTACATCGGACAAGCGCAAACCTTACATCGGACAAGCGCAAACCTTACATCGGACAAGCGCAAACCTTACATCGGACAAGCGCAAACCTTACATCGGACAAGCGCAAACCTTACATCGGACAAGCGCAAACCTTACATCGGACAAGCGCAAACCTTACATCGGACAAGCGCAAACCTTGCATTGGACAAGCGCAAACCTTGCATCGGACAAGCGCAAACCTTGCATCGGACAAGCGCAAACCTTACATCGGACAAGCGCAAACCTTACATCGGACAAGCGCAAACCTTACATCGGACAAGCGCAAACCTTACATCGGACAAGCGCAAACCTTACATCGGACAAGCGCAAACCTTGCATCGGACAAGCGCAAACCTTGCATCGGACAAGCGCAAACCTTGCATCGGACAAGCGCAAACCTTACATCGGACAAGCGCAAACCTTGCATCGGACAAGCGCAAACCTTGCATCGGACAAGCGCAAACCTTGCATCGGACAAGCGCAAACCTTGCATCGGACAAGCGCAAACCTTGCATCGGACAAGCGCAAACCTTGCATCGGACAAGCGCAAACTTTATGGACATGTACAAACTTTACATGGTACAAGTACACACTTTACATCAGACAAGCACAAACTTTTCGGACAGGTACAAACTTTACAAAGAATATAACATCAAAGTGGATCGTAACACGTCTGTTTGTTTCCTTTTGTCTGTGTCAGCTTCCCTGTCTCATCGACATAAACAAGGTCTCATAATCGGTGTTTGTCCAGCATTGTGTGGATAATCTGTATGATTATCATTGTGTGGATAATCTGTATATGTCAGAAATCCATATTCCCTGGCCACACACCCATGTGAAGATCCGTACAATTAACTGTACCATAACAGTCACTTTATTATGATAATTGTTTATAATTGACAAATTATTATTATTACGGTGTTATTATATATTCAAATCCAGTATAACCTACAGTATTTGGTTGCATTTGGGAAAAATCAAGAGGTTTGGGACTAGGTGTTGATGTCTGTACAGTTGGTCTCAGCATTTTTTTCCATATTAGGACAATGAGTTACAATGTCTATAGAAAGTCTACACCCCCTTTCGGAAATTTCACCTTTTGTTTCCTTATAGCCTGGAATTAAATTGCATTAAATGGGACTTTTTCCACCTTTATTTGCACATCGCACAGGGGATGGTTTAAAAATATTTCAAAGGCCTGAATATCCCTTGGAGTACAGTCAAGACAATCATCAAGAAGTGGAAGGCGTATGGTACCACCAAGAGGCCAATGGCCACTTTGAAAGAGCTACAGGCCTTTATGGCAAAGACTAGTCACAGTGACACTGTGTGCATGTGACAACAATATCCCAATAACTCTACAAGTCTGGCCTGTACGGTAGGATGGCGAGAAGGAAGCCATTACTCAAAAAAGCCCACATTGAGTGCCATTTGAGGTATAAAAAAAACACTCACGAAATTCTGAAGCCATGTGGCAAAATGTTTTGTGGTCTGATGAAACCAAGATGGAACCTTTTGGCCTAAATGCAAAACGTTAAGTTTGACACATACCCAGCACATTCCATCACTCAAAGAACACCATCCCTACTGTGAAGCATGGTGGTTGCAGCATCATGTTATGGAGATGTTTCTCATCAGCAGGAACTGGGGAACTGGATGGAGCAAAATACAGAAAAATCTCAGAGGAATACCTGCTGCCCTCTGCAAGAAAGTTGTAATTGGGACGGACGTTCAACTTTCAGCAGGATAACGATTTAGTGACAATTTCGATTTCAGACAATGTTTCCCAATTTATTGACTTGATATGCAAATGCTGTTAAACTTTCAAGTCAATAGGAAGAAAAGTGACGATTTTTCAGATGAAAAATGATGATTTTGGAAGGTTGACCTTGAGTTGACGTTTGACCTTTTGACCTCAAAAATAGTTAGTTTCCCTATTTAGTGACTAAATGTGCAAATGCTGTTCCATTTTCAAGTCAATCGGATGAAAATTGAGGATTTTTGAAACTTGGCCTATGTTGACCATTTGGCCTATGTTGAGCTCAAGAATACTTGGTGGTTGAATTCAGTGACCACATATGTAAGTCCTCTTCAAATTTCAAGTCAATTGGATGAAAAGAGGATTTTAGAAATTTCGCCCATGTTGACCTTTTGGCCTATGTTGACCTCAAAAATATTTGGTGGTTAAATTCAGTGACCAGATATGCAAGTCCTCTTCAAATTTCAAAGTCAATTGGATGAAAATTGAGGATTTTAGAAATTTGGCCTATGTTGACATTTTGGCCGATGTTGACCTCAAAAATAGTTGGTGGTTGAATTCAGTGACCAGATATGCAAGTCCTCTTCAAATTTCAAGTCAATCGGATGAAAATTGAGGATATTAGAAATTTAGCAAAGTTGGTGACCTTTGGCCTATGTTGACCTTTTGACCCCAAAAACAAGAGGCTTCTTGCTTTTGACCAACTATACCATTTGGTGAAGTTTCATGAAGATCGGTTGAAAATTGTGACCTGCATGCCGGTGACAAACAAACAAACAGACAAACCGACAGACAGACAAACAGACAGACAGACAAACAGACAGACAAACAGACAGACAGACAGACAGACAGACAGACAGACAGAACCACAAACGCAACCGACCAATATACTTGAAAAATCTTCGATTTTGCAAGTAACAAGAAGATGTCATGCAGAGCACGATACTTGCAAAATCCGTCCCCCAATAAAAGTTTTCCATTGATACATCAAATTGCCCATTTCATGAATATTAAAATTTACGATCTTGATCAAAGCTCAAAGCTCGGGTCAATAGGATGAAAAGTGATGATTTTGGAAGGTTGACCTTGAGTTGACCTTTGACCTTTTAACCTCAAAAATAGTTAGTTTCCCTATTTAGTGACTCAATGTGCAAATGCTGTTCAATTTTCAAATCAATCGGATGAAAATTTAAGATTTAAAAAACTTGGCCTATGTTGACCTTTTGGCCTATGTTGACCTCAAAAATAGTTGGTGGTTGAATTTAGTGACCATATATGTAAATCCTCTTAGAATTTCAAGTCAATCAAATGAAAATTGGTGATTTTAGAAATTCGGCTTATGTTGACCTTTTGGCCTATGTATACCGAAAATATATTTTGTGGTTGAATTCATTGACCAGATATGCAAATGCTCTTCAAATTCCCAGTCAATCGGATGGAAATCGAGGATTTTAGAAATTCGGCCTATGTTGACCTTTTGGCCTATGTTGACCTCAAAAATACTTGGTGGTTGAATTCAGTGACCAGATATGCAAGTTCTCTTCAAATTTCAAGTCAATTGGATGAAAATTGAGGATTTTAGACATTTAAAAAAAGTGGTTGACCTTTGGCCTATGTTGACCTTATGACCAATGTTGATCTCAAAAATAGTTAGTGGTTGAATTAAGTTAGCCGATATGTAAATCCCATTCAAATTTCAAGTGAATCGGATGAAAATTAAGGATTTTAGAAATTTTCAATTGTTGTTGACCCTTTGGCCTATGCTAATCTCAAAAATAGTTGTTGGTTTAATTCAGTTAGCTGAAATCAAAATCCTAGTCAAATTTGAAGTCGATCAGATTAAAATTGAGGATTTTAGAAATTTTAAAAAAGGTGGTTGACCTTTGGCCTATTTTGACCTTTTGACCTCAAAAATATATAGTATTTTGTCGGACCACGATCTCTACCGTTTGGTGAAGTTTTGTGAAGATCGGTTTCAAATTGTGACTTGTAGGCAAGTATAAGTGAGCGAATAGACAAACAAACACACAAACCTGAGTGACCAACATACTTGCAAAATAAATAAATAAAATTGGCCAAGTAACAAACAAAAACGCAAACCGGAGTGATCAACATACTTGCAATTTTTTATTTTTTTTATTTTGCCAAGTAATGAACAAACAGAGACAGAGACAAAGGGACGCAAATGCAATAAATGCCCTCTTTTCTGGCCAAGAGTAAAAACTAAATAATAACATATAATAAAGGGTAATAACTTTCCTGATGTCTCTGTTCTCCAGTGTTCTTCTCCTCCCGATCCTCCCATGAAATAAATTAAATAAACTGATAATTGAATTAATGACGTATTGACAACAGAGACATGATGGCCCAAATTGCCCCCTCCTATGTTTGATTTCCTTAACGTTACTTCGCATCATTTTCGTACTACAGACAAACATGTGCAACAGATTGGTATAACAGGAAATAGAAAGTACAAACACATGTGGAGAAGTTGCATAAATTAATCACATTTGCATAAATTAATATTTTGCTTGTGACCGCTAAAAAAGAATAAGAAGAATATAATTTCCCTATTTTGCATCTATGTTCATCCTTAATAACTCTCAAAATGTTTCAAATACTTACCTGGACTGCAATTGGTACATTAACAATAATTTGAAATTGTTATTTTGTACGGAACAGATTCCACTGCAGGAAGAAGGCGGTGCACCTTTCACATCTTCATTGCTGATGACCCAAAAATGGTGGTTATGAAGAATATTAGTCACACTGCCTTTAAACAGGTACTTATTACTGCCTCAAACATCGTTTATTCTTACATGAAAACAATGATGCAACCCCGCATAATTGCCTCCCCCCCCCCAGTAATCCCCGGATGTGGTGACTGTTGATGTCCTGTTTATGTTGGACTGCTCCCCACCCTTTCGCGACCCCCATTCCTTCTGAGCGTGTGTCGGGTTGGATCGAGTTTGTGGTGTAGGTGGGCTTGGTGTCATGGGGGTTGAGTGTACTCGTGGATTGGGCGATTTACTTTGGCTAGAAGGTGACAGGAGATGATGGGCCAATTGGCACACGTACGCACGACCCCTTCTTGGACCCGAGGATGCCCGCCCTGACAGACACGGGAGGGGGTCTCCGCGGTTCCTTTTTGGCAGGCCCCACCCTTGACCAAGTGCCCAGGCCGTTGGAGAATGTGCACCGTCCTCGGGGGGGGGGGGGGGGGGGGGGGGGAAAGGAGCAAAAGGCAGATTTATGAAAGTCGCCGCGTAATATTGCGCCTGCCAAAGAGCCTCTGTTGCTATGATGTAGTGCCATCATAATGGGCTATAAGTCCCACGGCGAACTGGCGCTGCTCCACTGCATTTTGGATCCTTGAATATAGTCCGTGCACCGTTTGACTGCGGAATGAGTGTGACGTCCATTCAGAGCTACAAGTGATCCAGGTCGTCACACGAGCTGGAAAACCCATAATTACAGCATCTTAGACTAGGCGAGTGTGCACTCCAAACATCTCTGGATAATAGTTGTTGAAAGTAGAAAATTTCACTCATTTTTACATTTTTACTCACAGTGTGCAAGTGAAGATGGATGCGTTGGTTTATTGAGACAATTAACATTTTGGCAAACAACACAAACCTCACTTTGTGCAATACCGTCATCATTATCACTCTGGAGAATGGCTAACGGAGTCACGGACTGAGGTTTATGTTGTTGGAGTCGCAGGTAAGTTGGGGAACTTCAACTTAGGATGGAGGCTTTGTTTAATATTCTCAACCACAAATCATATATCTGCTAGATTCTAGCAGCTAGAAAGATGCAGGCGTAGCGAACCTATCTTGGAGCTGTCTCTGCTAGGCTCAACGCGAATATACATTCTTGGATTGGTGGTTCGCAGGCAGGATGTTAAGCTGGCTGTTCCTTCCGCTAGCCTGTTGGGGCTATGTAAAATATCCCACTGTGTATTTCGCAAAGAGTCAATGAGTTCTCCAAGGCACCACGAACAAATTGCTCATCCTTGACCAAATCGCTCCAGTCGAACTTCAGGCCTGATCAACCGGTTTGGGAAAGACTTGGGCCAAATCCCACTCCTCCCTCCAGGTCTTTCAAACAGCTGTTCACCACCATCTCTTGTCTACCCCCATCCAAAACCTTGATCTTTTCTACGCCCGTTAATTCACCGCAGATCCACTTTTTTGAAATTCCGACTTCTTTCCTGGAAGTTCTAGCAATGGCCATGTGTTTTATACGTCGTCCCCCCTTCCCGTGCCTCCTCCCCCCCCACAGATCTCCCGATGTTCCTGCTCTCAAATGTTGTACTTGTGTGCTTCCCTCTCTCTCCCCATCTTGTCTCCCGCTCCCTTTTTTTTTTCTTTTTTTTTTTTGTAATCGAGGCTCGTGAAAGAGCGAACATTAATCACATAGAAAGACAAACCGACACATAAAACATATAACATCGGGAGCGGTAGACAAGATGGGGAGAGAGGGGGAAGGACACAAACACAACATTTGAGAGCAGGGACCGAGAGACATGGAGACATCGAGAGATCTGAGAGAGGGCGAGGGCTTTGGGGGGGGGGGGGGGCATGGGAAGGGGGCGGTGGGAGAGGTATAAAACATATGGACACTGCCAGGACTTCCCTTTATCTTATGTTTTATGTGTCAAGTTGTCTTTTTGTGATTAATGTTAGCTCTTACACGAGCCTCAATCTTGTATACAACCCCCCCCCCCCCCCAAAAAAAAAAACACAAATTTCCTCCTCGGCCAACCCCACGGACGCTTTTAGTTTTATACATAAATTTTCATGAAAGAACATTTTTTCTTTTTTTTCCTTTATGGACAATATTGTCATGTTTATTTCACAGTTGACAGTGACAGAAATTACAATTTTCAAATGCTAGATATCGATTGAGGTTTTTTTTTTCCAGATGCGTTTACGTTTTTTAAACATACATTTTCATTTACAGACACTTTTTCTTTTTTTTTTCTTTACGGACAATATTGTCATGTTTATTTCACAGTTTACAGTGACAGAAATTACAATTTTCAAACGCTGGATATTGATTGAGGTTAATTTTTACAGATGAGTTTACGGTTTTTTTTTAACGTAAATTTTCATTTACGGAAGCTTTCCAACGGTTCTGTGATTTTTTTTCCGGTGTACCGGCTTCAATGTCCGTCAACACGCCAAATTTCAGCTTTCTATGACACCCGAAAGGTACCGATCATTTATGTCAGTCAATCATTCAGTACTGTACTGTACTCTTTACAGAGTAATGGTGCTGACGAAGCAGTTTCTTGGAAAGGGTTACACTGTGTGGTTTGAAATTGCCTTCCAAGCATTGTTTGGCCAGGCGCAATATTTTTAAATGCTGATCGTCAATAAAGGAAACAGCACGTACCATTTTTACCCTGCCCACGAGTGAAGGAAAAAGCGGGGTTAAGCAGTTGGGCACTGTCTGTCTGTCTGTCTATGTCTATCTGTCTCTCTGCAGACGTCAGTTTATGATCGAAGAACTACGAAATTTCAATTGCATTTTACATCTTGATTAATGTAGAACATTAATCGGAACATGGATCAGAACACGAAGGAATCTTATCCCGAGCACGCATGTGCAGAAAGGAGTAACGTAATTATTTTACTCTGTCTGCCTGTCTTGCAGTAAAACAACAGGGGAAATCATTCCAAACAAGAAACTTATTGTTTTTAGGGATGTCATAAAGGACACAAACAACAGGGAAGAATAACTAATGTAACTGTTAAATAAGGGGGTGTAAAAGGTGCTGCATCAACAGGGAAAACTTCCCAAAAAAGTTTTTTTTTTTTCTACAACATTTAAAACTTATTTTATTTCAATTGAATTATATACTTGAACACAGTAGAACACAAATCTTCTTATTTTGGCACTTTCAAAGTCCTTCCTTTCAGCAGTACCTGGACAAAATATTACGCCATTTTACGTCATCTCGACCAATAAAATTTGTCGCTCGTTTTTTTCACCATTGAGAAATACCGAGGCTCAATCAAAATGGCGGCTCGTAGGTAATATACAGACTTGGCATTTAATATGGAATATTTTTTTTGTGGGGGTGAACTTACTTTTCAAGATGTCTTAGAACCAAAAGTTCATTGGAATTATGTTGAAATTATTCCAGATTTTGTTAATGTGACCTTTAAAAGAAACAAGAACCACATTTGACATTTCGAAACAATTAAATTGATCCTTGAAAGTGATGTAAACTGATATCGAACTCAATTCATGGACAGTACTGTGTTAAACTTCTGTACGTTTTCCAGAAGTATGTCTTTATTTTGCACATTAGCCAAATTTTTTTTTAACAAAAACAAAAGTTAAATTACGACTGGGATTACGGACAGTAAAATTACAGTTCAGTACTTCGTGTAACCCCCGCGAGCATTCAGGAGAGCACGTACATGTTGAGGCATGCTGTTCACGAGATTTGCCAAGGTTTGAACAGGAATCGCTTGCCATGCAGTGACAATAGCCTGCTGCAATTCACGCACAGAGGTCGGCTGCTGGTCCAAGTGATCGATTTGACGCATTAATTCTGCCCACAAGTTCTCTATCGGATTCATATCCGGGGACATGGCAGGCCACTCCATATGCTCTACACCACGGTCAGCAAGAAAGTGTTGGATCATGCGAGCACGATGAGGTCGTGCATTGTCATCTTGGAAGACAAAGTTTCCTCGAAAGGCTGCACGAGCAAATGGAAGCAATGTTTCTTCCAGAATGGCCCTGTACTTGAATTGGTTCAGGTTTCCATTCAGAACAACCAGGTCAGTTTTTCCCCCTGCATGAAAAGCAGCCCAAACAGTCACCCTACCACCTCCAGCTTGGACTCCTGGCACTATACAATCTTTGTTGTAGGCTTCATGCACTTGTCTGCGCACTCGGACGCGGCTATCTTGACGATAGACCAGAAATCTAGACTCGTCACTGAAGATCACGTGATTGCAGTGTCCTGGATGCCATTGACAGTGCTCTCTGGCCCACTGCAATCAGCGCTGGTGGTGTTGTCTGGTCAGGCGTGGCTTTCTCAAGGGACGCCTGGCACGATATCCTGCTTGAACTAGTCGTTGGTTGACTAGCCTTCTGGATACAGGCACATTTGTCAGTTGCTGCCACTCAGCCCTAAGCCGATTGGCTGACTTGGTACGGCCATTGCGGACTAACCGGTGCAGCTGGCGATCATCCCTCCTTGTGGTTCTGCGGGGACGACCTGGCCTCGGTATTGGAGTAGGGACACCCCTCTGAGCATTTCGTTTCAGGATCTTTGACACCTGACCTTGAGTGATGCCATACTGCCGAGCAATAGCACGCTGTTTCATGCCGTAATTTCGTAAAGCCACCACTCCATGACAAACAGCATTGTCGAGTTGACGGACCATCTCCAGAGGAAGCGGAAATAACTTTTGGAGATGTGCAGCAGTTGTTTTCCACTAATACAGAACGCAACAACCCTTGTATATCTGACTGTGAAGCCAATCATCAAATGCACCTGTCCGTACATTTTGCCACGCCACCTGTGATATAATCCTGTTGTTGACTTCTTGCTGTGACAGACAATCAGTGACATGGTTCTTTTAACAAATAAATCACCAAAGTGTAAAAGAAACTCACCAGATTGATATACTGAGTTAAGAAAGTAAACCCAAGTCAAGAAAAAAAAAAATATTCCATATTAAATGCCAAGTCTGTAGATAGTGCTTGGAAACACAAAAGCAAGAGTTTAAAAGACCTTTCCCATGTCTTGTTTTTCTCAAGACTGCACGGGGTAAGGTGTTCTATGAACTCTCCAGTTTAAAAGTACTTTGGTATCTCTATAAACCATGCAACATCCCGCCAATTATACTATGGGATCTATTATTCTTGGCTGCCCTGTTTCGGCCGTGGTAGCTAACATGGTGGTGGAGGAATTGGAGCCGCATTGCATCTCATCCCTTCGGATGCCTCCTCGCATCTGGTTTCGTTACGTCGATGACACTTTTGTCATTTGCTCCAGCGAGGCTGTGAATAATATCCAGGATGGCATTAGTGGAATATTTCCGTCCATCAATTTCACCTGTGAAGAGGAACTAAATGGATCCCCGCCTTTTCTCGATACCATGGTGTCGAGGAGCCCTAATGGAACACTAAATACCGTACAGTGTTCAGAAAACCCACGCAGACTCTCCGCTACCCGGACTTTGAATCGTGCCATCCAATGGACCACAAACGGGCAGTGATCAATACCCTCGTGAAAAGGGCGTGAGCTTTGCCATCCCCAGTGGAGGGGAAAAGGAGGGAAATCAAATGCCTTAGGTGGGTATTGAAGGCCAACGGCTATCCTGACTGTTTATGCTCGAAACCTAGGATAGTTTTGGCAGCCCCAGAGATTTGGGAGAACCCACAGGAACATTTGAAAAGCCTCTGCAGGTTACCTTTCATAGCTGCTCTGATTCAAATGATTGCAAGGCATTGAGGTCAGTCGGAGTAAGAGTAAATTTTCGACCTGCAAACGCCATTCGGCAAGCCTTGACCAATGTGGAAGACAGCTTGGCCAATAATGATTGGGCAGGTGTGATATATACAGGTGCTTGCATCTGTGGAGCAGAATACATTGGGAGAGACAGGAAAATCTCTGGGTCAACGCATAAAAAGAGTGTCGGAAAGCCTTTGATTGCAACCACCCTGAATGGTCTGCCTGCCTTCGCTAAACATGGTCTTAGGGTTGCCATCCCCAGTGGAGGGGAAAAGGAGGGAAATCAAATGCCTTAGGATATGCCAAATGCCTCCCTGATGAGATAATGTAAACATTGTGGTTGCAATCCCGAATTGGGCCATGAGACGGATGTTGACGGCATGGCGCACAGTGGAACAAAGCTCATTTTTCACGGAAGAAATTGTGACCTTGCCATCGGCTTATACACCACTCCTGCATAAGTGTAGTAGTAATACACCAAGGGGAGGAGGATCACGGCATATTGACACGTGATCACACCCTATCAAATGTTAATATAATGGAGCTAATACGTATACAGCATATGGTTATTTATTGGTATATACATACAGTGCCTTCAGAAAGTATTCAGACCCCTTCACTTTTTCACATTTTGTTATGTTGCAGCCTTATACTGAAATCGTTTAAATTAATTTTTTCCCACATCAATCTACACTCAATACCCCACAATGACAAAGAGAAAACAGGATTTTAGAAAGTTTTGCAAATTTATTAAAAAGAAAAAACTGAAATATCACATTGACATAAGTATTCATATCCTTTGCTATGACACGTGAAATTTTGCTCAGGTGCCTCCCATTTCTCTTGATCATCTTGAGATGTTTCCACACCTTGATTGGAGACCACCTGTGGTAAATTCAATTGATTGGACATGATTTGGAAGGCACACACCTGTCTATATAAGGTCTCACAGCTGACAATGCATATCAGAGCAAAAACAAAGCCATGAGGTCGAAGGAACTGCCTGCAGAGCTCAGAGACAGGATTGTGTTGAGGCACAGATCTGGGGACAAACAACAACAACAACAACATGCATTTTAAGGCCATTTCCCTGCTAGGGCTGGGGTTAGCCTTGCGGTCCCCATGACAATCTTCTCCATTTTGCCCTATTTTCTGCATCTCTCCTTGTTAACCCCCTTGCTCGCATTTCTTCTTCCACCATCTTTTGCCAAGTCTTTCTCGGTCTTCCCCGTTCTCTACTTCCTTCTTCATTCATTTCCATCACTCTTCTCAACCAGTCACTTTCATCCTTCCTCAACACATGACCAAACCAACTCAACCTGTTCCTCTTCACAGCATCAACCACAGGCTCTATTCCCATCATCTTTCGCAATTCATCATTTGTCTTCCTCTTTCTCAACGATACTCTGCACATCCACCGAACCATTCGCATTTCCACCCTTTCCAGCCTTCGTTGCTGCTCTACGTTCATTACCCATGTCTCGCTCCCATAAATCATAACACTTCTCACACATGCAGCATACACCTTTCCCTTCAGCTTTAGCGACACTCCCCTCCTCATCAGCCTGCCACTCAGTTCCCGAAACTTCTTCCATGCACATCTCACTGTAGCAACCGTTGCCGAGTCTGATCCACCTTCTCCATTCACCATGTCTCCTAGGTAGCAAAATGTTTTCACACCTTCCAGTTTCACGCCGTCTCCAAGATCCAACTCAACATTTCCTCCATCTGCAGCTCCCTCTGTGCACACCTTACATTTGAATGTAGCTGCTACACTGGTTAATGACCCTCTCAGACCACTACATTTTTGATGAACCCACTCAGCGCACATTGTACAATGAATGGAGTTCACTCCGACACCCTTCCTGCACACAGCACATGGCCACTTCCCAGTTCTTTCCACCTCACCACTTGCCATCACCTTCGTCTTTCCGATATTCACCTTCAGACCTTTTGTCTCCATACATTCCTTCCACTTGTTCATCTTTTCCTTCAGATCTGGGGAAGCCTACAAAAAACATTCTGCTGTATTTGAAGGTTCCCAAGAGCACAGTGGCCTCCATAATTCTTAAATGGAAGAAGTTTGGAACAACCAGGACTCTTCCTAGAGCTGGCAGCCCGGCCAAACTGAGCAATCGGGGGAGAAGGGCCTTGGTAATAGAGGTGACCAAGAACCCGATGGTCACTGGCTGAGCTCCAGAGATCCTGTGTGGAGATGGGAGAAACTTCCAGAAGGACAACCATCACTGCAACACTCCACCGATCTGGGATTTATGGCAGGGTGGCCAGACGGAAGCCTCTCCTCAGTGAAAGACACACGAAAGCCCGCTTGGAGTTTGCAAAAAAGCACCTGAAGGACTCTCAGACTGTGAGAAACAAGATTCTGTGGTCTGCTGAAACCAAGATTGAACTGTTTGGCTTCCCTGGCCACTCTGCCATAAAGCCCAGATCGGTGGAGTGTTGCAAGTAATGACTATAAAGGATATTTTTGATTTATTGATTAATCATTTAATCGATTAATTATTTATTGATTAATCAATTAATTAATTTTTTTTAAAATTAATGACTTATTTAATTAAATTTCTAAAAGATACATCTTCGGATGAAGCACTAGTGGTTTAGTTATGCTATTAGCCAATTGATTAACAAAATATTTTATGATAATCTTTTATTGATTTTAATTATACAATTAATCAATCAATTAGTGTACACCTCTCCCTCCCAATGCGGCCTCTATGAGCTGCACTACCGTATTGCCGGGCGTCGGAGGCGCTCCGGCAATGCCGCGCTGTAGGATCTATATAATAATACCGTAAGGACTCGACTTTGTTATCCCTTTTACGCCGCACCCAGTGACCCCATGCCCACGGCACTAATGCATTTTCCATCTACGAACCGCGCTCTTTGTTTATCACGTACAGCCATACTCGAAAAATCTGAATTCGCCGACTTTGGGACCCAAAAGCATCCGATTATCGGCCGATACGACGCCATCTTACGACACCATCGTATTGGCGTCTGCTGGGCGAAGGCGATGGTCAAATGGTCTTTATCGTCATTTTAATAAAGTTAAATGGAGTGACGTTTTGGAAACGTTTTTTGAAGTTTGAAGTTTTTTCGAATCGAAGTGAAGAAGTTTTTGAAGTTTTGATTTTGGAAACGTTAAATGGAGAAACAGTTTCACAGGAAGAGAATGCGATGCGATGAAGAAGAATCCATCTTTATTTTATTTTTTTGAACCACAAAAGATTGAAGCTCCACGAAGTCAAGAATGTGAAACTACGTCAATGTAATAAAATAACAAGTACAAAAAGTTTTAATTAAAACAAAAGCCGCGTCGATGTTACACAGTAACACAATGCCTAGATAGATGCAGCTGTGCCTATAAGTATAACGTCGATGTTATAAGCACAGGACAATTCCTATTGATTCGATTCCTTGATGTTATTTTTGTGCAAAGTGAAAATATATCTCGGCAATTTCTTGTGTGTGGCGACGAATTTTTAATATATCTCGGTATTTTCCCGTCTGTTATTTCAGGCGGTGTATGACTGACCATGCCGCGATTGAAAAAAAAATACATCTCGGCAATTTCCCGTGTGTGGCGACACGTGAACGAAGCTATGCTCCTCTCTCCACATTATTGTGACGACGTATAAATTAAATATTTCATCGTGACGATTGTCATCAAATGGACGAATTTTTAATACTAGGGCGTGCCCGTACGTGGGTGCAAAAAAACATGCGTGCAAACAACAACAACAAAAAAAAACTTTGAAACCACGTGGCAGTAACGACCACAGAACCCCCCCCTCTATTTACATGAAATGGTTTGGTCCATTCGCAAAGCCAAAGCGAACGGCTTGCGAGTACGGTAGAACCCCCCCCCCTCTATTTACATGAAATGGTTTGGTCCATTCGCAAAGCCAAAGCAAACGGCTTGCGAGTACGGTGACCATACCTTGGGAACCACTTGTCCGATTAATTTCAAACCTTGAAAAGGCACATCCTCAGGTCCCCAGCAATATATCTGGCAAGTTTCAATTAGATCGGACCCGTGGTTGTCGAGAAACAGCGGTCACAGACAAACACACAGACACACACACATACACACAGAGATTACTGGAATTATAGATAGACTAGGGCATGCCCGTACTATATCTATATCTAAAATTATATCCCCCCCTCTATTTACATGAAATGGTTTGGTCCATGAAATGTTTTGGTCCATTCGCAACGCCAAAGCGAACGGCGAACGCTTTACATGAAATGGTTTGGTGCATGAAATGTTTTGGTTCATTCGCAACGCCAAAGCGAACGGCGAACGGCTTGCGAGTACAGTGACAATCCCCCCGGGGTTTTTATTAGTTTTAAAACATAGTTTAACGCCAACATAGCGCCAACATAGTTTGCAAACGTGAAATAAATGAATACGCTCTCAAATGTGCCATCCGAGGCAGAGTGTGTCCGCCACGTTCGGCACACGCGATAGCTCGCTGCTCTCTGATTGGTTGAATCGTTTTTTGGACATAGCTCGGTAAGTAATTGTCCGATTAATATGAAACCTTGAAAAGGCACATCCTCGGGTCCCCAGCAATATACCTGGCAAGTTTAAAGTATATCGGACCCGTGGTTGTCGAGAAACAGCGGTCACAGACAAACAAACGTACAAACGTACAAACAAACACACAGAGATTACTGGAATTATAGATAGATATCTCGGCATTTTCCCGTCTGTTATTTCAGGCGGTGTATGACGGACCATGCCGCGATGTAAAAAAAAATATATCTCGGCAATTTCCCGTATGTGGCGACACGTGAACGAAGCTATGCTCCTCTCTCCACATTATTGTGACGACGTATAAATTAAATATTTCATCGTGACGATTGTCATCAAATGGACGAATTTTTAATATATCTCGGCATTTTCCCGTCTGTTATTTCGGGCGGTGTATGACTGAGCATGCCGCGATTTAAACAAAATATATTGTTACAGACACGACTTTGATGTTAAGGTGGGCCGAGCGGAATGGCCGTCGTGTCCGCACAAATTACCCGATTGTACTCGAACGTTGACGGAGCCGCGCTACGCTGGATCAATAAGGAAAAAGAAGACACCCGGCTGGGTTATAATGACAGACACCAATGTTTCGATTCTCAATTATATTCGTAAGGAAAGGTTAGATTACAGGGGCTAGAGGTATATCACAGGAAGACAGGCACTTAGACACACTCTTATATTAACCCCAACAGACGACAGGTAAACGGGACAAGGCTGACTCACACGGGGGTTGATGGCAGGAAAGCGGGTATCGATGGCTCAAGGTGCACTCTTGGCTCAAAGCAGGGTACAGTCCGGTCCAAAGATGCGGGGAGGTCACAGCGCTCGGAGGGGACGTTCTTTCTCAGGCGGGGCGCATCTGACTCAGCGCTCGCAGGTACCTCTTTCTCCAGCTGGGGGCGCATCTCTCGTCACGTCCGCTAAGTCGCCACGTATATCCGGCGGGGAGTGACACGCCCTCGGCTCGCTAGCGCCGCCCCAGATGGAATCGGTCCGCCCTTCTGATTGGGTGCGGGGGGTTACCAGGCTCCGCCCTTGAGGAGGAGCTGACAGCCAGCCCCTCCGTGGTAACCCCGTGGAGCGCGTGGTCAATGGCGCTAATCGAGCCGGTGTGAGGACGCATCCTCCCCCGCGCCGCCGCCATCTCCTCTGTTGTTGTTGTAATTGTTGGGGAAGAAGATGGAAGGAGGTATGGGAAAGGTCCTAAACTCACTACTGATGCCATATAATCACATTCTGGTGCAACGAAGAGTCAGAATTAATGGAAACGAGTCCTTAACTGACATAGATTAAGAATAACTAGCAAGATGTCCGAAAGTTGTCTACGTGTGGTGCGGTGGACCTGGGCACGACATTTAATGGGGGAATAAGGGGAAGGTCGGCTCTACTGAGTGTTATTTACATGCAATGGGACTAGGGAATGGGGGATTGGGGAAAGTTGGGGAGTATTGGAGAAATAGGGGAATATTTACAAGCGGATATGGAGGCCAAATTCCATATTCGCAACATTGCACCCTTCTCTACCCTCGGGGCGTCCCGACCCGATAAATTTTTACCTAGTTTAGTGTGGCACTCAGATGTAGTCCCTCTACTATTAACTCTACCCTGAGTGCGACAGTTTTACAGATGTTCACAAATGAGTAAATATGTCCCCCTGCGACGTTGCACCCTTCTCCTCACAGAAACACCCACAGGATAACCGAATCCGGAAAGAATTCTCAAACTACACATACAGCCGGTAGGGGGCATTATTTACAAGACTACGCTGCTATTTACACTACGATCCAGGACCTGTTTTTGGAGGAACACATGCAGATGTTATGCATAGAGAGAGCGCGCTTGCCAACATCGATACACCAACCCACGAGTGCTCTGTGGCCGACGGCCTTTAATAACGTGCAGAGCACCCTTCCCGAGCATCAAAAGCACCACCCCACCACCAATCGGTGCAGTCACCATTGTTCATCGGAATAAAAATAAATTCGACAACCCCTAACCCTGCAGGTGTCTCTTGCTCTTCTTGTGGTGCACTTGGTGTTAACTAAAAGTGGTTCACCTGTATGGCATAGGTGCCACGTTGACCCATAGGTCCATCCCCGGGTGGTGCTTGGCCGCAAACGAACTGCGGTCCATTGTGGGTGGCCACAAACATTGCGGTCCATATGGTGTATCGATCCCGGCAGCAAACAGCGAAAGTGCAGGCCCACAACTGCGCAGCCAGCACCTCTCTCTCCTCTCTCTCTACCCCAAAGCCAGATCCTCGGAGGTGGGAGACAAAAGAAGCAGACAAGTGAGTAAGGTGGTAAGGGCGCAAAAGTGCACGCAATGTAAGGTGATGCACACTGGGGGCACATGGGAACCAGGTGAGACAGGTACGTTCCTATCGTACGCCCCCCCCCCACCAGGTAACCTACATGGCCCCTCCCTTACCCCTTACTGTATCCACAAAACACAACACTACCCATAAACATCTACTTTACAAATCAACAAACATCCCTACTGTCTTCCCCGTTCCTCCCATAAACCAAATTCGTCTTCTCTCCCTCCTAACCAATCAAATTTGCCATTTTCAACTCTCATCAAAATTTGCCATTTTCAACTCAACATCAAAATTTGCCATTACCAATTCAACATCAGTCCCTCCTAGGGAGGGAGAGATGGAATCACCCCAATGTCTCATCCACGTCGTGATGCGTCTCACAAATCCACACAGCAATCTCATTTCCTGCAACAAACAAAGAAAACACAGGTGTGGAGTCATCATCATCACCACAGGTAAGTGGCTGTGTATGGTGCGACAGGTTCATCAATCCTAACTATCTCCAAAATGACTTTAACAACTTTACACTACCCGGGGTCTTTCTCCGGCCAAACCATTGGCCCTCTTACACTATGGGTTCTAAAAACCAATTCCCATTGGCCAAACTGTGGTGCTCTTCAATTTGGGGTCTCACTCCCCCGATTCATCTCCCGGTGCCCTCGCACAATTTCTGGGCTGTGGCGTGTACCTCTCCCAGTGGGTCTACCCACCTGCACACCTCCACCACTGCAGTTGCCTCCGAGCTTACCTGCTCCTTGCCCTAACCTAACTACCTGGGGAAGGCCCTCTGGCACTCTCCCCACTCGGTGCCCTCTCTGGCACTGGGCTACCCGGGTCCATCCTCCGGATCCTCGGGCCCCATCCACAACTACCGGCTCCCAGAGCCCACCTGCGGCCTCACCTGGCCGACATCCTCACAGTGGTGGAGTGCCCAACCAACTACACACACTAACAGGCTACACGCCCAGCCATTTCCACAACACTAATGCACCCATTCACAACACCATTCTGCAACCGCACCACAGATGCCAATATCCAACCACAATTTACCTGTACCTTCTACCTAACACTTACACTACCCGCCCCGGGTACTCGTGAAAGGGGTCCACTCTTCCCCCATCGACACCTTCGCACCATGCACACCACTCCGTACCACTTACTCCAACTCTCTCCACACACCTGTACCTGCACACCTGTGCTCTCACACCTGGTGCCACCTGCACCCTTCTCTCCCCAAGCGCATTCGCGCTGATCCACAACACTCACTACTCATACACTGCTCCACACACCTGTCCAGTTGCACACCTGTGCAATCACACCTGTTCAATTCTCACACACACAGCATCATCTCAGCTAACTACTCCCTTCTGAAACTTGCGCTTCCCAGTCGTCCCTTTAAACTATTGCGCTCCCTCGTCATTATCATCCATACTAATCTACCTGCGTCCCCACTACAGGTATCAGTCACTAACTAACCTTAACGTCACCTAATGTCATCTTCGTTAGATCCCTACCAATATAACCTGACCCACCCGGGCTAGTTTTCACTGCCATACACCCCATAAGCTATTGCTCCTTTGCCCCCTCATGGGAAGGATGGTGGATTTGCCATCCCACCACATCGGGGGTCTCTCACTACCAATTTTGCACATCAAATTTCAACAAATCAAAAATTTGCCAATCACTACCCATCATCTGCCAATCACTACTGCCAATCCTTTGCCAATCATCAAATTTTGTTTTTCTCTAATTTTGGGGCCAAAACACTAACCTCATCACCCAGTCTACTCACTAATACCTCTCGGTGCGCCAATCCCTGTCCAAAGCCCGGCTGCGTAAAGCCAAGCAATGGATGCTGGTTGTTTTGTGCCAGCGGCTGGATGCGTCCGGCACTCGGTGCAGGGACGGGGGCTTACCCGGGCCGAGATCCCACGCATCACCTCGGCGTGGAGCCATCCAATGTCCCGATCTCGACCTGCCGGCACGTCTCAACAAAACGTGGTCGCCATAACGACCCTTCCTATCGGGCTGCCAGCTCCGCCTAGTGGAGCCTGGACGCGGCCGTTCAAAGCGAGGCCCGGCACGCACCGAGGGCCTGCTTCGGCTAAAAGTCGCTCTAACCTCTAACCCGTGTAACGTCGATGCTTCACCTGGACGCTTACACCCCGCAGCCCGTTCCTTGCTCACACATCCAGCTGTGCCCATGCTCCTCGTACCCTTCCTTACACACCCAGGTACACCCATTCCACTCACAGCCTTGGTCACACACCTGACCACCGAACACTTTGGCACACATTCGTTGCTCGCACACCTCACCAATACACCGCTTCGCGCCCCCTCCTCGGTCACCTCTGTGACAATCACAGGTGTGCCCTCATTCGCACACCCAACCATGTGCCTCACCACCAACTCCAGCGTGCATTCCCACTCACGCTCTACCATTCCAGGTGTGCATCCTTCCATCCCAGGTGTACATCCTCGCTCACCTGTCACAACCAACTCACTCTCCTTGTCACTCTCAATACTCTCACCACCACTCTTGACAACGCACTCACCCTTACTCTTGACAGCGCACTCTTTCCTCGTGCACCTGTCCGTCACACACCTTTCTCGCGCACACTCTCCCGTTACACCCTCTGTAACACTCACCACAGGTGTGCATTCTTCCTTACTTCTGACAGCGCACTCTTTCCTCATGCACCTGTCCGTTACACACCTCTCTCGCGCACACCCTTGCGCACACTCTCCCGTCACACCCTCTGTAACACTTACCACACCGCGCTTCCATGTGCTCCCTCGCACACTCGCTACGACCGACTCACTCTCGCCAGCACCCTCACTCCTTGGCGTGCACTTTTTCCTCACACACCCCAGAGTCGGACTTTCTCGCACACCTCCTTTTTCGCACACCAGACCTGTCGCACACTTCACCAGTGGCCTCTCACGAACATCCGGGTCTATCTCGACCCCCAAGCTTATTAAATCACCTGGCGCATCATACGCACGACCATATTGGTCACCACTTACACCAGGTCTTCTTCCTCTTCGCTTCTCCTCCATCACCTGCGAATCCCTCATCCGGTTAATGAGCACATCACGATCCAAACACAGACTTTGGACCAATTCTTTCATCTCCTCTTTTATCTCTTTGTTATCCCCTCTCCGTCGCTTCTTAATTTCGCTCACCCCCTCTTCCACTTCTTTCTGTGTCGCTTTCAACCCTCCTAATACCGCAGTGTTCCTTTGAACCTGCTCCACTAACTCCGTCTGTCCCACCGTCAGCTGCTCCACCTCCTGCGTCAGGTCCTCTATGCCCCCTTGTAACTTTACAGTCCCCTTTCTCACCTCCTTCTCCATGTGCTCCTCACAGTGCCTCACCTCCTCGCGCACTCCTCCGACCTCCTCACTCACACCTCTTCTAATCTCCTCTCCCTCTACCCCATTTTTCACTCCCTCTATCTGATTCTCCTGGGCAGCCATTCTATTTTCTACCCCCATTAACCCATTTTTCACCTCCTTTATCCCGTTGTCTAACCCCTCTCCGGTACCCCTCGCTTCGTCCCTCATTACCCCCATCTGGTTTCCCATTACCCCCAATCGCTCACTCCGAGCCCTCGCTTCGTCCCTCATTACCCCCAGTTGGCCCTCCAATCGCTCACTCCGAGCCCTCATTCGGTTCGTTATTTCTTCAATTTGGTTTCCCAATCGCTCACCCTGAGCATCCATCCGGTTTCCCATTCTGTTTGCCATTTCTTCATTATTCTGGGCCATAAGGGCCTTCATTTGTATAAAAAACAAGTTCCAATCCACCGGGGGCGCTGCCACGGTCGCCGGCGCGGTGACCAGCGAGGCGCCATTTTGCGTGCTTGCTACCCTCGCTGTTTCGCTCTCCTCACGTGTCTCAATTTGGTCCTGGACCGACCCTGCTTCACTCTCCCCTACCGGACCCCAGCCGTCTTGATCCGCCATAGCGCGACTTGCAAAATTCGAGTTTCGTAAAACAAATCCAAATTTTTTTTTTTTTTTTTCCGTTATAATTTCGGCGAGCGCAGTAACCGCGGGACCGCGCTCCGAATCGATTCGGTCGAGCGCCGTACGCGCTCCGAATCGATTTTCCCTCCCAAAATTTGGGCCTAACTAATTTAGTCCCGGGTCCGAATCCCACTCCTGACACCAATTGTTACGGACACGACTTTGATGTTAAGGTGGGCCGAGCGGAATGGCCGTCGTGTCCGCACAAATTACCCGATTGTACTCGAACGTTGACGGAGCCGCGCTACGCTGGATCAATAAGGAAAAAGAAGACACCCGGCTGGGTTATAATGACAGACACCAATGTTTCGATTCTCAATTATATTCGTAAGGAAAGGTTAGATTACAGGGGCTAGAGGTATATCACAGGAAGACAGGCACTTAGACACACTCTTATATTAACCCCAACAGACGACAGGTAAACGGGACAAGGCTGACTCACACGGGGGTTGATGGCAGGAAAGCGGGTATCGATGGCTCAAGGTGCACTCTTGGCTCAAAGCAGGGTACAGTCCGGTCCAAAGATGCGGGGAGGTCACAGCGCTCGGAGGGGACGTTCTTTCTCAGGCGGGGCGCATCTGACTCAGCGCTCGCAGGTACCTCTTTCTCCAGCTGGGGGCGCATCTCTCGTCACGTCCGCTAAGTCGCCACGTATATCCGGCGGGGAGTGACACGCCCTCGGCTCGCTAGCGCCGCCCCAGATGGAATCGGTCCGCCCTTCTGATTGGGTGCGGGGGGTTACCAGGCTCCGCCCTTGAGGAGGAGCTGACAGCCAGCCCCTCCGTGGTAACCCCGTGGAGCGCGTGGTCAATGGCGCTAATCGAGCCGGTGTGAGGACGCATCCTCCCCCGCGCCGCCGCCATCTCCTCTGTTGTTGTTGTAATTGTTGGGGAAGAAGATGGAAGGAGGTATGGGAAAGGTCCTAAACTCACTACTGATGCCATATAATCACATTCTGGTGCAACGAAGAGTCAGAATTAATGGAAACGAGTCCTTAACTGACATAGATTAAGAATAACTAGCAAGATGTCCGAAAGTTGTCTACGTGTGGTGCGGTGGACCTGGGCACGACATTTAATGGGGGAATAAGGGGAAGGTCGGCTCTACTGAGTGTTATTTACATGCAATGGGACTAGGGAATGGGGGATTGGGGAAAGTTGGGGAGTATTGGAGAAATAGGGGAATATTTACAAGCGGATATGGAGGCCAAATTCCATATTCGCAACAATATATATATCTCGGCATTTTCCCGTCTCTTATTTCGGGCGGTGTATGACTGAGCATGCCGCGATTTAAAAAAAATATATGTCAATGGACTTGAAGTTACAGGCCTTTGAGAATTCATTTCGTTCTATAAAGGGCAACTTTCATCACATTTTCTTCCCGTTTTTTTTCAACCGAGTCTAAAACTATGTTGGCGACTGTGAAAAAAGAAATGATATATCGAATTTGATTTGAAAGAAAACTGTGTGAGAGGAAGACACCACGGGCCTACAAAACAGGCCTCAAAGCTATGCGAGTTAATAAATGGTGGATATTTGTTTATATGAAGGCTCTCCCAGAATGGGTGTAGCTTTGAGGTTTTGTCTACTCTGCAAGAACAAGAAGAAGAAGAAGAAGAGGAAGAAGAAGAAGACGTGGTAACAACAACAACAGCAGAGTGCACTCTATGAGCAGCGTCTGCGACGCGGCTAAAAATGTACATAAACGACACAGTTCTATGAAACAGTTTCACAGGAAGAGAATGCGATGAAGAAGAATCCATCTGTTCCGCCATTTGTGCCGGTCTCATCGATGGCGGTGTACGCTAACCTCATCAGGTGGGTTTACCATAATTTCTTCCATATACTGTGATAACAACGAAGTGAAACCGATCAGCAGCCCATCAGTATCTGCTCTATTCACGGTGCTTAAGTTAATCCTTCAAATCATTTAAAAACAACCCAACGTTGACGAAGCATGGCATACGAGGCCCGTTCAAAAAGTTCACGGAACGACGTACTCTCAAAGGTCTGAGGCCAAAATATTTGTTTTTTTCCCCCCCTTACACAACGGAAACAACAACTGGATAGGTAGGGCCGAGGCCTACGCTTACGTTTCGCTCCTGCATCTGCCACCGTTCATGATTATCAAAGTAGGCTTTACCCTGTTCACGATAAGGTAGAAATCAGTGAGGTGTATGAATGAATGAATGAATGAATGAATGATCGTTTTAAGGCCATTTTTCCCGCTAGGGCGGGGTTAGCCTTGCGGGCCCCATGACAATCATGGTTCCCTGTTTGAGGCAATGTTTTTATGGCCGGATGCCCTTCCTGACGCCAATTCGCCCTGTATACGAAGAGATAAAAGGATGGCATTGACTTCGAGACGGTACGTGATAGTTGGCTGCGGCTGGCTGATGCCACGTTTTTTTTTTTTTCCTAAGTGCCATGGATGCTGATGGACATAATAAAGGTATCGGCTGATCTCTCATCGTAATATTACCCGATGGAAATGAACTGTTTCTTTGTTTGTCATTTCCTGTGCAATAATGTCAAATTGATAAGTCAGACATCCTTTTCTATTGACAGCTGCGCTCCTTTTCAATGGCATCGTCTATTGATATGCATGTTCTTCTTTCATATAATTTTACACATGCACAATCAGTATTTCAACTCTTGCAGACATTGGAAAGGAAGTTGACTCACAGGCCAACTCTCTGGCTCAATCACAGGCCGACGCACAGGCGATGTAATTGTGAGTAGCATTTTTGCACAAGTGAAAATTGAAAATACACGTTTTTGGTATGTGGCTATGTTATTTAGTGTTTGTTTTGTCTCTAACAATATAAAATACAAAGTCAGGAGGTGACACTTTATACACAGTGTAAGTTGGATTCTACAAAGTGTCGCCTTTTTCTTGATTTTGTTCACACAAATCCAACCCACACCATATAGTCTCATAAAAAATGGCCAGAGTGGTGCTATGCCGATTCCTATTACGAATCCATTCATTTTTCAAAAGTATATCGTAGCGTTGTCATTTAAGTAGATTGCAATAAATACGTTGTTCATATACGCACTCTTCATTCTCATCTTTCTTCCTAACTCTTACTCGGACAAGCAAATCCCCTATGCCATCCATATTGGTACACTCTATCCATACACCACATCCTCCCTTCCGTGGATGTTCCACGGGTTTCGGCTAGTCTATATAATAATAGTGTAAGGACTCGACTTTGTTATCCCTTTTACGCCGCACCCAGTGACCCGATGCCCACGGCACTAATGGATTTACGATCTACGAACCGCGCTCTTTGTTTATCACGTACAGCCATACTCGAAAAATCTGAATTAGCCGACGTTGGGGCCCAAAAGCATCCGATTAACTGCCGATACGACGCCATCTTACGACGCCATCGTATTGGCATCTGTTGGGCGAAGGCGAAGCAAGCCGTCCGCTGAGTGGACAATCCCAGAGTGGTGCTATGCCGATTCCTATTACGAATCCATTCATTTTTCAAAAGTATGTCGTAGCGTTGTCATTTAAGTAGATTGCAATAAATACGTTGTTCATATACGCACTCTTCATTCTCATCTTTCTTCCTAACTCTTACTCGGACAAGCAAATCCCCTATGCCATCCATAATGGTACACTCTATCCATACACCACATCCTCCCTTCCGTGGATGTTCCACGGGTTTCGGCTAGTATTTAATTATTTGGCATGGGGGTGGTGTACTTTGAATGTATCTGTACTTGTTATTGTTTTTTTTTTTTTTTTTGGCTCTCGGCGGTGAAGTTTCAACTCTATAGCATTTGCCTGATCAGGGTCGCTGATTCCGCTTGTGTTTACGGTGATGTGTTTAATTTACCATGTGAACATAAATTGTTATAATCACCAGTAAAGTGTTTCACAGTGGTAGAGTTATTGTGTGTGTGTGTGTGTGTGTGTGTGTGTGTGTGTGTGTGTGTGTACGTGTGTGTGTACGTGTGGATGTGTGTACTTGTGTGGGTGTGTGTACTGGTGTGTGTACTGGTGTGTGTACTGGTGTGTGTACTGGTGTGTGTACTGGTGTGTGTACTTGTGTGTGTACGTGTGGGTATGTGTACTTGTGTGTATGTGTGTATGTGTGTGTGTACGTGTGGGTTTGTGTACTTGTGGGTGTGTGTACGTGTGGGTGTGTGTTCTTGTGTGGGTGTGTGTATGTGTGGGTGTGTGTACTTGTGTGGGTGTGTGTTCTTGTGTGGGTGTGTGTATGTGTGGGTGTGTGTACTTGTGTGGGTGTGTGTACTTGTGTGGGTGTGTGTACTTGTGTGGGTGTGTGTACTTGTATGGGTGTGTGTACTTGTGGGTGTGTGTACTTGTGTGTATGTGTGTACTTGTGTATGTGTGTACTTGTGTGTCTCGTAAGTTATTATATCTCCAGATACTGGTTTCAGAAGGTGCAACCCAGCCCGACCAGCGCTCAAAGTATCCATCTTCGTGTGTGTGTGTGTGTGTGTGTGTGTGTGTGTGTGTGTGTGTGTGTGTGTGTGTGTGTGTGCGTGTGTGTGTGTGTGTGTGTGTGTGTGTGTATATATATATATGTTTGTATATAATGTAATTGAAAGTGTTTGTAGGTAAATGATTGAATATCTGACAGGAGTGTTCTGTGATTACGAGTTGCGAGGTTGCTGGTATGAAAAGCACTGAAATTTGATCTGTAGGTGTCGTGTGGAATAGTAATTTAAACGTGGATACTGATTTTTATGAACTTTGATTCACTAGCAAATATAATATACGGTCGCGCCACCAAAAATGCTGGCGGGCCACCAAAAAATCTGTTTAGATGGCCCGGCGGACCACAAAAAAAAAAAAGCGTGTATATATATTAGACCCTGGATAGCCTGTCTGTTGGTAGATATATTATTCTATTGGCCTAAGAAAGCCTGCTGTGAAGCGGGTGAAACATCGCATGAGACGAGATCTGCTCTTGCTTATTTGCTCAAATTTGCGGAGTCGATCTCGTTTTACTTTCTGGCTGGAAGCGCCTTCTGTCGTTAAAAATGTATAATCCCAACTGCCTCAATCTTTTATCTCACTCTCACACACACACACACACACACACACGCACGCACGCACGCACGCACACACACACACACACACACATTAATAGGTTGTTAGAGGCATGGTACACATCGGAGTGAAGCTAACATCTCATGCGTATACTCATACATACTGTATGTATAAATAAATAAAAAAAAATAAAAAAATATACGTATATAAAAAAAATAAATAAATATATATATATGCAAATACACAACTTTTCCAGGTATATTTGATACTTTTGTATCATTCAGGTTGGTTATATCCTCCCACTTGTGGATATAAATATAGGCCACCAGGCATGGGAGGGTAGACAAACCAAATGCATGGCAAACTAGAACGGCACTCAGTAGAGAGCATACCTCCACCTGGTTGGCCATATCACTCAATGGTGAAGAATCACTTAAAAACCTCTAGTAGCCGGATCCGAATCCGGATCTTCACCAAAATCTAATCATTTCGTCCTTGTCACATACTCACGCTCTCCACCAAGTTTCGTCCGAATCCGTCCACAACTTATTGAGGTATTTTGTTCACAACCGGGCAAACAGAAAGACAGACAGACAGGGGTGAAAACATAACCTCCATCCACCTTTGGTGGCGGAGGTAACACGTTATCGAGTGGCAGGAGTTTGAGGGAGGATAAAAATATGAAACAAACTTGGTTGTCTAAACCGACTCCGTGGATCCTTTTTAGTGGCTGAACAATTCAACACTTTGCAAATTCTGTTTTTATATTTTTATACATTGTCTAAGGCTCGTAATTTGTACATGGTCGAAGGCTGGCACACTCACACACGCACACGCACACACATACACACACACACTGACGACACAAACACTTAAAAGCCACTGAGCTTGGGGGAAGTGCCGTCACCAACATCATTTCCTGGGATACTCTAGGTACCAGAAATGTCATAACAATGGCGTAAGTAACATTGGGTTACATGTTACCAGTGGCAGTCTCAAAAGACTGCTTCACAACTAAAGGAAAAAGTTAACTTTGGGATGGCGTGAGTAGTCAGCAAGGTCATTTTAGACCAATAATATGGTGAGTCTTAAAATGCTGCCTTGTTCAGACACACCTGCCTGAAGAAGATCACAAAACAGAATCCCATCAAGAAAGGCACAATGGCGTCAAGCTTAGGAAGTACTCAAGCGGTAGAGAAGGCTCAAAAGATGTCCAAAGATCTGGCACAGATTTCTTGCTTGAGGTTTAGACCATCCATAGATTGTTGAGTTAAAAGGAGAATATCCAGGGTGGAAGGATAACTCATGAGAGAGCAGAAAGTTAGTGAAGAGACAATGCCTGAGCTCTGCAGAAACGATAGAGCGAATCACTTTGTTTATGATGGGAAGTCGACTGAAGACTTGGAAGTCTTCTTTGAATATGAGTGATGTTGGTGGCTTTCCTACTTGAATACAGGCGACTGAAAAAGGTTTGAAGAGGGGCAAGGAAATAGGAGAGGGGTAAAGCACTGTTTCCGTCGAGGATTAAAGCTCCAATACCGTTGGGCCCATCTGTAGTCGTGAAGCGTCAGGATCAATTGGAAACCTCTCTTCTATAGTGAGAGAGAGGGAGAGAGCCTTTCCCAGAAAGTGAAAGGGTGGTTTTGGGAAAGGGATTGGGGGAGAGGAGCAGTGAGGAGGGGGAATTGGGGACTTCGGCCTTTTCAGTGAAGAGAATATTACAATATTCGGTATTATCAAGATCCTAGTCCAACATGGATCGTCCTGTAGGAGTGAAGCTGCCACCACGATATGGAGGATGGTGAGAGGCTCCTCGCCAGCAACACTCGTTCTTCATTCCACATGGTATCTCCCATAAGTTACATTTGCCTATTCCAAAGCAATCTGCTTTTTGCCAACTGCCTCACCACACACACACCATTGGACCAACGTCAGGAAGTCGGCAGACAGTTCTGAGCATGAAGGGGACACCAATGGTGACAGGGAGAAAGTGGTCTGTTGAGGAAGGAATTCCGGGAACTGTCGATGTCAGGAGCCATTGAGACGCGATAAACAAGACTATGCGGGAGGTAGAAGATTTTAGGGCAGACCAATTGCCCTGCACGGCGCATCGTGGCAAATCACTGAAGGCGGTGAATAAGATGTCAGAAATGCCAAATTTATTACCCTGCGCTCGCGAAGCGAAAAGTGGGGTTAAGCGTTCGGTTGCATGCGTACATTTGTCGTGCGTATCTGCATTTCTAGAAATCTTTTTCTCGGCAAGCGTTGGTCCGATTGACAGGAAATTTTGCGCTATAGGAGTGCCTCCTCCTGTAGATTGTTTAGTGATAATTATGACGTCATAGATCAAGTGATACGGATGCCATCTTGGAAAAACGTTGCACCTCTATATCTGAAACCGCTGAATGGAAAAAATTGAAGCATGGCTCATTGTCAAGTACTCCCCATGGGGAATAAGATATGTTAATGATGATGTCATCGGTGCCTTCATTATGACGTCATAATTCAACAAGTACAACGCTTGATCTGATCAGTATGGATTTGTTTCTCTGCAACTGTTAGTCCGATGGACACAAAATTTTCATCATAGGAACGCCTCCTCTGGCAGAATTTTAAAAATGATATTTATGACGTCATAGATCACGTCTTACAGGCGCCATCTTGGAAAAAACAAAAAAATTGCACTTCTCCATCTCTGAAACCACTCCATAGAAAAAATTGAAACATTTCTCATTTTTAAGAGCTCCACATGGTGAATAAGTATTGTTAGCGATGTCATCATTGGTGCCTTAATTATGACGTCATAATTTGACAAGTACAATGCTTAGTCCGATCAGTTTGAAATTTATTGAGCGTGATCTATGCAACAATTACATTGGAGAGAGTAAAATTTATGACGTCATCGGTCACGTGGTCTGGCAGTCATATTGGATCAAAGAAAAATACCCTTATAAACAGAAGAGTTGGCTCGCACCAAGTTGACTGCACGGAGTAAGTATTAAATGAATACCATATATTTATTAGTTGCAGTTATAAATTACACTAATTTCTCCACATAATGGATTGAAGTGAAAATATTGGCTAAATATAATGGTTAATAATAGAATATTGGATCTGACCACTAGTACAGTCAGCTGCAGATGCAACAGGTGATCCTGTATTTAAGAACACGAAATCGATCAAAAGGGACCGAAAGCCGGCTTTCCCATCTCCTTGCAGAATTAAAAAATATCTCTGGCAAAGCAAGGCCTTTGAGCCAGTCTTCCCATCACATCCCAAATTCCCTGTATTGGTGGAGCATATAGGGTAACCCTGAAACATTATGACATTTCCAGGTCTTTAAGTCTTATAACTGCTGTGCCAGCATGATACGGGATGTTTTAGTCCAATGGGAAATGAAATTCATACAATTTCGAGTATAATCCCCTTCATGAGCTTGTGGAAGGCACATAATCAACCAGTTAATGAAATGACAGATTAATCCATATTACCATCGACCGTTTAGCTATTATATCGTGTGTGCGTAAACCCTGAAAGAGACAGAAGAGGGGACAACTAGATTACTCCAGATTATAGTGGAAGTCACAGTGTAATGTCTGAGGCTTATAATGATAATAATTATAATTAGTATTATAATTAGTCCACCCGTCTGCGCTGTGGGAGGTGTGTGTGTGTGTGTTTGTGTGTGTGTGTGTGTGTGTGTGTGTGTGTGTGTGTGTGTGTGCATGTGTGTGTGTGTGTTTGTGTGTATATCTGTGTTTGTGTGTTGTGTGTATATGTTTGTGTGTATATGTGTGTGTTGTGTGTATGTGTATGTAGGTATGTGTGTGTGGTGTGTGCGTCCCGTGTGGTGTGTGCATGTGTTTGTGTCTGTATATATGTGTGTGTTTGTGTGTTCATTCCCGTGTCTGTCCATGGCATTAACTTTTTTTAACCAGTTGAGCATTTGTCATCAAATTTTCAACAAACCCTTATTTATGAGAATATTATCACGTTCCTGTTGATTAAAATCTTTCCAAGGAACGAATAGCTGAACAAGCTGTTACTCCACGGCGTTCATTTGAATGGCGGAGTTAATACACGCAGGGGAAAGAAGGGGGGAGGAAGAGGATGAGGATGCCGAAGCACTTACCTGCACGGATCCCCATCACAGTCCTCAAACCTGCGGAAAATAACTCAAACGAAACCGGATTTAAAATGTCCAAAACACCGGCTTTATTAAAAGAAAATGCCGGTACAAAGTAAAATGCGCGATAAACTAAAACTCCTAAACAGGACGTCCCCACAAACAGACACAACACACAGACGAAGGATAAAATAAACTGGAAAATAATTGTGTTGGATTTATGTCATGGACCTGACTCAGATCACTGGTAAGGTCTCGTCAGGGTCGGAAAAATCGTCCGGGGCACCGACGACGTTGCGCGCGAGGCGCGTGCTTTGGCCCGGAACAGGCGTCACTGTGCGTCCCTTCACTCCGTGCCTCGCACGCGAAATGAACAGAAGTTGTTGTGCCGCTAGTCGTTCTTGCTTGGGAAAACCTGCAGCTCTCCCTCCCGGACTCTTCCGCCTCACGTCCCCCAGCCCGACGTCGGAACACGGCTGCTCGCGATGAATCCTCCCCGTTCACTATCGCTTTTGGAATGAGGGGTGCAAGAGAGAATCTTTGCTCTCAATGTCCAGACGCCAGACGAACAGGGGAACGAGAAGAAGATGCCGGCACACAACCGTTACTGCCAGAACCGAAACCAAGAAGGGGGAGGAGAGGAGCACGACGACCGTTCACAATGGCATCTAAAAACATGCACAAGAGGCAAAATGCCGGTCAGAGTGTTCTTTCAACGTCCCGGCTCTGACGTAATCTGTGGTGCTTTTCCAATCAGCAAGTTGCTTCTTACTCGTCCTTCCTGTCAATCAACAGCCCTGGTCAATCACTGCCCCTTTTGAGCGTGGCTCTTAGTGGTGATGTAGCTGGTTGCCGTGCCATCGGCAGTGCACAGAACTGGCTTCCGGTTGGTTGCGTTTAAATGTGGGATTCTAGCCCTACGTGTGGTGCGGTGCCAAAAGAAACAGAGGGATAAATCGCCGAGGGAAAGACATACAGGGAATTTACATAATCCCTGAGCTAGTTAACATGCCCCATTCCTCGTAATGGGGATAAAGATACACCTTAATCCACCATCCGGGCTAAACAAATTCCCTACTTATTACAAGGTGGTTCTTCTTCTTCACGGCAATCGGTGCACACTAATCTATACAAATCTACCTGGTATAAAGTCATCACTGCCTACCCCATACAAACGTAACAATATGAAGAACACTGATTAACTAGTAATAGGCGTCGCCAACCATCCTTGACCATGTTGTGGAACGTCGGCTAAGGGAGGACCTCACGTTTTTTTCCTTCCACCGTCACTTTTTCACCTTTTATTCGCTTTTGAATTTGTTTTCTCCGCGACTGTTTGAGCAATTTACACGAAACTTTCAACATCGGAGTGCCTACCCATCAAAAATGTTAAAACAAAGTCACATGATGATTGGATGGAAAATGCGGCCGGCGTTCCAAAAAGTCTGTTTTCTATAGGCATGGGTTGCAGGGTGTTTTACGTATCAGGAATAAATAATTGAGTCAAAAGGCAAAGTCGCAGTGAAATAGACCTCATTAGCCCGTCTGCTGCTGTGCAGCACGAGATGACCGACCTTTTTTAAACTCGCTTCCCGTATTTCTTTATTTACTTACCATTTGAGCTTCAGTGTGTTTGCTCAGGCCATTTAACTTTTTTTTTACCATTCAAGCTTTTGTCATCAATTTTCCAATAAACCTTTACTATGAGAATATAGAAGAGGCTAATTAATAAAATTTACATTTTTTTTAGCTGTTGTTTTCGTCAACTTTAGTTTGATTAGTACAAAGTGGATGCGGCTGGGCTCTGCATTTTCAGATGCCTTCTAGTTACCCTCGCCAGAGGAGAGGGTATTTAATTTGGGTCTGTTTGTCTGTCACTTGTGAAAAATCTAAGATTTTTCAAGTGTATTGGTTGGTCTTGTGCGTTATTCTGTCTGTCTGTCTGTATGTCAGTCGCCTACAGGTCACAATTATTTTCAACCGATCTTCACAAAACTTCAACAAACGGCGGAGTTGGTCATAAGCAAGAAGTCTATTGTTATTGGGGTCAAAAGGTCAACATAGGCCGAATTTCTAAAATCCTCAGTTTTAATCCAATTGACTTGAAATTTGAAAAAGATTTTCATATCAGGTCACTGAATTCAACCATAAATTATTTTTTAAGGTCAAACGGTCAACATAGGTCGAATTTCTAAAATCAATTTTCATCCGATTGACTTGCAATTTGAAGAGGATTTGCATATTTTGACATTGAATTCAACCATAAATTAATTTTGAGGTCAAGATCGGCCAAGAGGTCAACATAGGTTGAAGATTAACAACTTCGATGCAATTTCTAAAATCCTAAATATTGATCTGATTAAATTGAAATTTGAACAGGATTTGCATATCACATCACATCACTGAATTCAACCACCATTTATTCTTGAGGTCAATATAGGCCAATACGTCAATATAGGTCAAAGGTCAACAACTTGGGTGGAATTTCTAAAATCCTCAATTTTCATTTGATTGACTTGAAATTTGAAGAGGATTTGCATTTCAGGTCACTGAATTTAACCACTAATTATTTTTGAGGTCAACTTTGGGCAACAGGTCAACATAGGCCAAAGGTCAACAACTTAGTGGCATTCGTAAAATCCTCAAATTTCATCCAATTCACTTGAAATTTGAACAGAATTTGGATATTTGGTCTTTGATTTCAACCACCAATGATTTTTGACGTCAAATTTGTTTTTGGGATATCACAAGTATCGTGCTCTGTATGACATCTTTCTTGTTTGTTTGTCCGTTTGTTTGTCTGCACATAATGTGCTAACATAGGCCACAAACGCCACCTAGTGGTAGCTAGTAGTACACGTTATCATTTTTCAACCGAGCACCTCCATAAAGTAGGTACATTTGGGACGTGAGTCTATAAAATACGTGTGATAAAACCACATGAAACAAATCTTGGCAATGCTGTACAATCGTTGATTGTTCTTTCTAGTTGTAATTGTAATAAAAAAAAGGGACCGTGTGGATGGGCACCCCTGTGTCACGCTGCCTGTCATCCCCGGGGATATTGAGTGCGAGCATCGAGGCGGCACAGGATGACAGGGTCGGGATTCGAGGAGGCGGTGGGTCATGGCCTGCAGGAGCAGTGATTGCGCCCAAATCTTTCCATCAGCGCCGGCCACCGGCGCGACCGCTTTGGCCCCCTTTCGTGCTAAGCATTTGATCAGGGGGCTTATTTACCCGGCCAGCTTGCAATCTCTGGCTGCTACACACCGTTATTCGTTTTATTTGGCGGCTTGATTCCCCGCGCACGACTTTATGAGTTTCTCCGAATCCCGCGCTCTGGCGTGGGAAGAGCGCACGTGCAGAGGGCGAGGGAAAGACACGGCAGCACAAATGCTTCGGACAAAGGTCCCCAGAGAGACCGAAGCGCAATTTGCCCGACGTCTTCTCAACGACAATTTCATCAGAGGCATTTCTACTCTACGCTTTAAACACTGATAAAGGTGACCATTGTGAGATTGTTGGTAATGGTGAGTGGTGGCCGTTGTTCTGGTGTTAAAATTGACCAGCAAGCACTTTCAGGTTAGATTTCAACACAATTTAAAGGTCCACTTCTGATGGTATCTGTAAATTAGCTTCAATGAAATACGAGATCTCAGCTGATAGGATAATTCAGAGGTGGTGTCCTCACCTTTGAGCTGTATTAGTCCGATTTAGAACCGACTACAAACTGCCACCCTGGCGCTGCGCAGACAAGTGGCACCTTCTTTCAAAATTAGGACTTGAAGTTCATTGCAAACCGACTGGTAAGAATTGCATGTGAATGTTAAAGATACCCTTTCAAAAAGAGCACACAATTGTGCGCTAGTGCACCCTGGTCAAGTTTTTAATTCCTGTCCTAAATATACAGACATCACTAACATCAGCAGGTCAACCGCAGACATGACGCAACTAGAATGATGGAATGTAGGAAAAAACAGAATCAAAATTGACTTCAACTCAGCAAGTAATTACAATTACAAATCAACTGCATTTTATGCGATGAAGGTCGATAACAAGAAATATGTCGTGCATAGCACGATACATGTGAAATCCCGAAAATAAGTTGATGACCTTTGGCCTATGTTGACCTCAAAAATAAATGGGGGTTGAATTCAGTAATCTCATGCAAATCCTCTTCAAATTTCAAGTCAATCGGATGAAAATTTAGGATTTTAGAAATTCCACCTTAAGTTGCTGACCTTTGGCCTAAGTTGACCTTTTGGCCTATGTTGACCTCAAAAATAATTGGTAGTTGAATTCAGCAATCTCATATGCAAATCCTCTTCAAATTTCAAGTCAATCGGACGAAAATTTTAAGATTTTATAATTTTGGCCTATGTTGACCTTTTCACCTTTAGACCTCAAAAATAATTGGTGGTTGAATTAAGTGATGTGATATGCAAATCTTCTTCAAATTTCAAGTCAAGCAGATTAAAATTTAGGATTTTAGAAAGTCCACCTTAAGTTGCTGACCTTTGGCCTAAGTTGACCTTTTGGCCTATGTAGACCTCAAAACTAATTGGTAGTTGAATTCAGTAATCTCATATGCAAATCCTCTTCAAATATCAAGTCAATCAGATGAAAATTTAGGATTTTAGAAATTCCACCTTAAGTTGCTGACCTTTTGCCTAAGTTGACCTTTGGACCTCAAAATCAATAGGCTTTTTCTTTGTGACCAACACTACTATTTGGTGAAATTTCATAAAAATCGGTTTAAAATTGTGACCTGTAGACAATTGACAGACAAACATACAAACATACAGACAGACAGGCAGACATACAGACATACAGACATACAGACATACAGACATACAGACATAATGACAGAATAACATACAAGACTCACCAGCTCTGCTCACCAAACTCTCCTCCGATGGTATCCATTTAAATCTCCACGCATGGCTTGCGGACTTCCTCTATGGTCGTAGTCAACGTGTGGCCTTGAATGGAATTCTCTCATCTCCCCTTCCTGATCAGGCTGGAGTTCCCCAAGGCAGTGTTCTGGGTCCTGTGCATTTTCTGGTCTTCATCAATGATCTCTCCGACTCTCTGGAAAATCCTATCTCTTTGCTGATGACTCCACTCTCTGCCGCTCCATTCCTCTTCCCTCAGATCGGCAGTCTGCAGCCTCTTCACTCTCTGCAGACCTGGACAAAATCACAGACTGGTCAAACAAGTGGAACATGTCTTTAAATCCTGACAAATCTCACACTCTCACTATGTCTCTCAGAAAAGACCGACTGAACAAACCTCCCATCTACTTTCTCAACAATCCTCTTGAAGAAGTTCTGTCACTCAAGCTTTTGGGTCTCACTATCTGCCATGATCTTTCCTAGGAAAACCACATTTCCAAGCTGGCTTCCAAAGCCAGTCGCCGACTGGGCATCCTCCGTCGTGCGAAGTCCTTCCTTGGCGCACACCTGAGCTCCTCACATACAAGGCTTTCATCCGCAGCTCAATGGAATACTGCTCTCCCCTCTGGGCCGGTGCTCCTGCCTCACACCTAGCTCGTCTTCACGCTGTTAAAACCAAAGCTTTCAGAATCATTGGAATCTCCCGCGATGAAGCTAACTCTGAGGGCCTTTCACTCACTCACCGCAGGCAGGTTGGTGGACTTTCTGTCTTCTACCGACTCCTATCCGGCCTTGCTCCCCCAGCTCTGTCTGTGTTCTGTCCCCCAAATATTCCTCCAGGTCGCACAAGATCTGCCAGCAACCCTCTTCTTGTGACATTGCCTAAATCAAGACTCTCTGCTCACCTTCACTCTCTCATTCCTCTTTTCTCCCACCTCTGGAACAAACTCACTCACTCTCTTCAATCCCACTCCTCCGTCCAGTTCTTTAAAACAGCTGTTCACCACCATCTCTTATCTTCCCCCATCCAAAACCTTGATCTTCTCTACCCCCGTTAATTCACCCCAGATCCACTTTTTTGAAATACCGACCTCTTTCCTGGGTGTCCTAGCTGTGTCCATGTGTTTTTTTTTAACCTCCCCCCCCTCCCATGCCTCCTCTCCCCCCCCCCCTTCCCATGCCTCCTCCCCCCCCCCTCCCCCAAGTCCTCTCCCTCCCACAGATCTCCCGATGTCCCTGTTCTCTACTGTTGTACTTGCGTGCTTCCCTCTCTCTCCCCATTTTGTCTCCCCCTCCCTTTATCATGTTTATGTGTCGGTTTGTTTTTTTGTGATTAAGATTAGCTCTTACATGAGCCTCGATCTTGTACACAAAAAACAAGACCAAAAGTCTAACAGCGGCGTAGCCGGGCTTGTAAAATATTATAAACCACAAACACACATGATTAGCTTTTTAAACAGTTGATAATGTTGTTTATAACATTAAACAAAGAAATTTTGTGGAATCCAGACATCCATGAGGTAAGAACTGAGCGAAGATCTGCTGTAATCTATATACCCCACAAGGGATGGAGGTGTGCTCATTTACCAAGCAGCTAGCTAGCGCTTGCCAAGCCAGCAGTTCCTTAAGGGCTTTGAATGGAGTGCTTGCTCGAATGCTTAAATCACTTGGCGATCTCTTCACAAGAAACTTGGTAAATGAACACACCCAATGCTCTTGAGAAATGAGACCCGACCATAGATCGACTGTAATCTATATAACCCAAAGAGGTCCTTTCCTGCCGCTCTCGAAGTGAGCAGGTGTTTACGCCGTAATGACATCATATACGTAATGACGTAGCATGACGGCCGGACACAAAACTTCCACTAGTATAATGTATATAAGATATATATTTAACCTCCAGTAACGTTGCGGTCACTACAAAGGGATTAGTGTTACGATTAGATTTACTATAATAATAACGTAACGTTATTATTACGAAAATTATATTATTTTTTTAAAACTTACTTTTAGAGGTGAATTCCTTACTTCCACGGTTACACCGCTTCAATCCATCACCTTTCCATTCACGACATTGGGATTCAAGTGTTATGGTTATATTTACTATAATATTATTTTTACAAAAACTATACCACTGTATTAAGAAACCTGGGTTTAATTTGTCCGAAGCGGACAGTGAGTCATAATGCCTAAGGCCTATACGTACTGTATTGTTGGAAGAGACGTAACGCCGATGCTTTTGATATTTGATGGTCATTTTAACAATCGGTTTGTTTGTGTTTCAGACTGAATGAAAAACGTAAAGGTGGGGCATGGCGATTGTGATATATGACAGGTACCACAATATGTTCGGCATGAACGGCATATAAATCAAAATGGCGGTGCATGGAGAGTCAGCCGCAGCACCGCCATAATGACATCAGATGTTATCACATCACCCTGTCATGTGACCAGATTCTCAGCTCTGATTAGTATACGTTTGAAGGGACATACATGCACACATACATACATACAGATGGACAAACACTGTTCTAGACGGCTCTGCCCGATGGGCTACGCCATAAAAAGTCAAATCAATATACACTACATGGCCAAAACTATGTGGACACCCGAACATCTCATTCCAAAAGCATGGGCATTAATACAGAGTTGGGCCCCCCTTTGCTGCAATAACACCCTCCACTGGGAAGGCTTTCCACTCTATGTTGGAACATTGCTGTGAGGATTTGCTTCCATTCAGCCACAAGAGCATTAGTGAGGTCGGGCACTGATGTTGGGCGATTAGACCTGGCTTACAGTCGGCGTTCCATTTCATCCCAAAGGTGTTCGATGGGGTTGAGGTTCAGGGCTCTGTGCAGGCCAGTCAAGTTCTTCTACTCTGATCTCGACAAACTATTTCTGTATGGACCTCACTTTGTGCACTGGGGCATTGTCATGCTGAAACAAGAAAGGGCCTTCCCAAAACTGTTTCCACAAAGTTGGGAGCACACAATCGTCTCAAATGTCATTGCATGCTGTAGCGTTAAGATTTCCCTTCACTGGAACTAAGGGGCCTATCCCGAACCATGAAAAACAGCCCCAGACCATTATTCCTCCACAAAATTTTATAGTTGGCACTATGCATTCGGGCAGGTAGCGTTCTCCTAGCATCCGCCAAACCCAGATTTGTCCGTCGGACTATCAGATGGTGAAGCGTCATTCATCACTCTAGAGAACGCGTTTCCACTGCTCCAGAGTTCAATGGCGGTGAGTTTTACACCACTCCAGCCGATGCTTGGCATTGCGCAAGGTGATCTGAGACTTGTGTGCGGCTGCTCGGCCATGGAAACCCATTTCATGAAGCTCCCGACGAACAGTTGTGCTGATGTTGCTTCCAGAGGCAGTTTGGAACTTGGTAGTGAGTGTTGCAACCGAGGACAGAAGATTTTTATGCGCTATGCGCTTCAGCTCTCTGCTGTCCCTTTTTGTGAGCTTGTTGTTGCTCCTACCACTTTGTGGCTGAGCTGTTGTTGCTCCTAGACATTTCCACTTCACAATAACAGCACTCAGTTGACCGGGCAGCTTTAGCAGGGCAGAAGTTTGACGAACTGACTTGTTGGAAAGGTGGCATCCTATGACGGTGACACATTGAAAGTCACTGAGCTCTTCAGTACGGCCCAATCTACTCCCAATGTTTGTGTATGGAGATTGCATGGCTGTGTGCTTGATTTTATATATAGCTGTCAGCAATGTCTGTGGCTGAAACAGCTGAATCTACTAATTAGAATGGGTGTCTGCATACTTTTGGCCATGTAGTGTACTTTAAAATCTTCGATTTCCGCAAGTACCAAGTTGTTGTTTTGTCAACTTCAATTGTTTTTGTATACAGAGTTAAGGCTCGTGGCAGGGCACAGTAGAGAGAGAGGGGGGGGGGGGGGGTCTCACCAACAGCAGGGTTGAAGGACAAAATAGAGGGAGACTTGGAGATGTAAGATATGTGAGAAAGAATGAGGGAGATGGATGCCGAAGCAGACTTTCAGGAAGGAAAAACTGGAAATTTGGAAGTCGGTGGGCTTGGGGGATCAGAAAGGGAGAGGGTTGACGGAGGTGGAAAAGATCATGGTTTTCATTGGACGATGATCTGAGATGATGAGGAACAGCTGTCTTGAAGACTTTGAGGGAAGATTGATATTGAAGAGAATGTGGAAGTTGTTTCCACAAGTGGGGAAAAAGAGGAACAAATGAGTGGAAGTGAGCAGTGATTTGGGGTTTAGGTAGTTTCACCAGAAGGGGGGTTGATGGTGGACCGTGTGTGCCCTGCAGAAACCTGGAGGGGACAAAGCACAGAAAAGGCAGAGGGTGCAAGACCAGAAAGGATGCAGTGGAAGACAGAGAGACCATCGACCTGTCTGGGATAGAAAAGTGATAAGCCCATAGACCCAGCTTCATCGCAGGAGATGCCAATAATCCTGAAGTCCTTGGTGTCTACGGCATCAAGCTGAGCTAGTTGTGAGGCAGGTGCACCAGCCCATAGGGGAGAGCAGTACTTCATCAAGCTGCGGATGAAAGCCTTGTCGGTGTATAGGAGTTCAGGTGTGTCAAGGAAGGACTCTGTATGATGGTGGTTGCCCAGTCAGTGTCTGTCTTTGGAGGCCAATTTTGAAATGTGGTTTGCCCAAGAAAGTTCATGGGTGAGAGAGAGAGAGATAGAGAGATAGAGATAGAGATATAGTGAGATTTGCCAGGATTGAAGGATATATTCCAAGTGTTTGACCAGGTTTTAATTTTTTTTTTCAATGTCTGAAGAGCGGAAAAGCATCCCCATAGCATGATGCTGGTGCACCACCATGCTGCACGGTACGGATGGTGTTAGATAGGTGATGAGCTGTGCTCGGTTTTCATCAGACGTAGCGTTTTTCATTCAGGCCAAAGAGTTAAATTTTCATCTCATCAGAAAATATAATATTTTGCCTCATGCTCCCAAGTCTTTCACATGCCTTTTTGCAAACTCCAGGCATGCCGTCATGTGCCCTTTTTCTCAGGATTGGCGTCCGTCTGGCCAATCTCTCACAAAGCCTACATTTGTGAAGGGCTGCAGAGACTGTTTTCCTTCCGGCAGGTTCTCCCATCTCAGCCAAGGAACTCTGTAGTTCTGTCAGAGTGGTCATTGGGTTCTTCGTCACATCCCTGACCAGGTCCTTCTTGCCCGGTTGCTCAGTTTGGTCGGACGGCCAGCTCTAGGAAGAGTATGGGTAGTTCCATATTTTCTATTTCCTAATGATGGAGGTCACTGTGCTCTTGGGAACTTTCAACACTCTAGAAATAGTTTATACTCTTCCCCAGATATATACCTCCTCAATATTCTATCTAGGAGTTGTACGGACAGTTCATTGGACTTCATGGTAGAGTTTCTGCTCAGACATTCACTGTCAACTGTAGGACCTTTTATAGAAAGGTGTGTTTCTTTCTCAATCATGTCCATTCAATTGAATTGGCCACAGGTGGACTCCACAATCAAGTTGTAGAGACATCTCAAGAATGATCAAAGGAAATTGGATGCACCTGAGCTCAATTTGGAGTTTACTAGCAAAGAAGGTGAATACTTATTGACTCAAGACATTTCAGCTTTTCATATTTAATTATTTTGTAAAACATTCTCAAAAAAAATTCCACTTTGACATTACGGGGTATTATGTGTTGATCAGTGACAAAAAAAAATCTCAATTTAACCCATTTTAAATTCAGGCTGTGACAACAAAATGTGAAAAAAGTCAATGGGCCAACTTTCAACCACTCATCCCAACTCTCTCTTCTTCAAGCAGTATGTGGCAAATTAAATTGTTGGTTTAGTCCAGGGGCCAATACTGATATTTTAACAAATTGGTACCACCCAAGGTCAGCAAACAATTTTGGTATTTTTGTCTTCCTACATGTCTCTAGTTTATATTTTGGTATGATAACCCTGCCTATATATATATTTTAAAAATAACCACCTTTAGAGGCCATTTTTCCCCGCAAAGCGGGGGTTGGCCTTTTTCGGGAACTGTGGTTGTTGTTGTTTTTCCGTCCCCTTTTTGAAGCAATGTTTTACGGCCGGATGCCCTTCCTGACGCCAACCCTTTTTGCCGCCTTTAACGACAAACAGGGAATTACCAGTGAAATGGTACTCAATTTGCCGACCTCGGAAGGATGACAGGCTGAGTCAACCCCCCTGGCGTTAGTTCAGCGATCGACCGGGATTCGAACCCAGGATCCTTGGTTTTTTATTTATTTTATCCTAAGCCGGCACCCTAGCCGCTAGCCCAACACCAGGGTCAACACCAACACCTGCCTATATAGTATCTTAATGATAGTTTTCACTCTGTAAACAAACCCACCTCCATATAAATCTGGAAGTTGAATTTTATGGGAGAGGGGTAGCATTTTTGCTTATAACTTCAGTTCTACTGAACATATTTTGACAAATTATGACTCATTGTGAAGCTACATCATATATCTACATAACTGTAATCCAATTCACACCTTTAATTATCAGGTGACTTCCTCGGAGGTCAAAAGGTCATGTTTCATTTGCAAAATCGAAAATGTAGCGTGTTTTTGTTTTCAACTGATCTGATTACTATTTCATGATATGTAGATGCTGAAATTATTTCACAATGTATATATAGGACGTTGTGGATGATTTTAATAACCTAGCATTCAAAAAACTTCAACAATTAACTTCATATTAACCCTTTTTATGCAAGCATTGTTTCTTCGATTTCCGAAAAATTTAGTCATTGCCTGTAAACAAACCCACCCCCATATAAAATGACTGTATATGACATATATTATGACTTCTAGACAATATTTTTGGAAAACCAATGAATATGTCTCCAATGTGTTTTATCATTGACATACCCGCAAGCGTTGGTATAAAGTTACACATTTATAAGAACATAAGCAGATAAAACAATCATCAGAAAAGAAATAAATAAGTTTTATTATCTCTGTTTCAATTATGTACAAAAATATTCAAATTGTCTAATAGGCCATTGTACTTGTTGTGAACACCATCTAGGTAATGCTCATACATTATAATCTTGTTATTTGAAGTGCGTTTAGACTACAAACAGTTTCTTTCATGTCATTGGGACAAACTTAGTCTGTGTCACAATCGTCCACATCACTATCATTCAGCTCTATTTGTTCTAGTTAATTTGCTTGGTTGCTGCAGGTTTGCAGCTTACACATGTCTGTGCATTTCAGACCATTTCAAAGGCATGTGCAGATTGGTAATTTGCATGATCATACACATGAGCAGGATAGCAGGTCCAACACAGCCTCTGGTGCAGGTGTACCTCGCATCCACTCAATGGCCAGATCCCCATCATGAATCTTCCATCCATGAGCCATTGGATAGGGTACACTAGGATTGCACTCCAAACACCTCTGCCAGATTGCAGCCTGATAGTTTGCCTGTAAGGCATGCATGAAGAGACAATCTTCACAAGGGGGAAGCTGACTGGAGTCAACTTATCCATGCCTTGCACAAAACAGCTGGCAGCGAAGCTTGTTGACTTGAGTTGTGTTTGTGGAAGGCAAATACATCCGACATGTTACTTCCTAAAGCTTTCCAAATAGTTCATCAGAGACCTCAAAGGACCTTCCCAACTCTCTGAATGTGTCTTGACAGGTCTTGTTAGTCTTCAGTTGTTTGAACATGGCCGACTTTCCATGCCCAGTGAAAGCACTGACTGTATCACAGCCTATAAATGAATGCATTCCAATCAGAGCATCACAGACATTATCTCCTAGTGCATGACTTAGCTTGCTGATGTCAGTGAACCTTGTGCAGTTCTTGGTGCCACATTTCTGGAACATGGGACATGGAATTCTCTTGCTGACTCCAATGCTTATAATCATTACATCTGTGTCCTCTGCTGTGACAACTATACCCTTGTAGCCTGATTCAGCTGCATGTAGAGCATGGAGTAGAAGACGGGTGTCTGCTTCTTCCTGGGTACTTGATAGCTCCGGAACCTCCTCCCATCGTTCCCTTGTGAGCTTGAAACAGACATCCTCACAGGTAACATACAGATCTTTGTCCTTGATCTTCTCAAGTTGACCTTTCCATTCTTCCACAAAGAACCTGATGAGGTGTGTTTTGTTTTTAGAGCTACACAAAAGCTTCCTCCACTGGTGTATATTGTGGCCAGGCGCAATGCTCCTTAGCTCAATACCTGAATCTGCGCCTCTCTTTGCTCTCTCCAAATCTTTGATGGACACCTCTCTATATACATCAAAGATAACATCAATGCGCTTGCTCTGACCACCTTCATGGATAACTTGAGCCAATATTGATTCTGCCAGTTTGGAGAACGTTTTGTCTTTCCCCTTCATCTTTTGGACCACGCTTCATTTCTGCTGGTGAGACATGCTTCTCCAACACCCTGGCAAGAGCAGCCTTGTTGGTCTTACGAAGAGACCCATCAATGTTTGCTAGGGCCTAAGGCAAATGTCCAAGCGGGTGGGCTAAAACTTCACCCATGTGCAGCTGCCTGCTTTCTGCAACAAGAATCATCTGCCCAAACAGCTTCCTATCAGCCTTGAGGATAACTTCCTTTCCCAACTTTCTGTTGCCAAGGGTACGTGATTTCTTGCCAATGTCTGAGAATGTTTTCAGCTTCTTCTTTGTAATCCTGTCATGAAACTTTATGGCTGGACTGTCTGTCTGACGCGCTTTTCATTGTGAGGCAGTTGCAGGAGAAGTACATGGAGAAGAGGAAGAAGTTGTTTCTTGGGTTTGTTGATCTGGAGAAAGCATTCGATCGGGTTCCACGCAAAGTATTGACATGGGCATTGAGGAAGTTAGGAGTGGAGGAATGGTTGATCAGAGTAGTGATGGCAATGTACAAAAGAGCGCGCACAGCTGTAAGGACGAAGGACGGGAACAGTGGTGAGTTTGAGGTGAAGGTGGGAGTGCATCAGGGGTCGGTACTAAGTCCACTACTATTTGTTGCTGTGATGGAGGTGCTGGCTCAGAACGTAAAGGAGGGTTTACCGTGGGAGTTGTTATATGCAGATGATCTGGTGTTGATTGCGGAAAGTATGGATGGACTGAAGGAAAAGATGAACACGTGGAAGGAATGTATGGAGACAAAAGGTCTGAAGGTGAATATCGGAAAGACGAAGGTGATGGCAAGTGGTAAAGCATGTGGTGAGGTGGAAAGAACTGGGAAGTGGACCTGTGCTGTGTGTAGGAAGGGTGTCGGAGTGAACTCCATTCAGTGTACAATGTGCGCTGAGTGGGTTCATCAAAAATGTAGTGGTCTGAGAGGGTCATTAACCAGTGTGGCAGCTACATTCAAATGTAAGGTGTGCACAGAGGGAGCTGCAGATGGAGGAAATGTTGAGTTGGATCTTGGAGACGGCGTGAAGCTGGAAGGTGTGAAAACATTTTGCTACCTCGGAGACATGCTGAATGGAGAAGGTGGATCAGACTCGGCAACGGTTGCTGGAGTGAGATGTGCATGGAAGAAGTTTCGGGAATTGAGTGGCGTGCTGATGATGAGGGGAGTGTCGTTGAAGCTGAAGGGAAAGGTGTATGCTGCATGTGTGAGAAGTGTTATGATGTATGGGAGCGAGACATGGGTAATGAACGTAGAGCAGCAACGAAGGTTGGAAAGGGTGGAAATGCGAATGGTTCTACGGATGTGCGGAGTATCGTTGAGAGAGAGGAAGACAAATGATGAATTGCGAAAGATGATGGGAATAGAGCCTGTGATTGATGCTGTGAAGAGGAACAGGTTGAGATGGTTTGGTCATGTGTTGAGGAAGGATGAAAGTGTCTGGTTGAGAAGAGTGATGGAAATGAATGTAGAAGGAAGTAGAAGACGGGGAAGACCGAGAAAGACTTGGCTAAAGATGGTGGAAGAAGAAATGCGGGCAAGGGGGTTAACAAGGAGAGATGCAGAAAATAGGGCAAAATGGAGAAGATTGTCATGGGGACCGCAAGGCTAACCCCCGCTCTAGCAGGGAAAATGGCCTTTAAAATGCATGTTGTTGTTGTTGTCTGACTCCATCCTCGCTTGTTTGAAATCTTCATAAACGTCTTTACCTATTTGGTGGGCTTTAATGAGGTTTTCAGAAACATCTGGAGGTGCAGCAATGCCAGTCGACAAACTGACAATGTCTTCATGGTCAGGATCGAAAGGACTGATCCAGCTGGACTCCATCATTTCAACAAGTGACTGAATATCAGCTTCATCCTTCCTGATTCTTGGTAATTGTAGATCAGGATGACTAAAGTTGGAGTCATTCTCACCAATCATGTCCTGATCCTGCAAGATCCTGCAAGATCCTGCAAGGAAAGCAAGGCATGACATATTTCATTTAGCATTTACGAGTCACAATATTATTTTAGTATCATAATGCTCTATTTAAAGCAGGTTTCACATTTGTACAGAGAATGACAAAAAATTTCGGAAATCGAAGAAATAATGCTTGCATAAAAAGGGTTAACATAGGGTTAATTGTTGAAGTTTTGTGAATGATATGTTATTTTAAATCATCTACAATGTCTTATCTATACATTATGAAATAATTTCAGCATATACATATCACGAAATAGTAATCAGATCAGTTGAAAATAAAAACACTCTTAATTTTCGATTTTGCAATTGAAACATGACCTTTTGACCTCTGAGAAAGTCACCTGATAACTAAAGATGAAAATATAACACAGTTGTGTAGATATATGATGTAGCTTCACAATGAATTATAATTTGTTAAAGTATGTTCAGTAGAACTGAAGTTATAAGCAAAAATGCTACCCCTGAAGCGGCTACCGCTGGGTTTTCACAATCGCCTTGCACCTATCAAGGACGCGGAGCGATCACCATGCCGGGCTCGTCCAGGACGCCCGGGCAGGCCCGCGCTCAACTTGCCAGGCCTCGGTTGGGACGCCCGGGCATGCCCGGGCAGGCTCGCCCTCAACTTGCCAGGCCGCAGCCAGGATGCTCGGCCACGCCCCCTCTCGCCTTTCCTGGGCAAACGCTCCGGGATAATGTGTGTATATATATTGCTGCCCGATAAACGGGCTTTTCAGAGTACCTGAGTGTTTTGTTTGAATAAAGCAACTCAGACGAATTCCAGCTTTTTGTCGCGTCCATTCTTCCGATCGACGTGGGAGCCTGAGCTCCTTCATTGGTGACCTACCGACATGGACACGGCAGTCGCCCTTAAACTGCCTACCTTCTGGGAGGCTCACGTGGCGGTTTGGTTCGCACAGGCGGACTCCCTGTTCGCACTGCGAGGCATCACGGCCGACGACACCCGCTTCCACCATGTGGTAGCAGCGCTCGGTTCAGCCACCGCGGCCCGCGCCCTGAGCCTCCTCGAGAGCCCACCAGCCGCCGACAAATACGGCGCGATTAAAAAGCTCCTCCTCGACGCTTTCGCCCTCCCAACGGCGGAACGCGCACGGCGCCTGCTCGACCTGCCCGAGCTCGGCGACACGCGCCCTTCCGAGCGAATGGACTACATGCTTTCGCTACTCGGCGAGCACTCTCCGGCATTCCTGTTCCGGGAGCTGTTCCTCCGTCAGCTGCCTAGCCCGGAACGCCTCGCCCTGGCAAGCACGACGATCACGGGTCCCCGTGCCCTTGCCAGGGAAGCCGACAAGATCTCCGCCGCAGGCCAGCGCATCACAGCAGCGACCTGGGGCCCACCTCCGTCCGACGCAACACCCATGGCGCCCGAGCACCCGGCACGGTCGACGACTGAACTGCCGACGCAATTGGCGGCCGCTACACCGAGCCGACCACCTCCAGCACGACGACCGGGGCCTCCACCTGACCAAGCGTGGTGTTACTATCATGCCAGGTTCGGACAGAAGGCCCGGACATGCCGACCCCCGTGCACCTTCGGCAGGCGGGGAAACGGCCGGGCCGGCGTTCATTAACAGCCATGAGCGCCGGCCACACGGGCAACTTACTGTTCATCACGGATAAAGCCTCCGGACGGCGCTTCCTGTGCGACACCGGCGCCCAACTGAGCGTCATACCCGCCTCTGACCAGGACAGGCAGTCCGCGGTTTGCGGCCCCTCCTTGGTTGCGGCCAACGGATCGGCCATCCGCACCTTCGGCCCGCGCAACGTCACCCTCTGCTTCGGCGGCCAACGCTTTACTTGGACGTTTGTAACCGCAAACGTGCCCATGGCTCTGCTAGGCACCGACTTCCTCTGTGCACACGGACTGCTGGTGGACGTCCAACGGCGTCGTTTAATCAACGCCGAAACCTTCAGCTCCCTGGTATGCACATTGAGCAGCTCCGCGCCGACCGAGCTGGCATGCGCCCTCCCGGCGGCGAACGAGTTTGCTCGCCTGCTCACGGAGTTCCCGGCCCTCACGCTGCCGACGTTTTCGGCCGTCGCAGTACGGCATGGGATCGAGCACCACATACCAACCACGGGCCCGCCGGTCTACGCCAGAGCCCGCCGCCTCGACCCAGCCAAGCTCGCCGTGGCCAAAGCCGAGTTCGACGCTTTAGAACACCTCGGCATCGTGCGGCGCTCCGATAGCGCGTGGGCTTCGCCACTACACATCGTCCCAAAGCCAGGGGGCGGCTGGCGCCCATGTGGCGACTACCGCCGCCTTAACGACGCTACCACCCCCGACAGGTATCCGATCCCGCACATCCAAGACTTCTCCGCCCGTCTGGCGGGACGGGTCATTTTTTCGAAAATTGATCTCATACGGGGATATCACCAGGTACCTGTCAGGGCGGCCGACGTCCCTAAAACGGCAGTCATCACGCCGTTCGGCTTATTCGAATTCTTACGGGTGCCGTTTGGTCTCAAGAACGCGGCTCAGGCGTTCCAGCACTTGATGGACGTGTGCTGCGTGACCTGCCGTTCCTTTTCGTTTACCTGGACGACATCCTCGTCGCCAGCACGTCCCGGGCTGAGCACCTCCTCCACCTCCGAACACTGTTCGGGCGCCTCAGCGAGCACGGCCTCATCGTCAACCCGGCCAAATGGCACTTCGGGACGACGGCCTTTGATTTTTTGGGCCACCACATCACCAAGAACGGGGCCGTGCCACTGCCAACCAAGGTCGAGGCCATCACCACGTTCCGCGTCCCCGCACCATAAAGGCCCTGCAGGAATTCCTGGGAATGGTGAATTTTTATCACCGCTTCGTGCCCCGCGCTGCTCAACTCATGCGGCCCCTCTACGAAGCCCTCCGGGGCAAGCCGGCCAAGCATGACATCGCCTGGTCCGCAGCAATGGACGCGGCCTTCCAAAGCTCAAAGCGGGCCCTCGCCGACACAACACTGCTCGCTCACCCGGTGCTCAACGCTCCCATCGCCCTCACCACGGATGCCTCCGACTACGCGGTGGGCGCCGTACATGAGCAATGGGTGAACGGGGTTTGGCAGCCACTCGCTTTTTTCAGCCGGCAGCTCCGGCCGAACGAGCTCAAATACAGCACGTTTGACCGTGAGCTCCTCGGTCTACACCTGGCCGTCCGCCATTTCCGCCACCTCCTGGAGGGCCGACCTTTCACGGCGTTCGTCGACCACAAGCTGTTGGTTTACGCAATGGCCAAGGTCACGGAGCCGTGGTCGGCCCGCCAACAGCGCCACCTCTCCACCGTGTCGGAGTTTACCACGGACATCCGGCACGTCGCCGGCAAAAACAACGCCGTGGCCGACTGTCTTTCCCGGGCCAGCGCGAACGCGGTCCACCTGGGCGTGGACTTCGCGCTTATGGCGGCGGACCAAACCACCGACACCACGGTGCAAGCCCTCCGGGCGGCGGACACGGGCCTCCGCCTGGCCGACATCCCCTTCGCGGACACTGTCCTGCTCTGCGACATCTCCCAAGGCCAGCCTCGCCCCATCGTGCCCGTCACCTGGCAACGCCGCATCTTCGCCTCCCTCCACGGCCTTTCCCACCCGGGCCGGAAAGCTTCCCAGAAGCTGGTGTCGGCGCGATTCGTCTGGCACGGCCTTCGTCGGGACGTCCGCGATTGGACCAGCACCTGCACAGCCTGCCAACGAGCCAAGGTCCACCGACACACCCAGGCCCCGCTGGCACCTTTCACCGTGCCCGAACGACGTTTCGACCACGTAAATGTGGATCTGGTGGGCCCCCTCCCCCCGTCACGGGGGTTCACACACCTGCTCACTATGGTGGACAGGACCACCAGGTGGCCGGAGGCCGTTCCCCTCGTCTCCACCACCACCTCCGACGTGGCACAGGCTTTCATCGCCACCTGGGTCGCCCGCTTCGGCGCACCGGCAGATATCTCGTCAGACCGCAGACCACAGTTCACCTCCGAGCTGTGGGGCGCGGTCGCCCGCAACCTGGGGGTCAAGCTCCACCGAACTACGGCCTACCACCCCCAAGCAAACGGGTTGTGCGAGCGATTCCACCGCTCCATGAAGGCCGCGCTCATGGCCGGCCTTCATGACGGCGGTTGGGCCGACCGGCTGCCGTGGGTCCTTTTGGGCCTCCGCACGGCCCCCGAGGAGGACTTCCAGGCATCCACCGCCGAGCTTGTCTATGGCCAGGCGCTACGCGTCCCGGGCGAATTCGTGCCCGACGCTACCAGTCCCTGGTCCGCAGCTCACCAGCGCACGGACCTCCAGGAGGCCGCCCGACGGTTTGCCCCCGTGCCAACATCCCACCACGGTGACCCCCAGTCCTACGTCCCCCCAGCACTTCGCACAGCGGAGTATGTTTTTGTGCGTCATGACGCACATCGGGGGCCACTCCGGCCGCCGTACGACGGGCCCTTCCTGGTCCTGCGACGGGACGACAAGTCGTTCGTCATCGACATCGGCGGCAGGTCGGACCGGATTGCGGTGGACCGCCTCAAGCCGGCGCACGTGGACGTCGACCAACCACCACGGGTGGCCCTTCCGCCGCGGCGAGGCCACCCCCCGTCCACGGTGCCCCCCACTCGACCGCCCACCACCACACCGGACCCCCCCCCCCCCCCACGACCCGCCAGGGGTCGCTTCGGCCGGGTCATAAGGACCCCCCTCAAATTGACCCTGCCAGTGCAAGTCGATTCTGGGGGGACGTGTGTAGCGGCTACCGCTGGGTTTTCACAATCGCCTTGCACCTATCAAGGACACGGAGCGATCACCATGCCGGGCTCGTCCAGGACGCCCGGGCAGGCCCGCGCTCAACTTGCCAGGCCTCGGTCGGGACGCCCGGGCATGCCCGGGCATGCCCGGGCAGGCTCGCCCTCAACTTGCCAGGCCGCAGCCAGGACCCTCGGCCACGCCCCCTCTCGCCTTTCCTGGGCAAACGCTCCGGGTTAATGTGTGTATATATATTGCTGCCCGATAAACGGGCTTTTCAGAGTACCTGAGTGTTTTGTTTGAATAAAGCAACTCGGACGAATTCCAGCTTTTTGTCGCGTCCATTCTTCCGATCGACGTGGGAGCCCGAGCTCCTTCAGCCCGAGCTCCTTCACCCCTCTCTCCTAAAATTCAACTTCCAGATTATATGGAGGTGGGTTTGTCTACAGAGTGAAAACTATCATGAAGCTACAAGATAGGCAGGATTATCACACCAAAATATAAACTAGAGACATGTAGGAAGACAAAAATACCAAAATTGTTTGCTGACCTTGGGTGGTACCAAAATCTGTATTGGCCCCTGGACTAGTTCACGAGTTATCAAACAGAGTGACCACTATATTCGTCATGGGTGTGTGTGTCTGTCTGTCTGTCTGTCCGCAACATAACTATCCGATGATATCATCCGATCTTGATGAAACTTGGGTGGGAGGTTGATATCATGATCTAGTTGTGTCCTGCCTAGAGTGGGCGTATTGCGCCCATTGTTGGTGGAGCCACGCCCGAAAAAGATGTCTTTTTAGGGGGTAATCGAGTTCAAGCTACATCTTCTCCGAGGGGTTGGGTGGAATCTGACGGGGGTTTCGGTATTTGGTTAGGCCAATGTCACGTGTCTAGCCCCACGGAGCTTGATTTTTCATTTTCGCTCCAAGGTCAAGGTCACAAGGTCACAAAATTCAGAAAAGTCGATTTTTCATGGTTTTATTACATTGTTCACTTCCTGATAGGGTGAAATGTCGTACATGTTTTTATATTATCACACACATCATGAAATACAAGTTTTCCAGCAAATTTTAGAATCTTCGACCTTTGACCTTTGAAGGTCACAAAGGTCCAATTTTCAAAGTTGTCGGAATCGAACCAAATTTTCGGTATTGTGTAGCTAACTAACCTCATAACTGATTATACATTATTTTCTATCTCATTTCAAGGCCAGTAACCTTCGTTTTGACATTTCAAGGTCATAAAGGTCAAATTTTCAGAGTTGTCGGAATCGAACCGAATTTTCGGTATTGTGTAGCTAACTCGTCTCATAACAGATCATACATTCCTATTTATATATTGTCAATGTCGGTTTTGACCTTTGTCATTGAATACCGCTCGCTCGTGAACCATCCTGACTTTTCATCATGCAAATTGGCTAGGTGATGCTACTTCTCTCACCAGCCATGGCACATCAGCAAATGACTTCATGGGACTGAATACAACAACACAACAACAACATGCATTTTAAGGCCATGTTCCCTGCTAGAGCGGGGGTTAGCCTTGCGGTCCCCATGACAATCTTCTCCATTTTGCCCTATTTTCTGCATCTCTCCTTGTTAACCCCCTTGCCCGCATTTCTTCTTCCACCATCTTTAGCCAAGTCTTTCTCGGTCTTCCCCGTCCTCTACTTCCTTCTACATTAACTTCCATCACTCTTCTCAACCAGTCACTTTCATCCTTCCTCAATACATGACCAAACCATCTCAACCTGTTCCTCTTCACAGCATCAATCACAGGCAATATTCCCATCATCTTTCGCAATTCATCATTTGTCTTCCTCTCTCTCAACGATACTCCGCACATCCATCGAACCATTCGCATTTCCACCCTTTCCAGCCTTCGTTGCTGCTCTACGTTCATTACCCATGTCTCGCTCCCATAAATCATAACACTTTATAAACACATGCAGCATACACCTTTCCCTTCAGCTTCAGCGACACTCTCCTCCTCATCAGCACGCCACTCAGTTCCCGAAACTTCTTCCATGCACATCTCACTCGAGCAACCGTTGCCGAGTCTGATCCACCTTCTCCATTCAGCATGTCTCCGAGGTAGCAAAATGTTTTCACACCTTCCAGCTTCACGCCGTCTCCAAGATCCAACTCAACATTTCCTCCATCTGCAGCTCCCTCTGTGCACACCTTACATTTGAATGTAGCTGCCACACTGGTTAATGACCCTCTCAGACCACTACATTTTTGATGAACCCACTCAGCACACATTGTACATTGAATGGAGTTCACTCCGACACCCTTCCTGCACACAGCACACGGCCACTTCCCAGTTCTTTCCACCTCACCACATGCTTTACCACTTGCCATCACCTTTGTCTTTCCGATATTCACCTTCAGACCTTTTGTCTCCATACATTCCTTCCACTTGTTCATCTTTTCCTTCAGTCCATCCATACTTTCCGCAATCAACACCAGATCATCTGCATACAACAACTCCCACGGTAAACCCTCCTTTACGGTCTGAGCCAGCACCTCCATCACAGCTACAAATAGTAGTGGACTTAGTACCGACCCCTGATGCACTCCCACCTTCACCTCAAACTCACCACTGTTCCCGTCCTTGGTCCTTACAGCTGTGCGTGCTCTTTTGTACATTGCCATCACTACTCTGATCAACCATTCCTCCACTCCTAACTTCCTCAATGCCCATGTCAATACTTTGCGTGGAACCCTATCGAATGCTTTCTCCAGATCAACAAACCCAAAAAACAACTTCTTCCTCTTATCCATGTACTTCTCCTGCAACTGCCTCACAATGAAAAGCGCATCTGTCGTTCCTCTTCCTGGCATAAATCCAAACTGCATTTCGTCGATCTTCACTTTCTTCCTTATCCTCCTCTCCAACACCCTTTCCAATACCTTCATTCCATGCTCCAATAACTTTATCGCTCGGTACGAGCCACACTCCAGAGGGTCACCTTTCCCCTTGTATAGAGGGACGAGGGTACTCAGTTCCCAATTCACTGGAATGCGGCCTTCTTTCACCACCAGATTACAGATCTCTGTCATTCTCTTCACACCCCAACTTCCTGCTGCCTTCAACATATCTCCCACAACTCCCGTCGGCCCTCCCGCTTTTCCACTCTTCATTGCTTTTATCGCTTCCTCAACTTCCTTCTCAGTTATCTTCTCTGCCGGTCCTAAAACTGGGTTACTCTCGATGTTGCCATCCCATTCATTCTCTGTATTCAACAGCATTTCCATATATCTTTTCCATCTTCCTTTAATTCCATCTGGGTCGACAACGATTTGTCCCACTTCATCCTTCAAGCAACTCACCCCCATCACATCACACCTCTCTTTCGCTATGTGCTTTGCAATCCTGAATACTGCTTTCTGACCCTCTTCCGAATCCAAGCGTTCTCCGAACATTTTCCTACATGCCTCCTGCGCCTTTGCTACCTCTTTCTTTGCAGCCTTCCTGGCTGCCTTATAACTTTCATGCTCTGCTGTTTCTGCTCCCGTACCCTTCGCCTTCTGCCACTCTTTGAACTTCTTCCTCTTCTCGTCAATCCTCTTTCCAACCTCAACATCCCACCACCATGTTTCCGAGTGCCTCGGTGGTCCTTTTGTCCATCCACATACCTCACCAACGGCTCCCAACAGACTAGCTTTCATTGACATCTAACCACTTTCAAGCTCAACCACATCATCCTCTACCCTACTCAGCCTCTCTTTTAATGCCTCCCTTACTGTCACCTCTTTCAACCTCCACACCTTCATTCTCGGTTGGTACTTCACCCGCCGAGCTCTCCTCGCACCTTTCACCCTTATGTCGCAGACAACCAAGTGATGCTGTGAAACAGCCTCCTCCCCTGGGATCACCTTTGTGTCCCGGAGGTGCCCCCTATCTCGCCGACGCACCATCAGGTAGTCAACAGTTGTCGTCGACCCACCTGACGTGTATGTAACAAGCTTATTGTCCTCTTTCTGGAACTGAGTATTACAAATCAACAAATCAGCTCCATCAGCAAACTCCAAAATCCTTTCACCTTCTCCATTTCTCACACCATATCCGTAACCCCCATGAACTCCCTCAAAACCATCCATACTCCTTCCCACATGTCCATTCAGGTCTCCTCCCACCACAACTTCCTCATCTTTCACGTTTTCCATCAGCTTCTCTATCGCACACCAGAACTTGTCCTTCTCTTCATCGCTTCGACCAACCTGCGGAGCATATCCCGAGATGACGTTCACCAAGAGCTTTCCAATCATCATTTTCACCATCATCAACCTATCACTCACTCTAGTCACACTCACCACACTGTCTACAAACTCCTCAGAAAACAGGACACCAACACCATTCACGCCCTCCGGGCACCCTTGCCACACAAACTTGTATTTCTGTCCCTGCCTACCCTTCACCATTCTCACACCACTTCCCTTCCATCTCGTCTCTTGCACACAACATATGTCCACTCTTCTTCTGACCAATACTTCCACCACTTCTCCTGATCTCCCTGTCATTGTCCCCACTGACTGAATCAATCTGTATATTTTCCCACCCTATTTGTCCCAATGGTAAATGCTCCTTTCTGAACTTGGTGATGACTAGCTTCCCTGCAAATCTCTGATGCTCTTCCTCTATGTCAATTCGTTCATCTGATCATGTGCTTGTGAAAGTGAACATCTTTGTGGCTGTTCTCAGAGAGCTGCCTCAGTGCCGGAGACTGACATTTCAATCGGGTATATTAGCAGGAACTGCAATCAGTCATCTCTCTTCTGGACTGGTCTCCCATATCTACTGCCCCTGATAATAACTAAGCCGGGGAATTCTCCCACAGAAACCTGTTCTCTCATGCGGTGACCAATAACCCAATGACCATTCTGACAAAACTACAGAGTTCCTTGGCTGAGATGGGAGAACCTGCCAGAAGGACAACAGTCTCTGCAGCACTTCACAAATCTAGGCTTTATGGGAGAGTGGCCAGACGGAAGCCACTTCTGAGAAAAAGGCACATGACAGCACGCCTGAAGTTTGGCATGTGAAAGACTGAAAGCATGAGGCAAAAGATTCTGTGGTTTGAAGAGACGAAATTTGAACACTTTGGCCTGAATGCAAAGTGCTACGTCTGATGGAAACCGAGCACAGTTCATCACCCATCTAACATCATCCCCACCATGAAGAATGGTGGTGGCATCTTCATGCTATGGGGATGTTTTTCAGTGGCAGGGACTGGGAGACTTGTAAGGATAGAGGGAACAATTAATGGAGCCAAATACAGAAATCCTTGAGGAAAACCTGCTTCAGAGTGCAAAAGACCTTTGACTGCGGCAAATATGTATGTTCCAACAGGACAATGACCCCAAACATACAGCCAAACCAACACTGGAATGGCTTCAGAACAACAACGTGAAAGACCTTGAGTCTTCATCAACATTTTACGGCCGTTTCCCTGCTTGCATGTGTAAGCTGAACTTAACAGAGTGGCCCAGCCAAAGTCCAGACTTGAATCACGTTCAGAATCTGTGGAAAGACTTGAAGATTGCTGTTCACCAATGCTCCCCATCCAAATTGAAAGAGCTTGCGCAAATCTGCAATGAAGAATGGGAGAAACTCCCCAAATCCAGATGCGCAAAGCTGATACAGACATACCTAAAAGTCCTCGAAGCTGTAATTTTTGCCAAAGGTGCTTCTACAAAATATTGACTCGGGGTTGAATACTGTCGCATTCCTGGCGATTAAAATCTTTCCAAGGAACGGATAGCTGAAAAGCTGTTACTCCAAGGCGTTCATCAAATGTGGCGAAGTTAAAACACAGGAGGAGGGGAAGGGGAGGAGGATGAGGAGGATGCTGAAGAGCGCATACCTGCACGGATCCCACCGGCAGTCCTCAAACCTGCAATAAATAAACTCAAACGAACCGGATTTATAATGTACAAAAAAAATATCAAAATGATTTATTAAAAGAAAATACCGACAACAAGAAAAGCGCTACGTTACAACTAAATTCCTATGGGGATCCTCCACACCAGACTTAAACACGGACAAAGGGGAATGTAAAAAGAACCAGAAAATAATGGTGTAATTTAATCGTGAGGACTTGAATCGGATCGGTGTCTCGTCAGTAATGTCAGGCTCCGAGTGCGCAGGCCCGACACCACTTCTGCCTTGGTGGGAAGAAAGCCTCGATGGCCCTGGTTGACTAGGCCTCGATGAAGGCCTCCCACGTGAGGCGAACGAGCAGGCGTGCAGCCCACTCCCCAGCCGTGCTCGTCCTCACGAATTCGGCACTGAAACCGCGGCTCTTCGTTCTTGGCGCTCTGCCTCTTTACGACCACCTCCACACCAGACTGGTCGCCGGCCGCTGCGATGAAGCCCAATCAAGAGAGAAATGTTAGCGCACAGCCATCTCCCACCAAAGTCCGGAACCAAGAGGACCAAAGGTCCGTCAGCTCGTTCTTTTATCGGCCAACCTCTCACGTCGTCGGTGCTTCTCCAATCCCCGCAGGCCAACACCACACGCTCAGCTCTCTACCACTCAACACGCAGTCCGCCTTCGTGACGTAGTCCGCCTTCGTGACGCAGGCTGCCTTCATGACGCAGTCCGCCTGTCAATCAAAACCCTGACCAATGGTGTCTCTTCGAGGTGTGGCTTATGGCCTGCCTGACCCTGTGGTGATGTAGCTGGATGCCGTGCCATCGGCAGTGCTCAGAACTGGCTTCCGGTTGGTTTTTATTGTTATTTAAAGCAGTTAATGGGAAATTCCTGCTCTACGTGTCTAATGCGGTGCCATAAGGGACAAGGGATATAAATTGCAGAGGTTTGACGAACAAGGTAGTAGTTAACATAATCCCTACAACTAGTTAACATGACGGCCATCCCCGTATGGCCACAATTGTTCACTCTTACACGACAAACGGCTAAACAAAATCCTTACTTATTATAATGTGGTGGTTCTTCTTCTTCACGACATTCGGAGCATGCTAATTTATACATTCTACCTGTACTACTATGTAATCACTACCCCACAAACATAACAAAACTTATGTGAATTAGAACGGCACTCAGTAGAGGGCATACCTCCGCCAGGTGAACAGTTTACTTTTTGTATCCCAGAGTAGACATGAAAATCACAATACAGAATCGCATTTAATCAAAATCATCCGTCCACAACTTTTTGAGATATCCTGCCCACAGAACTTTTGATGTCCACAACGTTTGAGATATCGTTTTTGCCCTAACCTCCCAATGGTGAAGAATCACTTAAAAATCCTACGAGCTGGATCCGGATCTTCACCAAAATTGAATAGATTCTTCCTTGTCACACACACAACCTATCCACCAAGTTTCGTCCAAATCCGTCCATAACTTTTTCAGATATCCTGCTATATGTTGGTTTTAGTCCTATCTCTCAATGGTGAAGAATCACTAAAAAATTTAAATAATTCTCATATCCGAATCCATATTCAGATCTTCACCAAAATCGAATTGATTAGTCCTTTTCACACACACAACCTGTCAACCAAGTTTCGACCAAATTTGTCCACAACCTTTTGAGATATCATGGTATATATCGCTTTTGGCCTTATCTCCCAATGGTGAAGAATCAGTTAAAAAATTATACTTTCCGGATCTTCCGATCCGGATTGGATCCGGATTTTCCCCGAATCCGGATCTTCACCAAAATCTAATCATTTTGTCGTTGTCACATACACTACCTCTCTGCCAAATTTCGTTTGAATCCGTCCCCAACCTTTTGAGATATCTTGTTCACAGACAAACAAACAGACAGACAAGCAGACATGGGTGAAAGCATAACCTCCATCCACCTTTGGTGACAGAGGTAATTAGATATTTCAACGTTTCGTTTTTATATATTTTGTAAAAAAATCAAAAAAAATTCCACTTTGACATTATGGGGTATCATGTGTCGATCAGTGGAAAAAAAAATTCAATTTAATGCATTTTCAATTCAGGCTGTAACACAACAAAATGTGAAAAAAGTCAAGGGTTGTGGATACTTTCTGAAGGCACTGTGTATTCAATGAAGATTCAGTTTGGAGATATTGAGAAAAGGGAGAAAAACAAATAATGGAGTACAGGAAGTACAGACATTAGGAGATTCAAGTAGATTAATGAGATTGTTGTGGAGTGAAAAGAGAAAGTTTTTTTTTTCTTTACCTTCGCCCCCGAAAGTGGATAAAAAGTTGTGGACTGATTCAGACGAAATTTGGTGAAGAGGTTGGATATGCGACAAGGACGAAATGATTAGATTTTGGTGAAGATCCAGATACGAATCTGGATCTGAGAATTTTTAAAGTGTTTCTTCACCATTGAGTGATAAAGCCAAAAACTATATTATAGCAGGATATCTCAAAAAGTTATGGACGGATTATGACAAAACTAGGTGGACAAGTTGGTTAGGTGACGAGAACAAGTCGATTAGATTTTGGTTCAGGTCGGATCCAGATCTGGCCTATCAATGGATATAAAACATAAACTGTTCAGCCTGGCGGAGGTATGCGCTCTACCGAGTGGTGTTCTAGTTTGGTTTTTGTTTTTGTAAGCATATAATGCATTAATTGTTTTTAATCAAGGTGGTGAGACTGTTCTCTTTCACAGTTAAATTCGTCTAGATAAATAAACCAATTTTTTTTTTTTTTAAATAAAAGAATTTGTATCTGCTTGACTCGCTTGCCATCTGAGGTTGTATTATTACGAGCTATAACCCATGGAACATTGCATGCCACAACCAATAATTATGTGGCAAGATACTCCTTCACCTTTGTCCCCGAACCAACCACGGTCCCCGAAAAAGGCCAACCCCCGCTTTGCGGGGAAAAATGGCCTCTAAAGGTGGTATACTCCTTCACCTTTGTGGTGCTCTTGACCCCCAAAACAACACATGGGATCTTCTGGATTGCAGTCTTGAAAAAAGGTATCACAGTTTGGCTCTCAGGTATGCACACACACACCCTCTTTTGAAGAAGTGTATTTCACAGTGTATTCAAGGTAGGAGGCAATACAACTCACGACCAAACTAATATAATCTTTGGATTTTCCAATAGTTCTCGGATGAGGTTTGCTAAAGCTTCACAAGAAAGTGTCAGACTTTAAAATTGAGAAGAAGATTTGAAATTGCATTCATTGAGTGGTCCTTATTATGGAGGAATGAAATCTTCAACATCTACTATTGGAGAAGACAATCTATCTCCATGCCTTCTGGTCCAGAGCTGCCAATGCTATTCACATAATGGAACCTCGATGGTGATTGTACGTCACGTCAGACCTCGATTTCCAGGTGTGCATCCAAGTGACTGAGGACAGAGCCTTAAGTCTGTCTGATCCATCTTTACATCCTGGTGTCTGTAAAGCCCAGATAGGCTTGTGCTGCGATGGTGTTTCACTTGAGATTGGTGAAGGTGTCACTGTAAATTCTACCTCCAGCATCCCGCCTCCCACTGGATGTGGTGCTCGCCCTTGACATTTGGCCCCCAGATTCTCTAATAGCCTCCAGTTTGGATCTCCAATTCTCTTGGCCTCTTCCATGCTGCATGGCAACCCATTGGGAGTGTGCAGATCATATAGTGGAGCTCACGGTCGCGAGTGCGCTGCTTTGAATCACAATCATTTTTCATCTTCAACCAAGTCATCTCGTGAAAAATTCAGTGGTATTGATCGGGATTATTACTTTCTTGTACAGAGTCGAGGCTCATGGAGGAGCTGGAAGAAAGCATGGGCCTTGATATAACAGAACAAAAATAATAGTGGAAATATGGGGGCACACCAACAGCAGGGTAGAGGGGCAAAATAGGAGACCTGGAGGAAGAAGGGCTTTGGGAAGAACGAGAGCAAGAGGACACAGGGTGAACATGCTCCATACAGGTGCAAACTCTTAATCACAGAAGTGGAAGAAAAAACTGGGGAAGATGCAGAAATTAAAAAAAAGAAGAAAATAAAATAAAGAAGGAAGGTGTGGGAACTGGGTGAAACAGACAACCTGGAAACACTGAAAGAGGTGGGCCTGGGGAGGGTTAATGAGGGTGGAAGAGATTGTGGGTTTGGATGGGTGGTGACCTGAGATGGTGGTGAACAGCTGCCTGGAAGCACTCGAGGAAATAATGGGATTGAAGCAAATGTGGAAGTTGGTTCCACAGGCCAGAAAAAGAGGAAATGATGAGTTGTTAAAGGTGTCACTGTAATGGTGGCTTCCATGACATGGAGTGAGCAGTGAGCCTGGGCCTTGTTTACGGCAGAGACTGTAGGACAATGCCACCTGGAAGAGCGTTTGTTGAGGTATGTATGTATGTATGTATGTCCCTCACAAACGTTCACCAATCAGAGCTGAGGATCTGGTCACATGACAGGGGGACAGCGTTTGGTAACAATTGCAGTCGCATATTTTACTAAAAGGAAATATAATAACCTTCTGTGAAACGTTTGGGGTCCCAGCGCGGTACGAGGTTTCAGAAATTCCTCAATACGATTATGATTTTGAAATGCCATTGACACGGACCTTGCTCCCGAATCCGGAAGTGAACAGATGATGATGGTTCGCTGGTTTGATAATATCTCGATACAATCGTGATTTTACATTATATTTTGATATGCTATTACGATAGTATTAATTTGTGATTAGAATGATGAATGATGCTGTTTGGAATGAAAATATAGAGATATTGAGTTTAAAGCAGAACGAGGAAATGACGTAAGAAATTCCATCCGTGACATTCGCGGATTCCCAATTTCCAGTTTCGCCATAGACTGGATATGGCACCATTCAGACTGGGTACGTTTTTTGTCCAAGTCCTTCACGAACCTGCAGTCAATGCCTGACGTTCGACTGAAGGTGGCACAGGAATGTGGAATTTATTGAAATAAAATTAATTCTTACATTATTTACTAACTGGTATCCCCACCCAGGTCATACTATCCTCTTCAACTAAAGTATCAAATAAGCCCGGCTAGTCCGTTGTTAGACTATCGGTCTTGTTTCTTCAGGATAGGAGCTATAGGTACTAAAAAAACCATGCAATGTCGTTGCTTTAATTTATAACACCATTTGGACATTTTCAAAAGTGTCAAGAAGCTAGTCAACCAGTCAGCAGACATAAAAAGGACAGAATCTGTTCTGTTGCAAAGTACTCTTCCAATGAGTCAAGATGACCGACGTAACGTTCAGGCCACTAGTTCACTAGGTGTGTATTAAAAGGTGATGCATTAGGAAGTGTCATTTGCTTCACAAGGTGTGTAGGTATGAGGTAAGGGACTTCACAAGAGGCATGGTAGTAAGTGGACAATCCAAAGAAGATGTCATACAGGTCCAGTGTCTGCAAGTAAATAAAAATATGGAAAAAATAAAAAATATCCCTTTAGGTGGAACATCGCAAGACTCACACCAAACTACTTTCTGCTTTTATGGAACTATGCTGAGATTACCGAAGAGAGCAAGGTGGTTCAAATTTTACTTTAACTTTTGTTTTCATCTGTTACCATGGCATTGTGGCTTTCCATCACTCCCCTGAGGTCCAATGGACAAAAGCTCATTGTGAAATATTCAGTAAGGACTTTATACAAATTATAGAATCAAGAACGAGATGGCAGGTTAAAAAGGCAACAACATACTGACAACGGGGCATAATGGGGCAAGGTTTGGACACAAACAAAGGAAAGAACAAATAGGACTAGATATCTGCAATCACAAAGCCTCTCCCGGCTTACCCTCGGCGATCGCTCGCGACTTACCCTTGGCCCATGATCCAGTGAGGGCCATATCTTTTTCAGACCGTAATACGAACATTTCAGACCTTCAACATTTAGAGACAGATTGTGGATTAAGAAAATGTGTCACCGTCGAAAATCTATCCATGAAACCCAATATCATGAAAATCGGAGGAAGATTATTAAAGTTATGATCAAAAAAGTTTTGGTTAATTTAAGTTCAAAAAAAAGTTTTAAAAGTGTTTTTTTTAATTAGGTCACAATCTGAAAAAAGTGGTTCGAGGACACTAATCAAATATCAGGTGCACAAGACCAGTGTAGATTCACTATTGTAATGTAAAAACATCTTGGAAGGCCAAGCGGTCTTTTTATTTTTATTTTTATTTTTGTATACAAGATCGAGGCTCGTGGAAGAGCTAACATTGATCACACAAAAAGTCAAACCGACACATAAAACACAAAATAAGGGGAGCGGTAGGCAAGATGGGGAGAGAGGGGGAAGGAACAAACACAACATTTGAGAGCAGGGACATCGAGAGATCTGTGGGAGGGAGAGGGCTTGGGGGGAGGGGAGAGAGGTATAAAACATATGGACACTGCAAGGACTTCCAGGAAAGAAGTTGGAATTTCAAAAAAGTGGATCCGGGGTGAATTAGCAGGGGTAGAAAAGATCAAGGTTTTGGATGGGGGAAGACAAGAGATGGTGGTGAACAGCTGTTTTAAAGACCTGGAGGGAGGAGTAGGATTGAAGAGGATGAGGGAGTTTGTTCCAGAGGTGGGACCGTAAAGAGGCATGGAGGAGTGAAGGTGAGCAGAGAGTCTTGATTTTGGCAATTTCACCAGAAAGAGGGTTACTGGCAGATCTTGTGCGACCTGTAGGAATATTTGGGGGACAGAGCACAGACAGAGCTGGGGGAGCAACGCCGGAGAGGAGTCGGTAGAAGACGGAAAGACCACCAACCTGCCTGCGGTGAGAGAGTGAAAGGCCCTCAGAATCAGCTTCATCGCGGAAGATTCCAATGATTCTGAAAGCTTTGGTCTCTACAGCGTGAAGCCGAGCTAGGTGTGAGGCAGAAGCACCAGCCCAGAGGAGAGAGCAGTATTCCATCAAGCTGCAGATGAAAGCTTTGTATGTGTTGAGGTGCCAAGGAAGGACTTCACACGACGGAGGATGCCTGCCCAGTCGGCGACTGGCTTTGGAGGCCAGTTTGGAAATGTGGTTTTCCCAGGAAAGATCACGGCTGATAGTGAGGCCCAAAAGCTTGAGTGACAGAAATTCTAGGAGAGGATTGTTGAGAAAGTACATGGGAGGGTTTTCCAGCTGGTCTTTTCGGAGAGACATAGTGAGAGTGTGAGATTTGTCAGGATTGAAAGACATGTTACAGTTGTTTGAGGAGTCTGATTTTGTCCAGGTCTGCAGAGAGTGAAGAGGCTGCTGCCTGCCGATCTGAGGGTTGAGATATGGAGCGGCAGAGAGTGGAGTCATCAGCAAAGAGATACAGAGGATTTTCTAGAGAGTCGGAAAGATCATTGATGAATACCAAAAAAGCACGGAGCCCAGCACACTGCCTTGAGAAACTTCAGCTTGAACAGGAAGGGGAGATGAGAGAATTCCATTCAGGGCCATACGTTGACTGTGACTGGAGAGGAAGTCCACAAGACATGCGTGGAGATTTCCATGGATACCATAGGAGGAGAGTTTGGTGAGCAGGGTGGGGTGCTAGACCGTATCAAAGGCACGAGATATGTCGAGGGAGACAGCTCTGATTTCCTGTTTGGTCTTGAGGACCTCCATATATTGTTGAGTGAGCAGAAGCAGCATGTCCAGAGTAGAATGACCCGGTCTGAATCAAAATTGATGATCAGAGATCAAGCCATTGGAGAAGAGGCAGGATTTAATATCAGAAGTGATGATGGATTCCATGACCTTGCTGATGATTGGGATCAGGCTGATTGGTCTGTAGTTGCAAGGATCTGTTTCTGCACCTTTTTATGTAAAGCGGTAATGTTGGCTGATTTCCAAGCAGATGGTAGATGACCTTGAGCAAACGAGAGGGTGAAGAGAACAGAGAGAGTGTGAGATAGAGCGGCAGAGTAGGATTTTAGGAACCGTGGGCTGAGGCCGTCTGGTCCAGTTGCAGAATCAGAGTCGATGTTTGAGAGAAACTTCTCCACCTTGTCAGGAGAGGACACAGAGTCCAGGAGCAGCTGGGTTCGACTGGGTAAGGTGGGTACAGAGAGAGATGGGTTTGGGACACAACATTTTGAGGCAAACACAAAGTTAAGGTATTCAGATTTTTCATCTGTGGAGTCAGCTCCCCAGATAGTCTTTCGGTGTGTGTTGCTTTTGTGTGTCCCCTAGGAAGATCTCATCCGTAGGAAGCTGTGTAGCCATTTGAGGTAAGGGAGAGGATGGAGGGGGAACAAACACCAGAAACAGATTTGACCAGACGCCACCAGGATTTGGAGGAGGGAGACAGGTTTGAGAGTTCAGTCTTGAAAGTAGAGAGATATTGTTTCCTGGCTCTCCTGAGGGTAGACACACACTGGTTCCGAGTTCTGTGAAAGGAAATGAGATTGCCCTCCGTTGGATTAGCCTACCATTAGGCGAAGGCAAGTTGTTTCAGGGCAACTGCCTCACCACAAGATTCTGTGTACCATGGACAGAAGGAAGGGTATGACAACTGAAGACGAGATGGGCTAAATCTGTGCATGAGAGAGAACAGTTTATTTTGGAAGCATCCCAGGAAGAGTTTATGTCAGAGGCAGTAGATTTGGCAGACCAGTCCAGATGATTAATGGCTGGTTGCAGACCGTGCCAGTCAGCCTGAGTGAAATGCCAGACTCGTCGACGCTGAGGAGGCTCTCTGATCATGGCCAGAGAGATGTCCACTTTAACAAGGAAATGATCAGATGAACCGATTGGAGCAGAAGAAGAACAGCAGACATTTGCAGGGAAGTTTGTCATAACCAAGTCTAGAAGAAATGTTGTACCATTGATTGAGATCCGGGTCGGGAAATTGACAGATTGTGTCAGCCCCAGTGAGCCGCAGAAGTCCTTTGCTGAGGTGCCATGGCTTGTGCAAGAGCAACCCCCACCCAGCCAGCTGGCATGATGACAGTTGAAGTCGCCACATATGAGAAAGGGAGAGTTGGGATGAGTTGATAGAAGTTGGTCCATGTTGTCAGACAGCGAGATGTAAATGGATTAATCACTGGTTGACGGTACAACACACATATGAACAAAAGGTGGGAGCGGAGAGGAAGCCATAGCCAGAGGTACTCCTGGGGGTGGGGTGGAGAGAGGGCACTGCAGGGAGAGTGAGGAAGAGAGAGGAATGGAGTTTTTGATATCGTTAGCAACCCCACCACCCGGACGAGGCTCAGGTCTATCATACCGGAGGAGGGAGTAACCAGGAAGAGAAATTAAGGAATCAGAGACATCTTGAAGGAGGAAAGTTTCTGTTAAGCAGATTATGTTTGGTTTGTCTGAAACAACCTGTATGGAGAGATCAGTCAGGTTTGAGCAAAGGCCCCGGATGTTTGAGGTCCATACCATTAAGGAAGATGGAGGGGGAGCATCGGATACAGGACAAGGGAATGGAAAATTGTGGGAGGAGAGGGGGAGGTAGGGAGAGCTGTTAACAATGTGTCGGAGAACTAGGAGAAAGGGAAGGATGAGGAGGACAAAAGGTTTGATGGTGATGGGATGAGGCACAGTGAGGTGTTGTTTGAGGGGTGGCAGAGTGAAGTAGAAGGTTGGAGGAGATGGAGGTAAGAGTTGGATGGGAGAGGAAGTGGGGAGGATTTAGCTTTGTGGAGGAGTTAAGAGGCAACTTTGAAGAGGTGGGGTGAGAGGAGAGAACTGAAGAAAAATGGTGAGGGGAGATTTGAAGGGGAGTGGGAAGGGGTGATGGGGGAAATGTGATGGGGAGTGGTGAGGGGGGAGATTTGAGGGAGAGGGGTGAGGAGGAAAATTTGATGGGGGGAAGTGAGGAGGAGATTAGAAGGTAAGGGGTGAGTTAGGAGTGTTTTGTTGGGGAGGGGTGGGCTGGGAGTTTTGAAGGAGAGGGGTGATGGGGGAGATTTGAGGGGGAGGGGTGAGTGAGGGAGATTTGAAAGTTTTGAATTATTAAAGAAAATCGAACATTTATTACAGACTGGGTTGCTTGAGATATCCAAATCAGAGATCCGTTTGAGAACGTTTGATGAGGGGTGGAATGAAAGTGAGTTTAGAGAATGAAGAAAGGAAGAATTGTACGAGTGAATTTTTTTTTGTGATGAAAGATTTAATGAGCAAATTGATTGCAGCCTTTTGAACAGGAAGAAAAAAAGCGAGTTGTAATATACAAATGAATACAACATGGCAGGAGGGAGTTTAAACATTTTAAAGCAAAACCGTCGGTTCAACACGGACGGGGGCGGGGAGGAGGAGAGACCGCGAGGTGAGAAGGTAATTCTTATTATTCTTTTTTTAAATTTTTTTAAGGAATGCACTCCAATGCTAGATTTAAGTCCTGGAGGGAAGAGCGCGACAGGAAAACCTCTGGAAGGTGGTTCATTATTAATGGACATGCGTCACCCTACCTTTTAAATAAAATTCCACATTGTAGGTTTCAAATATTCCCATGTCGTTTATGCCACATTCTGTTACTTCCTCTGGTCCAGGGCAAAGGTGGTCCAACTTGTGATATTTGGGAATTTTTTTCTTTTCTTTTTTTAGCTGGATACTATAGTTGAACTCATGGATGCGGTGATGGTGGTCCATCTAGCTCTGCGAACACAGCATTGGTACTTCCGAAGCAGTTTGCTGGCTAGATGGTTCAATATTGCCTTCCCAGTGGTACAGTTCGGACAATATTTTGTAATTTGTTCAGGGTTCCACAGATTAACTAACTCCTTTTCTTGAATTCAACACATCCTGGAATATTTAACTTCTGCCAATTAATGTTATGGTAGACTGGTCACCCGGCGTAGCGCACATCCTATAGGGACGGAACGCTTGTTGATATTGGGCCCTTCCTGTGAATAATCAATCCGACGCTTTATAGCCGGGTCGGGAATTGAACCCATTCTAGAAATCTCAGGAGTGTACGCACTCCACACCATCCCGTCGAGTTTGATCGGACTAGAGGCCTAATCTTCAACTACATGCCTGACTATGTGAAAAGTATGAAGCTTTTGACTTGCAGTTGTTGGAAACATAAATATATGTAAATAAAAGCTACTCGCGTGTAAAGCAAACGGATTAGTCTTATTACCTCGAAGCTTATCAACGATATCTCTTCCAAAGGCGCATTCAAAACTCGGTCTGGAGAAGATTGCCCCGCTCGCTCTGCGCGTTCGGGACCATGGCACCCTAGCTGTAGGTTTAATCATTCCCAGCGACATAGCGGCACTCACCTTCAAATGCCTTTTACAGAGATTTCAAGGCAAAGCATTTGCTTCGCATAAATCGCAGAGTTTTTTGGATTTAACATCGCTTCGTCTTTCTTACCGTGACTCGAGCAAGGTGGGGACACGTCTGCGCGTCCGTCCATTCAAAAACGGTAACCTTCGCCAAATCGCACGATCCTTCAATTTCATTTTGATGCATTTCTGCAAATCCGCCGATTTATCGGCCTCGAGGAATTTCCCAGTTCGTAATTGGGAATTCGTCTCTGATCTCCTTCGGTCACATTGCTTTCACTCTCCTTCGTGTGCTGGTGGCAATTGTTACACCAATTGCGATCTGCAAAATACCCTTGAAGGAGAGCTCGGTTGGATCCAACTCCTTGCAAGTTCATGTATCCATCATGAAATGAGTTTTAGAGAATAAAAAGATTATGGCAACTATCAAGAAAGTCAGGAAATTGACAGAAGTGAAGACTTGGTAGACTTGACTTGACTAACTAGACTACGCTGTGATACCTACAAATAGTTAGGTTGGTGACAACAACCAAAAGGTTTCGGTTGAATTCAAATGGCTTTACCTGATTCCTTCAGGAAAACGAATCCCAATTATTTTCGAAATTATCTTCATGAAATGAGCTGAATAATTTACTCATTTGCATATTCTTATCCCAGCTCCCTTTATTCGAGAGGCAATCAAAAAACCTTTGGATGCTGCATGAGGAGTGCTCAAAAAGCTTCTCGATACGAGATACTCACAACAGCCCAAGATGTTAAACCCGATGTCCTGTCTGCTGGCACGAGTTTGTGGATGTTAAAGATCCCATGGTGTCTTTGAGAAGGTATTTTTCTTACTAATCTACCATCTATTCTACATATTATATGTATGTATATATATATATATATATATATATATATATATATATATATATATATATATATATATATATATATATATATATATATATATATATATATATATATACATATATATATATAGATATATACATATATATATATATATATATATAGATATATATATATATATATATATATATATATATATATATATATATATATATATACATACATATAATATGTAGAATAGATGGTAGATTAGTACATATATATATACACATACATATATATATATATATATTATATATTATATATTATATATATATATATATATATATATATATATTATATATATATATATATATATATATATATATATATATATATATATATATATATATATATATATATATAGAAATATACGAGTATATACAGTATATATATATACAGTCACGTGAAAAAGTAAGTACACCCCATGTAAAGTTTTGACTTTTTCAACATATTTCAACATACAGCTATTTGATCTTCAGTTCAACAATATTGATAGATAAAGGTGATATAATACAACAAACATCATGAAACATTTACATTTTGTAGTCCATTGTATAATTTAAATAAACATAAATGCAAATTTCGCATTTGGAAAAAGTAAGTACACCCTTGGCTCCAATAGGTGGTATTGCCCCCTTTGGTGGAAACCACCTCAAGTAGGCATTTCTTATAACTGTCTACCAGTCTCTGACATCGACTGGGATAAATTTTTGCCCACTCCTCCATGCAGAATTCTTTCAGCTGTGCGATGTTTGAGGGGTTTCTTGCATGCACAGCTCGTTGCAGCCTATTACTCTTAGTTTTTATCTCTACATCTTTTTTTTTGCGCTGGCATTTTTTTCATTAAATCATTAGTTGTTGAATTTCAATTTATTGCCTTGTTCTTTACACGCGAGGGAAAGAAGAATGACGAACTTACCTTCACAGGTCCTACCGGACGTCCTTGAAACTGGGATCATTATCAATTCAAGCTGACACAGAATTAAATGTACAAAAATACCGGTTTTGAGGAAATGCCGGTAACCAAATACAAAACTAAAATTTTGCACGACAAAACATTGCACGACAAAATTCCTAAATGGAGCGCCCCCTCACAGACTCGTATACACACAAGGGGAAAAATAAGTGGTGAAAATAATGTGTAACTAGCGGTAACCCGTGAAAATCACGGGCATAAATAGTGTTTATGTTCATACAAACTAACTTTCCCTTCCTCTTCCTTTCCGCTTCCTTTCAAAATAATTGTGTCAGTTGGCACCAACATTCATTCTGGCGGATCTCCTGAATATCACTTTGTATTCAACTGCAGTATTGTCTCTTATCGTGTGGTTACTGGTAAGTATCCCCTTTACATTTCTGATCGCATTTATATTTGTATTGAAATTTATATTTGTATATATATTGCCTCTCGAGTCGCTGCGCGTCCGGCACACATCGGGGACGTCTTCTTCTTCTCCTCGGTATCAAGTGCGGCGTCTCACTGTGCGTAAAACAAAATGACGCGGGTTATTCAAAGCTTTTCACTGATTTTCAGCTTTTATTCCACACTTATAGACATTTGGAGACATAGGTATGCTTATCTGGAAGGGTGAGTCATAACTACATAGTATCACACATATCTTAGGGCGACAGGAGCAATAGCTGGAGAGAAGTTCCGATTACAAACTTCAAAAATAAGCGTTTTAATGATATAGATGCTTCTGTACTCAGCTGCGAGTGGCTTCTGAACCCCGTCGGGAATCATCCATGCCCCGAGCGCGCAATCCTGGTGCGGAACAGGCCCTGGCAGGGAAGTAGGCCTCAGCGCACCCTTATTCACTCATCCGCGCTTGTCTTCGTCATCCGCTTCAACAGCACCCACGTCTCTCAGCACACCAAGACGATGCCCAGCCAGCACTATCGAGCCAATGAAAGGACAATGGGGCCGCTCAGCCGATCGCCCGGACCAAGAAGAAGGAATGCACGAGCCATGACCTTCTGCAGGAACTCGGCACACCCCTGGCGACAACCGTGACTGTTCGCTATCAAAGTCCCAACTCAAGACAGATGTCGACCATTCATATTGAAAGTCCAGCACGAGAGATATCCGCCTTCCACAAACACTAGGACCTGAGAGACAAGAGGATGCACAACCGCACGCTATCGATTTCCCAAGAGCTTGTAAACTTCGAACATTCGTAGAGACTGTCCCACTGCAAGAGCTCGTAAACTTCGAACATTCGTAGAGACTGTCCCACCGCAAGAGCTTATCGGCTCCTGTTCACTTTCAGATACAGAAGCCGAGAGAGAAACTGTCGGCCCTCCAACTCCTTTGTACTCAAGGCTCTGACGTCATCCGACGCAGCCCATGCCTGCTCCAACCAGCGAGTCCCTCTCTTCATTGCTCGACAATGCTAACCAGTCACTGCTCTCCGGGGCGTGGCCTTAAGGCCCTGCTTGCTTGATGTGGTGATGTGGTGGCTGGCAGATCCAGCGGTATTGTTAAAAGTCTTGTTCCGGTTGCTTTATTTAGTGTGATAATGCATGCCGATTGTCTGGCTTTGTGTGTGTGTACTGCATTGTCATAAAGAACAGAGGGGAAATAACAGAGGCAATTACATACAGGGGATTTACCATTAATCCCTAACTAATTAACATAACCCCACTCCTCATCATGGGAACAATGATACACTCTTACATGACATATGGTCTCAGCGTACCCAGACGATGCCCAGGATTCCCTACTTCTGATACTTGGGGTTTTTTTCTTCTTCATCGTGACATACAGAGCATGGTAATCTATACAATTCTACCTGGCTCTAAGTTAATCATTGTCTATGCCCCACAAACGTGTGTGTGTGTGTGTATATATATATATATATATATATATATATATATATATATATATATATATATATATATATATATATATATATATATATATATATATATATATATATATATATATATATATATATATATATATATATATATATATATATATATATATATACATACATATACATATATATATATATAATGTGTGTGTGTGTGTTCTCTGCCAGACTGTCTGTATATCCGTTCCGGGCAAGGCATCAAAATTAAATTGCTGCCATTTTATTCGCTACGTGCTAATTCTCAGCCATTATAGGCCTCTGATGTACAGGACCCGAGGCAAGTTGCCGGCGTTGCTGCGGTTTCGTTTGTGGGTCGACAAATGGATGTTTGGAGAAACAAGTGTTCTCTTAGAGTAACAAGCATTCTGAGTATTGCGCTGCAATACATGTCCCCTACCGGCATTGGGTAGCACTGTCATAGAAGACAGTATTATGACTTACCGCACTCTAAATTATAGTCCGGAAAACTGTTGGGGAAATTCCCAAAGTTCAAAGTGCCATAACTTTGTCAAAAATGATCAAAACGTCGTGAAGTTCGAACTTGATCTGTAACTTATCATGACGAAACCATGTACCAAGTTTGAAATCATTAGCATTAAGAGTTTAGGAAAAAAGTCCGGAAAGCTGTTCTTTGCGTGACGGACGGACTGACGGACCGACAGACTGACAGACGCAGGGACGGAGTGCAAACCTGTAGTCCCCTACGGTGTACACCGGTAGTGGACTAATAAAGTAAGTGGTGTGGCGGACACGAAAGCACTGACGTGGTGACATCACCCCGCACACCAAGTGGGGATGGGCCACGCCAGGGAGAGAGGCGTGGCCTCACGATATACACGGGGCGCGCAGCCCTGAGCAGCTTAGTGCTGCAGTTTGAGTACTTTGAATAAAGACTCTTTTATGAACCGCGTTGTCCGCGTGCTCCTTGCGTAAACATTAGCGCGCAGCATCGCGCTTTATATGGTGACCTCGACGTTGGATCTGCCGTAGCGATCCTTCCGAACACGACGCCATTGCAATGGCAAACGACAAGGCAATGGCGATTAAACTTCCCGAATTTTGGGAGGCCCAGGCCGAAGTCTGGTTCGTTCAAGCCGAAGCCCAATTTCAGCTTCGGCGCCTCACCAACGACGACATGCGCTACTGCCACGTCGTCGCCTCCCTCGGGCCCGGCACGGCCGCTCGAGTTGTGTCCGTCCTTCGCCACCCACCGGACGGCCACAAGTACGAGGCACTCAAGCGGCTACTCCTAGCCACGTTCGGCCTCACGGACGATGCACGGGCCGACCGCCTCCTGGATCTCCCCGAGCTCGGCGACACGCGCCCGTCGGTCCGAATGGACCATATGCTGTCACTGTTGGGCGACGAAGCCCCCGGTTCTCTATTCCGGGCGCTTTTCCGTCGCCAACTTCCAGCGCAGGTTCGCCTCGCGTTGGCCGGGACCGGGCTAACGGAACCCCGAGCATTGGCAGCCGAGGCGGACAGGTACTTCGCGGCTTCGGATACGCGGGCGAGAGTCGGCGCGGCCGTCACGGACCTCGAGGCTGATGCTGCTGATGCTGCTGATCCACAGCATCAGCTTACACAGCATACGCAGCATGCTGATACGCCCCTCGTGACCGCCGCCACGCCCCGCCCACCGCCGCGGTGAAAACCGCCAACTCCACCGGCCTGGCGGAGCCAGCCACACTCCTCCAGCTCCACCACCTGGTGCTGGTTCCACGCCAAGTTTGGCCACGAGGCTCGGCAATGTCATCCGCCATGCTCCTTCAACAGGTCGGGAAACGCCCGGGCCGGCGCTCAATAGTGGCGATGAGCGCCGGCCGTTCGAGCAGCCTGCTGTTCATAACGGACACCTTATCCGGGCGCCGTTACCTGTGCGACACGGGAGCGCAGGTGAGTGTCGTTCCCGCCGGCACGTCAGACAAGCACGCCGCGGGCGGGGGCCCCGCGCTGCTTGCCGTGAACGGGACGCCCATCCGTACGTACGGAAAACGCTGCCTCTCTCTGCGGTTCGGAGGGCAGGTTTTCCGATGGACGTTCGTCACCGCCGACATGCGCATGGCACTGCTTGGCGCGGACTTCCTGTGCGCTAATGGGCTCCTGGACGATGTAAAGCGCAGACGTCTTGTCCAGGCCGAGACGTTCAGCTCGCTCGCTTGTGCGCTGCCCAGCTCGTCGAGCAGCTCAACGAGCGGCTTGCCAAGCGGCTTGCCGAACGGTTTGGTTCCGGCCACGTTGGTCTGTACGCTTCCGGCAGCGGACGCATTCACCCGCCTCCTCGCCGGCTTCCCGGCCCTCACGCGGCCCACCTTCTCAGCGGGGGCCGTCAAGCACGGGGTGGCCCATCACATCCCCACCGTCGGGCCACCGGTCTACGCCCGGGCACGCCGCCTCGAGCCGACGAAGCTGGCGGTGGCAAAAGCGGTGTTCGCTACCCTGGAGCGACTCGGCATCGTTCGGCGCTCAGAGAGCGCTTGGACGTCGCCGCTGCACATCGTGCCGAAGCCCGGCGGGGGATGGCGACCGTGCGGGGACTATCGCCGTCTCAATGACGCCACGACTCCCGACCGCTACCCCGTCCCCCACATTCAGGACTTTTCCGCCCGTTTGGCGGGCATGTCCTTCTTCTCGAAGGTGGACCTCATACGCGGCTACCTTCAGGTCCCCGTCAGGCCGGAGGACGTCCTGAAGACGGCGGTCATCACGCCATTCGGACTCTTCGAGTTCCTGTGGATGCCCTTCGGTCTGAAGAATGCGGCTCAGGCGTTCCAGCGACTGATGGACAGCGTCCTGCACGACTTGGATTTTGTCTACGTCTACCTGGACGATATCCTCGTCGCCAGTGCGTCCCGCGAAGAGCACCTACGCCACCTCCGCACGCTCTTCGAACGCCTGGGCCAGCATGGCCTGATTGTGAACCCCGCAAAGTGCCGGTTCGGCGCCGCCATAATCGATTTTCTGGGGCACCGTGTCACCAGGCACGGAGCCGTCCCCCTGCCGGCCAAGGTGAAGGGGTTTCCGCACCCCCGCACGATCAGAGGGCTGCAGGATTTCCTGGGCATGGTGAACTTTTACCATCGGTTCCTGCCCCGTATCGCCCAGCTCCTGCGCCCCCTGCACGAAGCTCTCCGAGGTAAGCTGGGCAAAGGCGACGTTACCTGGACCGAGCAGATGGACACGGCGTTCACAGGCGCGAAGCTCGCCTTGGCTAACGCCACCATGCTCGCGCACCCGGTGCCCGATGCACCGATCGCCCTCACCACCGACGCCTCGGACTACGCGGTGGGCGCGGTGCACGAGCAATGGGTGCGTGGAGCTTGGCAACCGCTGGCGTTCTTTAGCCGGCAGCTTCGCCCGCCCGAACGCCGTTACAGTACCTTCGACCGCGAGTTGCTCGGGCTTCACTTGGCGGTCAGGCACTTCCGCCATCTGCTCGAGGGCCGTGCGTTCACGGCCTTCGTCGACCACAAGCCGCTGATCTTCGCGATGGGCAAGGTCACCGAGCCGTGGTCGGCCCGGCAGCAGCGTCACCTCTCGGCCGTGTCCGAGTACACGACGGACATCCGGCACGTCGCGGGGAAGGACAACCCGGTGGCGGATTGCCTTTCCCGGGCCGTCGCCCACGCAGTCCACCTCGGCATCGACTATGCCCGGATGGCAGCGGACCAGGCCGCTGACCCCGACGTCCAGGCCTTGTGGACCGCCGTCATGGGCCTCCGTGTCACCGAGGTGCCGTTCGACAGCGCAGGCGCGGCCCTCTTGTGCGACGTCTCCCTCGGGCGTCCTCGCCCCATCGTGCCCGCGGGCTGGCAGCGCCAGGTGTTTGACGCCATCCACGGCCTGTCCCACCCGGGCGCGAGGGCCTCCCAAAGGTTGATCGCCGACAAGTTCGTCTGGCATGGCCTCCGGAAGGCCGTCCGTGGCTGGGCCAGGACGTGCCTCGCGTGCCAGCGCGCCAAGGTGCACCGGCACACCCAGGCCCCGTTGGCCCCGTTCACGGTGCCGGAACGCCGGTTTGACCACGTCCAAGTGGACCTGGTGGGACCTCTGCCCCCCTCGCGGGGTTTCACCCACGTCCTCACCATGGTGGACCGCACCACCCGGTGGCCGGAGGCCGTGCCCTTGGCGTCGACGACGGCGGCGGATGTCGCGCAGGCTTTCATCGCCACCTGTGTCGCCCGGTTCGGCGCCCCCTCAGACATCTCGTCCGACCGCGGCCCCCAGTTCACCTCGGAGCTCTGGGGGGCGGTCGCGCAGTGGCTCGGGGTCCGGCTGCACCGAAACACGGCCTACCACCCCCAGGCTAACGGCCTGTGTGAGCGATTTCACCGCTCATTGAAGGCCGCGCTCCGGGCCACCCTCCACGACAGCGGCTGGGTCGACAGGCTCCCCTGGGTCCAGCTGGGCCTCCGGACGGCGCCCAAGGAGGACCTGCGCGCATCCGCGGCGGAGTTGGTCTTCGGGCAACCGCTGCGGGTGCCGGCGAGTTCCTCCCCGACTCCACGGCACCATGGTCCGCGGCACAGCAGCGCTCCGCTCTGCAAGAGACCGCCCAGAGGTTCGCCCCGGTGCCAACGGCATGCCACGGGCACCCACCGACGCACGTCGCCCCGGAGCTTCGCACGGCGGAGTACGTCTTTGTCCACCACGATGCCCACCGGACACCACTGCGGCCCCGTACGACGGGCCTTTCCGCGTGCTGGAGACCGGGGCGAAGCACTTCACCCTGGACATCGGCGGTACTCCTGACCGCGTTTCTGTAGACCGCCTCAAGCCGGCCCACCTCGACGTGGACCATCCACCGCCAGTGGCCCGACCCCCGCATCTGGGCCGCCCCCCTGCGGGCAGACCCCCGGCACCGCCCAGCCCCGCCGCCACGCCGCCCCCCGGTCCTGCAGCCGGAGGCATCCCAGATGGCATCCCTGCATCCCAGACGCCGCCAGTCGCCAGGGGGCGCTTCGGCCGGGTCATCCGTTTGCCCCGCAAACTGACTCTTCAGGTGCGCGGGGATTCTGGGGGGGCGCGTGTGGCGGACACGAAAGCACTGACGTGGTGACATCACCCCGCACACCAAGTGGGGATGGGCCACGCCAGGGAGAGAGGCGTGGCCTCACGATATACACGGGGCGCGCAGCCCTGAGCAGCTTAGTGCTGCAGTTTGAGTACTTTGAATAAAGACTCTGTTATGAACCGCGTTGTCCGCGTGCTCCTTGCGTAAACATTAGCGCGCGCAGCATCGCGCTTTAGTGGCATATTTGTGGGGGTCTCAGGTTTAGATTTTATGAATGTTTAAAAATTCCCCGTGGTTTGAGGCCTTGAAGGTTGCATAGCCATGACGGATATTCACAAATAAACGGGTCTTAATAAAAACAATTCTAGCAAATTGATGTTGATTTGAATTGATTGAATTGATGCATTTCATTGCATGCTTGACATTAACAGCTCTTAGATTCGACAAAGAATGAAGATGGAGTTAGGGTTTGATTTTGGTGAAATTTGATTTTGGTGTCGCGCACATCGCAGTCGTTAATAGACTGAAATCTGCTGCGGTGATCTACGACGATATACATAGACTGAAATCTGCTGCAATGATCTACTATAATCGACATAGACTGAAATTTGCTGCGGTGATCTACTACGATCTACATAGACTGAAATCTGCTGCAATGATCTACATGAACTGAAATCTAATGCAGTGGTCTACTATGATCTACATAGACTTATATCTGCTTCAGTGATCTACTATGATCTACATAGACTGAAATCTGCTGCAGTGATCTACTATGATCTACTTGGACTGAAATCTGAGGCAGAGATCTCTCGATGTCCCTGCTCTCAAGTGTTGTGTTTGTGTCCTTCCCCCTCTGTCCCCATCTTGTCTACCGCTCCCCGTGTTATATGTTTTGTGTCGGTTTGTCTTTCTGTGTGATTAATGTTAGCTCTTTCACGAGCCTCGATCTTGCATTAAAAAAAAGGGGGAAAAAGTGATCTACTATGATCTACATAGACTGAAATCTGCTGTAGTGATCTACGATCTACATAGACTGAAGTCTGCTACAGTGGTCCACTACGATCTACATAAACTGAAATCTGCTGCAGTGATCTACTATGATCTACATGGACTGAAATATGATGCAGTGATCTACTATGATCTACATAGACTGAAATTTGCTGCGGTGATCTACTACAATCTACATAGACTGAAATCTGCTGCAGTGATCTACGATCTACAATGACTGAAATCTGCTAGGGTGATCTACTATGATCTACATGGACTGAAATCTTCTGCAGTGATCTACTATGATCTACATGGACTTAAATATGATGCAGTGATCTACTATGATCTACATGGACTGAAATATGATGCAGTGATCTACTATGATCTACATAGACTGAAATCTGCTGCAGTGATCTACGATCGACATCGACTGAAATCTGCTGCAGTGATCTACTATAATCTACATAGACTGAAATTTGCTGCGGTGATCTACTACGATCTACATAGACTGAAATCTGCTGCAATGATCTACTATGATCTACATGGACTGAAATCTGATGCAGTGGTCTACTATGATCTACATAGACTGAAATCTGCTTCAGTGATCTACTATGATCTACATAGACTGAAATCTGCTGCAGTGATCTACGAACTACAATGACTGATATCTGCTGTGGTGATCTACTATGATCTACATGGACTGAAATCTGCTGCAGTGATCTACTATGATCTATATGGACTGAAATACGATGCAGTGATCTACTATGATCTACATAGACTTAAATCTGCTTCAGTGATCTACTATGATCTACATAGACTGAAATCTGCTGCAGTGATCTACGATCGACATCGACTGAAATCTGCTGCAGTGATTTACTATAATCTACATGGACTGAAATTTGCTGCGGTGATCTACTACGATCTACATAGACTGAAATCTGCTGCAATGATCTACATAGACTGAAATCTGATGCAGTGATCTACTATGATCTACATAGACTTATATCTGCTTCAGTGATCTACTATGATCTACATAGACTGAAATCTGCTGCAGTGGTCTACTATGATCTACATAGACTTAAATCTGCTTCAGTGATCTACTATGATCTACATAGACTGAAATCTGCTGTAGTGATCTACGATCTACATGGACTGAAATCTGCTACAGTGGTCTACTACGATCTACATAAACTGAAATCTGCTGCATTGATCTACTATGATCTACATGGACTGAAATATGATGCAGTGATCTACTATGATCTACATAGACTGAAATCTGCTGCAGTGATCTACGATCTACATAGACTGAAATCTGCTGCGGTGATCTACTATGATCTACATAGACTGAAATCTGCTGGAGTGATCTACTATGATCTACATGGACTGAAATACGATGCAGTGATCTACTATGATCTACATAGACTTAAATCTGCTTCATTGATCTACTACGATCTACATAGACTGAAATCTGCTACAGTTATCTACTATGATCTACATAGACTGAAATCTTCTGCAATGATCTACATGGACTGAAATCTGATGCAGTGATCTACTATGATCTACATAGACTGAAATCTGCTGCAGTGATCTACGATCTACATAGACTGAAATCTGCTGCAGTGATCTACTACAATCTACTAGAATCAGAAGGGAGCAGCAAGGGAGTATTTTTTCTCCCAGACAAGTTGCATAACTTCCAGGAGTTTGATTTATTATTTAGCGATAACAAATAGTTTTCAAGTTATTATGTCCAGCAGTTTATTCTATTAAGGCTTTCATACAACGATTCTTCAACTTTTCTTTCTTCTATAAATTTCAAATTACCTTATTCAAAGCATCGAAGCCTGTTGACTTTTCAAAGGGTGAGTGTGAGTCTGTATAATAATACGCTTGTCATTCCTGTCAAAATATCGCGATATTCCGTCATCTCATGAGATTGGGAATTAAAAGTTATTTTGTCTTTATTTAATATTAACGTTGTATTTATGCATCCGAAAGAAAATAATTAATTTAGGAGAATTTATGAATACAATCAGGCTACTATCAATCACTTGAGAATGCCAATTTCACTGATTTTGAGACATATCTTGCAAGATTGGACGTTTGGACAAAACCTTTAATTGGACGTTGTTTTCGACTGTGACTTCACACCTGGCATACGATGGCATAACTTTGGCGGAGACCTGTCGGAGAGACGGCTGACTGCTGGCGACCTAAAGGTAGTGGAACAAGCAAACAAAGTACCAACGGTCGAGCCAAGCACGTCTCCTCTGAAAAATGAAACGGGCAAGTTCTAAGCAATGAACCTACTTTTACGGTGAATTTTCACGGGCACCTGCTTGTCATAATATATTTTTGTTGAAAAACAGCTCGGGTTTCTTGGATTGTTGTGAGTATGTCGTTCTGAGAACTTATTTATTCAAACTTTAAATATATGCTGACAACTGTTTTGTGTAACATGTGCTCCTTTTCTTAAAAAGAAGAGAGCGCCTGCATTCCCTCTTCACTAGAATCCATTTTACTTGGCCATAGCAGAACATAACGAGATGGTATTCATAGAATACTTACCCTGCGCAGTCAACTTGGTGTGAGCCAACTCTTCTGTTTTTGAATGTTGTACACCGCTCCTTTCCTATGCCATCTCCAGGCATTGCAAATCGTCATTGCCGGGCACCAAAGGGGGCTCGGCAGTGACGCACGCTGAAAGAGAGTACTCAGTTTTCACTCTGGTTTCTTGTTGTACACCGCTCCTTTCCTATGCCATCTCCAGGCATTGCAAATCGTCATTGCCGGGCACCAAAGGGGGCTCGGCAGTGACGCACGCTGAAAGAGAGTACTCAGTTTTCACTCTGGTTTCTTGTTTGTTTTCTTGTTTTCTTGTTTGTTTGTTTTCTTTCTTGGTTGTCCGGACGATATCTCAGCCATCCTTTGAGCTAGGAAGCTGAAATTTCGGCACAGTAGTGAGCAAGTCCTTTGTCAAATACGGTATTTTTTGTTTTTTGAATAATCAATTAATTGAGGAGTTATTTAATTATTAGCGTTTAATTAAGTACTTATTTAATTAATTAAATTTCATTTATCTTCTGACCATTATTAACTCAGGCACCTTTTGAGTTAGGAAGCTGATATTTGGACATGCCAATGACCAGGTGATTTGGCTGCAAAGGATATTTTTTGATTTATTAATTAATCAATTAATCGATTAATTATTTAATTATTCGATTAATGACAAAAAAAAATTTTTTTTTTAAGTTACAGATTCTGATGAAATAGTGGTAGTTTATGTGTTCTCTGACCAAATTGATTAATAATTTAATTTTTTTATGATTATTATTTATTTATTTTCATTATTAATCATTTATTTATTTTCTTTCTCATTTGGCCAATATCTCAGGCACCTTTTGAGCTGGGAAGCTAATATTTGGACATGAGTGACCAAGTGATGTGGCTATCAAGGATATTTTTGATTTATTGATTAATCATTTCATCTATTAAGTATTTATTGATTAATCGATTAATTATTTATTGAGTAATCAATTAATTATTTAATTTTTTATAAATGACTTATTTAATTAAATTTCTAAAAGATACATCTTCAGATGAAGCACTACTGGTTTAGTTATGCGATTAGCCAATTGATTATGAAAATATTTTGTGATAATCTTTTATTGATTTTAATTATACAATTAATCAATCAATTAGTGTACACCTCTCCCTCCCAATGCAGCCTCAATGAGCTGCACTGCGGTATTGCCGGGCGCCGGAGGCGCCCCGGCAATGCCGCGCTGCAGCATATTTAATTATTTGGCATGGGGCGGTGTACTTTGAATGTATGTGTACTTGTTTGTTTGTTTTCTTGGTTGTCCGGACGATATCTCAGCCATCCTTTGAGCTAGGAAGCTGAAATTTCGGCACAGTAGTGAGCAAGTCCTTTGTCAAATACGGTATTTTTTGTTTTTTGAATAATCAATTAATTGAGGAGTTATTTAATTATTAGCGTTTAATTAAGTACTTATTTAATTAATTAAATTTCATTTCTCTTCTGACCATTATTAACTCAGGCACCTTTTGAGTTAGGAAGCTGATATTTGGACATGCCAATGACCAGGTGATTTGGCTGCAAAGGATATTTTTGATTTATTAATTAATCAATTAATCGATTAATTATTTAATTATTCGATTAATGACAAAAATTTTTTTTTTTTTAAAGTTACAGATTCTGATGAAATAGTGGTAGTTTATGTGTTCTCTGACCAAATTGATTAATAATTTAATTTTTTTATGATTATTATTTATTTATTTTCATTATTAATCATTTATTTATTTTCTTTCTCATTTGGCCAATATCTCAGGCACGTTTTGAGCTGGGAAGCTAATATTTGGACATGAGTGACCAAGTGATGTGGCTATCAAGGATATTTTTGATTTATTGATTAATCATTTCATCTATTAATTATTTATTGATTAATCGATTAATTATTTATTGAGTAATCAATTAATTATTTAATTTTTTATAAATGACTTATTTAATTAAATTTCTAAAAGATACATCTTCGGATGAAGCACTAGTGGTTTAGTTATGCGATTGGCCAATTGATTATGAAAATATTTTGTGATAATCTTTTATTGATTTTAATTATACAATTAATCAATCAATTAGTGTACACCCCTCCCTCCCAATGCAGCCTTAATGAGCTGCACTGCGGTATTGCCGGGCGCCGGAGGCGCCCCGGCAATGCCGCGCTGCAGCATATTTAATTATTTGGCATGGGGCGGTGTACTTTGAATGTATGTGTACTTGTTTCTTTTTTTTTTTTAATCCAAATTGGCTGCCAGACCACGTGAGCGATGACATCATAAATTTATATTCTCCAATATAATTGTTGCATAGATCATGCTCAATACATTTCAAACTGATCAGACTAAGCGTTGTCCCTGTCGAATTATGACGTCATAATTATGGCACCAATGACGTCATCATTAACACATATTCCCCATATGGAGTTATTTACAATGAGCCCCGTTGAAAAAAATTTCATGGAGTGGTTTTGGAGATATAGAGGTGCAACGTTTTTCGGTTTTTCCAAGATGGCGCCTGTACCACATGACCTATGACGTCATGATTATCATTAAAATATTCAAAAGTACTATGGTGAAAATTTCGTGTCCATCAGACCAACAGTTGCTGAATTTTTTTTTATAATGATCGGATGGATAAGTGTTATATTTGTCGAATTATGACGTCATAATTAAGGTGCTGATGACATCATCATTAACATATCTTATTCCCCAAGCGGAGTACTTGACAATGAGCCATGTTTCAATTTTTTTTCCATGTAGCGGTTTCAGAGATATAGAGGTGCAACTTTTTTTCGATTTTTCCAAGATGGCGCCTGTACCACGTGACCTGTGACGTCATAATTATCATTTTTTAAATTCCACAGGAGGAACCGCTCATATTCTGAAAATTTCGTGCCAATCGGACTGACAGTTGCAGAAGATTTTTTTTTTTACTGATCAGATCAAGCGTTGTAACTCGAATTACGACGTCATAATTAAGGCACCGATGACATCATCATCAACATATCTTATTCCCCATGGGGAAAACTTGACAATGGACCATGTTTCCATTTTTTCTATTGAGCGGTTTGGGAGACATAGAGGTGTAACCTTTTTTCAAGATGGCGCCAGTACCACGTGACGTATGATGTCATAATTATGAATAAAAAAAATTCTGCAGGTGGAAGCGCTCCTACGGTGAAATTTCGTGTCAATTGGACCAACGGTTGCCGAGAAAATGAATTTATAAAATGCAGACACGTATGGCACACATATGCACACCCGAATGTTTAACCCTGTTTTCACTGCGTGAGCGCAGGGTAATGACGTCAGCAGAATGCAGCTGTTCTGATTGTGGTTGGCCGGGCCAGTGGACGTAGCTACAATGTGCAATATTCGCAGGGAGGGATAAAACGTAACTGTTTGTTTTCCTGGTATTTCCAAGGAATTGCAGGATATCTTCGAGGTTTGCACACTTGACTCTCAGCAGTCTACCCTGGGTTAGAATCCTGACCCACCTAAAAACGGTCATCCTGGTTTTTCGCTTTCAAGGCATCAATGTGTGTGCTGTCCTTCCGATGGAGGTCAAACTCAGAGTTTCCTGTTCTAGCATCAGTTGGTGTACGTTAAGGATCCAATATATACACAGTATCCGGCGTAGTTTTCCCCCATCATCCTTGGATCAGACGTCAGGCCGATGCAGCCGGTTCGTGAAAGATTTGGGCCAAAAACATTCCCACTAAAAGGTTGGAATAATTGGGGCAGTGGCAGACGTTTCCCGAAATTTCCAAATACCATACTCAAACCACAACAGGAGCGACGAGCAACTTTCCAGGCCACGATGGTAATAAAAGGTCTCGGTGCCAATTATCAGAACACACAAGGGGATTCCTGCCAGGAAATGAATTCCCCCAAATCTGAAAACATCCTTGTCCTGATGGATGGACAGCAATCATTTGGGGGTAAATAGACCTCATTGTTTTTTGATGAAGACAAATCGTCGTCGTCCATCTGTTTCTGCCCGACAGGCAAGTCGGCTTCACACAATGGAGAGAGCACTGGAAGCAGATGATGGAGAAAGCCAGGGAGGGTCGGGCTTTGAGGGAGGATCAGATGATTATTCAAGGACACATTCATGCCTGGAAGATCCGGGATAGCTATCGTACGATGAAAGTTTCTCCAATATATCATTGCGGTCTTGTCGATTCCAATAAAAGAACTAAATCATTTAATAATATGCACAGGGTTATCTGCTCAATACTATATCCATGCAGTGCTTATCATATACCTTGCAGTTACCCAAGTCCATTTAGCTCCATCAGGGACTCGTCGATCAATGGAGGAAAATGGAGCGGATGATTAAACAAAAGGCCTTACGACAAAATTTCTTTTATTCCGACGCTGCTGTTATTATTACTGGTATTAACACTGGTATTGGCACTAGCATCAGCACTGGTATTAGCACTAGCATCAGCACTGGTATTAGCACTAGCATCAGCACTGGTATTAGCGCTAGTATTAGCACTGGTATTAGCGCTGGTATTAGTACTGGTATTACGACTGGTATTAGCGCTGGTATTAGTACTGGTATTACGACTGGTATTAGCGCTGGTATTACCACTGGTATTAGCGCTGGTATTAGCGCTGGTATTACCACTGGTATTAGTACTCGTATTAGCGCTGGTATTACCACTGGTATTAGCGCTGGTATTAGCACTGGTATTAGTACTGGTATTAGCGCTGGTATTACCACTGGTATTAGCGCTGGTATTACCACTGGTATTAGCGCTGGTATTAGCGCTAGTATCAACACTGGTATTAACACTGGTATTAGCACTAGCATCAGCACTGGTATTAGCGCTGGTATTACCACTAGTATTAACACTGCTATTAGTACTGGTATTAGTACTGGTATTACCACTGGTATTAGCACTGGTATTAGCATTGGTATTACCACTGGTATTAGCGCTGGTATTAGCGCTGGTATTACCACTGGTATTAGTACTCGTATTAGCGCTGGTATTACCACTGGTATTACCACTGGTATTAGCGCTGGTATTACCACTGGTATTAGCGCTGGTATTAGCGCTGGTATTAGCGCTGGTATTACCACTGGTATTAGCACTGGTATTAGTACTGGTATTACGACTGGTATTACCACTGGTATTAGCACTAGTATTACCACTGGTATTAGCACTGGTATTACCACTAGTATTAACACTGCTATTAGTACTGGTATTAGTACTGGTATTACCACTGGTATTAGCACTGGTATTAGCATTGGTATTACCACTAGTATTAGCATTGGTATTACCACTGGTATTCGCATTGGTATTTCCACTGGTATTACCATTGGTATTACCACTGGTATTAGCATTGGTATTACCACTGGTATTAGCATTGGTATTACCACTGGTATTAGCATTGATATTATCACTGGTATTGGCATTGGTATTACCACTGGTATTAGCATTGGTATTACCACTGGTATTACCACTGGTATTAGCACTGGTATTGGTACTGGTATTAGTACTGGTATTAGTACTGGTACTACCACTTGTATTACCACTGGTATTAGCACTGGTATTTGCACTGCTACAACTTTAACAACAGCTCCAGGTATCTCCACCTTCTTGGTGCATTGTCAGGTGAAGGTTTTTGGGCCAAATATTTTGCTAACCGCTTGGTGGTAGGTTGGTAGGGTTGATTTGGAGATGAATTTGTAGATTGTTCAGTAATTATGAAATGATCTTCCTGTTTGTATCAAGTTATTATCTTCTGATGAAAAAAAAAAAAATAATATTAATGAAACTGATCACGACTGTGCCTTTATTTTTCATTATTTATTTATATACATTGTCAAGGCTGGTGGAAGAACGAGAACACAGAACAGATCTGAATAGAACATAACAAAACTAGAACGGCACTTGGTAGATCACATACCTCCGCCAGGCTGAACAGTTCACGTTTTGTATCCCAATGATAGGTCGGATCTGGATACGGACCTGAACCAAAATTTAATCGGCTTGTTCTTCTCACCTAACCAGCTCATCCCCCAAGTTTAGTCATAAGTCGTGCATAACATTTTCATATATCATGTTATATATCGCTTTTCTCCCGATCTTCCAATGGTGAATAATCACTTAAAAATTAAATAATTCTCAAATCCAAATCAATATTCAGATCTTCACCAAAATCGAATCGATTCGTCCTTAACACACATCCAACCTGTCCACCAAGTTTTGTCCATATCCATCCATAACTATTTGAGATATCCTGCTATGTATCGTTTTTGGCCCTATCTCTCAATGGTGAAGAATCACTTTTAAAATTAAATAATTCTCATATCCGAATCAATATTCAGATCTTCACCAAAATCGAATCGATTCGTCCTTAACACACACCCAACCTGTCCACCAAGTTTCGTCCATATCCATCCATAACTATTTGAGATATCCTGCTATGTGTCGTTTTTGGCCCTATCTCTCAATGGTGAAGAATCACTTAGAAAATTAAATAATTCTCATATCCGAATCAATATTCAGATCTTCACCAAAATCGAATCGTTTCGTCCTTAACACACACACAACCTGTCCATCAAGTTTCGTCCATATCCATCCATAACTATTTGAGATATCCTGCTATGTATCGTTTTTGGCCCTATCACTCAATGGTGAAGAATCACTTAGAAAATTAAATAATTCTCAAATCCAAATCAATATTCAGATCTTCACCAAAATCGAATCGATTCGTCCTTAACACACACACAACCTGTCCATCAAGTTTCGTCCATATCCATCCATAACTATTTGAGATATCCTGCTATGTATCGTTTTTGGCCCTATCACTCAATGGTGAAGAATCACTTTTAAAATTAAATAATTCTCATATCCGAATCCTGGCCGAATAAAAATTCTAGTAGCCGGATCCGAATCCAGATCTTCACCAAAGTCGAATCATTTCGTCCTTGTCACATACGCTACATCTCTGCCAAATTTCATTTGAATCCGTCCACAACTTTTTGAGATATTTTGTTCACAGACAAAGAAACAAACAGACAGGGATGAAAATATAACCTCCACCCACCTTCGGTGGCGGAGGTAAAGATCAGCAGAAGAAAGGGGAGACGCCAACAACAGGGCGGAGGGAGAAATAGATGGAGACTGGCAAACAAGGAATGCGGGTAACGATGAGGGGTAGGTAAGAACGCAAATGGTGGACACGATGAATACAGAGGCAACATTTGGGGGGGGGGGGGGTGAGGGGGGGTTATGGTGGTTTAATGGGTGGATGGGGGATGACTTAGGATGGTGGTGAAGAGCTATCTTGAAGACCTGGAGGGAAGAATGAGATTGAAGAGAATTTGGAACGCGCTTCGACAGGTGGGGAACAAGAGGAATAAATGAGTGGAGGTGAGCATCGATCCTGGATTTAGCCAGTTTCACCTCGTGCATCCTGCAGATACCTGTGGCTGACAAAGCACGGAGAGGGTGCAGGTTGCAAGACCAGGATTGCGGTGGAAGACGACAGAGAGATCACTGACCTGTCGGTGATGGCGAAATGATCGGCCCATCGACTCACCTTCATCACAGGAGATTCCAATGATCTTGATGTCCTTGGTTTCCGCGCCTTGGTCATCGGTGGACGTTACAGATCCCACGGTAACCAATTCGCTAAGATTAGGTGAGCTATCGCCGGCACCCCAAACAAATTATAAATTCCTGCCCTAACTACTCATGGGAAGGTAAAGGTAAACCACCCAGTACAACCCTTGCCAATGACCTTCTTGGTCAGCATCGGTGCTCTGTATAACACAGTATGCTACATCGGAAGCAGATTCTTTCTGCCATTTTATAATCTATATATATATATACGCGTTGTCTGTGTGTCCGCGTTTTATTCAGAGATGGCTGAACGGATCTTCATCAAACTTTCAGAGCTTCATCAGTGAGTGTCTGGGAGTGTTCTAGGGGGGAAAGGTTGTTTTTTTTGGAGTTAAAAAAATATATAGATAAAATAAAATCGCTCGATCGTGCCTAAGCTTTTTAAAATTAATGACAGTTATATACAAGTACACATTCGCATAAATAAATACAAAACGATCACCAGACATTTGAATACAAATAAATCAAACAATTCCGGAAGTGTACGAAGTTGGTAGTACGGCTTCTTCTTCTTCCTGATCGGCATCAAACTCAACTCAGAAACGTGAGCCACATTCACTCAGAAACGTGAGCCACTCCCCCTTCCTCTCCTGCCTCCCCCCTCCCCCTCTCCTTGACCCCTCCCCCCTCTCCCCTTCTCTCATTCCCCCCTCTCCTACCCCTCCCCTCCCCCCCTCCCCCCCTCCCCCTTACCCGCCCGGCAACACGGGTACTTCTGCTCGTCTTGGATATAAATGGTGAATTTGTAGCGGCTGCCGCTGGGGTTACACAATCGCCTTGCACCTATCAAGGACGCGGAGCGATCACCAGGCCGGGCTCGTCCAGGACGCCCGGGCAGGCCCGCGCTCGACTTGCCAGGCCTCGGTCGGGACGCCCGGGCAGGCTCGCCCTCAACTTGCCAGGCCGCAGCCGGGACGCGGGGCCACGCCCCCTGGCGCCAGGCCTGGGCAAACCCCCTGGCGGAATAGATATATATTGCTGACCGTAAAACGTTTTTCCCAGAGTGCCTGAGTGTTTGATTCGAATAAAGCAGCTCAGATGAATTCAAGCTTTTTGTCGCGTCCATTCTTTCGATCGACGTGGGAGCCACAGCTCCTTCATTGGTGACCTACCGACATGGACACGGCAGTGACGCTTAAACTGCCTACCTTCTGGGAGGCTCACGCGGCTGTTTGGTTCGCTCAGGCGGACTCTCAGTTCGCCCTGCGAGGCATCACCGCGGACGACACCCGCTTCCACCATGTTGTGGCGGCGCTTGGTTCCGCCACCGCGGCCCGCGCCTTGAGCCTCCTCGAGCACCCGCCGGCTGCTGACAAATACGGCGCGATTAAGAAGCTTCTACTCGATGCTTTCGCCCTCCCAGCGGCGGAACGCGCACGGCGCCTGCTCGATTTGCCCGAGCTCGGCGACACGCGCCCTTCCGAGCGAATGGACTACATGCTTTCGCTGCTCGGCGAGCACTCTCCGGCATTCCTGTTCCGGGAGCTGTTCCTCCGTCAGCTGCCTAACCCGGTACGCCTCGCCCTGGCAAGCACGACGATCACAGATCCCCGGGCCCTTGCCAGAGAAGCCGACAAAATCTCCGCCGCGGGACAGCGCATCGCAGCGGCGACATAGGACCCGCCGCCGCCTGATGCACCATCCATGGCGCCCGAGCACCCGGCGCGTTCGACGGCCGAACTGCCGACGCAATTGGCGGCCGCTATACCGAGCCGACCACGTCCAGCACGACGTCCGAAGCCTCCACCCGACCAAGCGTGGTGTTCCTATCATGCCAGGTTCGGACAGAAGGCCCGGACATGCCGACCCCCGTGCACCTTCGGCGGGTCGGGAAACGGCCAGGCCGGCGTTCATTACCTGCCATGAGCGCCGGCCACAGTCACACGGGCAACTTACTGTTCATCACGGACAAAGCGTCCGGACGGCGCTTCCTGTGCGACACCGGCGCCCAACTGAGCGTCATGCCCGCCTCTGACCAGGACAGGCAATCCGCGGTTTGCGGCCCCTCCTTGGTTGCGGCCAACGGATCGACTATCCGCACCTTCGGCCCGCGCAACGTCACCCTCTGCTTCGGCGGCCAACGCTTTGCTTGGACGTTTGTAACCGCCAACGTGCCCATGGCTCTGCTAGGCGCCGACTTCCTCTGCGCACACGGACTGCTGGTGGACGTCCAACGGCGTCGTTTAATCAACGCTGAAACCTTCAGCTCCCTGGTATGCACATTAAGCAGCTCCGCGCCGACCGAGCTGGCATGCACCGTCCCGGCGGCGAACGAGTTTGCTCGCCTGCTCGCGGAGTTCCCGGCCCTCACGCGGCCGACGTTTTCGGCCGTCGCAGTACGGCATGGGATCGAGCACCACATACCAACCACGGGCCCGCCGGTCTACGCCAGGGCCCGCCGCCTCGACCCAGCCAAGCTTGCCGTTGCGAAGGCCGAATTCGACGCGTTGGAGCACCTCGGCATCGTGCGGCGCTCCGATAGCGCGTGGGCCTCGCCACTGCACATCGTGCCAAAGCCGGGGGGTGGATGGCGCCCGTGTGGCGACTACCGCCGTCTTAATGACGCTACAACACCCGACAGGTACCCGATCCCGCATATCCAAGACTTCTCCGCCCGTCTGGCGGGACGGGTCATTTTTTCGAAAATTGATCTCATACGGGGATATCACCAGGTACCTGTCAGGGCGGCCGACGTCCCTAAAACGGCAGTCATCACGCCGTTCGGCTTATTCGAGTTCTTGCGGATGCCATTTGGTCTCAAGAACGCGGCTCAGGCGTTCCAGCGCTTGATGGACGGCGTGCTGCGTGACCTGCCGTTCCTTTTCGTTTACCTGGACGACATCCTCGTCGCCAGCACGTCCCGGGCCGAGCACCTCCTCCACCTCCGAACACTGTTCGGGCGCCTCAGCGAGCACGGCCTCATCGTCAACCCGGCCAAATGCCACTTCGGCACGACGGCCGTTGATTTTTTGGGCCACCACATCACCAAGAACGGGGCTGTGCCGCTGCCAACCAAGGTCGAGGCCATCACCACTTTCCCGCGTCCCCGCACCATAAAGGCCCTGCAGGAATTCCTGGGAATGGTGAATTTTTATCACCGCTTCATGCCCCGCGCTGCTCAACTCATGCGGCCCCTCTACGAAGCCCTCCGGGGCAAGCCGGCCAAGCACGACATCGCCTGGTCCGCAGCAATGGATGCGGCCTTCCAAAGCTCAAAGCGGGCCCTCGCCGACGCAACACTGCTCGCTCACCCGGTGCTCAACGCTCCCATCGCCCTCACCACGGATGCCTCCGACTACGCGGTGGGCGCCGTACATGAGCAATGGGTGAACGGGGTTTGGCAGCCACTCGCTTTTTTCAGCCGGCAGCTCCGGCCGAACGAGCTCAAATACAGCACGTTTGACCGGGAGCTCCTCGGTCTACACCTGGCCGTCCGCCATTTCCGCCACCTCCTGGAGGGCCGACCTTTCACGGCGTTCGTCGACCACAAGCCGTTGGTTTACGCCATGGCCAAGGTCACGGAGCCATGGTCGGCCCGCCAACAGCGCCACCTCTCCGCCGTGTCGGAGTTTACCACGGACATCCGGCACGTCGCCGGCAAAAACAACGCCGTGGCCGACTGTCTTTCCCGGGCCGGCGCGAACGCGGTCCACCTGGGCGTGGATTTTGCGCTTATGGCGGCGGACCAAACCACCGACACCACGGTGCAAGCCCTCCGGGCGGCGGACACGGGCCTCCGCCTGGCCGACATCCCCTGCGCGGACACTGTCCTGCTCTGCGACGTCTCCCAAGGCCGGCCTCGCCCCATCGTGCCCGTCACCTGGCAACGCCGCATCTTCGCCTCCCTCCACGGCCTTTCCCACCCGGGCCGGAAAGCTTCCCAGAAGCTGGTGTCGGCGCGTTTCGTCTGGCACGGCCTTCGTCGGGACGTCCGCGATTGGACCAGCGCCTGCACCGCCTGCCAACGGGCCAAGGTCCACCGACACACCCAGGCCCCGCTGGCACCTTTCACCGTGCCCGAACGACGTTTCGACCACGTCAACGTGGATCTGGTGGGCCCCCTTCCCCCATCACGAGGGTTCACACACCTGCTCACCATGGTGGACAGGACCACCAGGTGGCCGGAGGCCGTTCCCCTCGTCTCCACCACCACCGCCGACGTGGCGCAGGCCTTCATCGCCACCTGGGTCGCCCGCTTCGGCGCACCGGCGGACATCTCGTCAGACCGCGGACCACAGTTCACCTCCGAGCTGTGGGGCGCGGTCGCCCGCAACCTGGGGGTCAAGCTCCACCGTACTACGGCCTACCACCCCCAAGCAAACGGGTTGTGCGAGCGATTCCACCGCTCCATGAAGGCCGCGCTCATGGCCGGCCTTCAAGACGGCGGTTGGGCCGACCGGCTGCCGTGGGTCCTTTTGGGCCTCCGCACGGCCCCCAAGGAGGACCTCCAGGCATCCACCGCCGAGCTTGTCTACGGCCAGGTGCTACGCGTCCCGGGCGAATTCGTGCCCGACGCTACCAGCCCCTGGTCCGCAGCTCGCCAGCGCTCGGACCTCCAGGAGGCCGCCCGACGGTTTGCCACCGTGCCGACATCCCACCACGGTGACCCCCAGTCCTACGTCCCCCCAGCACTCCGCACCGCGGAGTATGTTTTTGTGCGTCACGACGCACATCGGCGGCCACTCCAGCCGCCGTACGACGGGCCCTTCCGGGTGCTGCGACGGGACGACAAGTCGTTCGTCATCGACATCGGCGGCAGGTCGGACCGGATTGCAGTGGACCGCCTCAAGCCGGCGCACGTGGACGTCGACCACCCACCACGGGTGGCCCTCCCGCCGCGGCGAGGCCGCCCCCCGTCCACGGTGCCCCCCACTCGACCGCCCACCACCTCACCGGACCCCCTCCCACGACCCGCCAGGGGTCGCTTCGGCCGGGTCATCAGGACCCCCCTCAAGTTGACCCTGCCGGTGCAAGTCGATTCTGGGGGGACGTGTGTAGCGGCTGCCGCTGGGGTTACACAATCGCCTTGCACCTATCAAGGACGCGGAGCGATCACCAGGCCGGGCTCGTCCAGGACGCCCGGGCAGGCCCGCGCTCGACTTGCCAGGCCTCGGTCGGGACGCCCGGGCAGGCTCGCCCTCAACTTGCCAGGCCGCAGCCGGGACGCGGGGCCACGCCCCCTGGCGCCAGGCCTGGGCAAACCCCCTGGCGGAATAGATATATATTGCTGACCGTAAAACGTTTTTCCCAGAGTGCCTGAGTGTTTGATTCGAATAAAGCAGCTCAGATGAATTCAAGCTTTTTGTCGCGTCCATTCTTTCGATCGACGTGGGAGCCACAGCTCCTTCAAATTGGTGATTACTAGGGCATTGCCCGTACTATATCTATATCTAAAATTATATCCCCCCCCTCTATTTACATGAAATGGTTTGGTCCAAAGCGAACGGCTTGCGAGTACGGTGACAATCCCCCCCCCTCTATTTACATGCAATGGTTTGGTCCAAAGCGAACGGCTTCCGGAGTTTGGGAAAGAAATTGCCATCGCGTGCACAAACGCGCAGGAAAGCGAATGAATCGCAAATTCGGTTTTATTAGTTTTAAAACATAGTTTAACGCCAACATAGTTTGCAAACGTGAAATAAATGAATACGCTCTCAAATGTGCCATCCGAGGCAGAGTGTGTCCTCCACGTTCGGCACACGCGATCGTTCGCTGCTCTCTGATTGGTTGAATCGTTTTTTGGACATAGCTCGGTAAGTAATTGTCCGATTAATATGAAACCTTGAAAAGGCACATCCTCGGGTCCCCAGCAATATACCTGGCAAGTTAAAAGTATATCGGACCCGTGGTTGTCGAGAAACAGCGGTCACAGACAAACAGACGTACAGACGTACAGAGATTACTGGAATTATAGATAGACTAGGGCATTGCCCGTACGTGGGTGCCCGTTCCTTGCCAAAAAAAAAAAAAAACGCTACCCGTACGCTCTACCCCGCCCGTACGCCCGTAAACAAAAAAAACAACGCTCTTCGCTTCCGCCCTTCGCTCTGACTGAATTGGGAGAAATAATGCGCATAAGAAATCGAATTACGTACCGTAATGGCGGTCAGCTCGTAACGCGCTCAGCTCCGCTCGTCTCACATCGGCCACGCCTACGCAACAAAGCGTTCTGTGATTGGCTGCCGGAAAGCGTGCTGCCGGACAGTCTTCACTGTCCGGAAGTTCGCAAATCGCAGTTACGATGAATCGTTTTAATTTAATCGCAGTTTGAATTCGTTTTAAAACATAGTTTAACGGCAACATAGTTTTCCAACGTGAAATAAATGAATACGCTGTCAAATGTGCCGTCCGAGGCAGAGTCTGATCGCCACGTTCGGCACACGTGATAGCTCGCTGCTCTCTGATTGGTTGAATCGTTTTTTGGACATAGCTCGGTAAGTAATTGTCCGATTAATATGAAACCTTGAAAAGGCACATCCTCGGGTCCCCAGCAATATACCTGGCAAGTTAAAAGTATATCGGACCCGTGGTTGTCGAGAAACAGCGGTCACAGACACACAGACACACAGACACACAGACACACAGACACACAGAGATTACTGGAATTATAGATAGATGATGACGTCATAGAAACTAGCTAGTCATATTGTGATGCAGTGAATAAATTGTTACTTCCGCCACCAATGGTGAACGGACATTATGTTTCACCACTGTCTGTCTGTCTGTTTGTCTACTGTCTGTGAGCACGATATCTCAAAAAGCTATCGACGGATTTGGATGAAACTTGGTGGACAGGTTGGGTCTGTCACTAGGATAAATTTATTCGATTTTGGTGAAGATCTGAAACTGGATCCGGATACGAGAATTATTTGATTTTAAAGTGATTTTTCATCATTGTGTGATAGGGCCAAAAACTATATGTAGCACGATATCTCAAAAATTTGGGGATGGATTACGACAAATATAGGTGGATGAGTTGGTTAGGTGACAAAAACAAGTCGATTCGATTTTGGTTCAAGTCCGAATCCAGATCCGGCCCATCAGTGGGATACAAAACCTTAACTGTTTAACCTGGCTGAGGTTTTTCTTCCTATTTCTTGCCTCCCTCTTCTCCCCCTTTCGTCTTCTTTCATCTATATCAACAATTAGTTTAAACGAATCACTTCTTCCAGATTTTTCTTCCTTCCCGTGTCTGTTTCTTCCTTCCTTCCAATCACTTCTTCGTTCCAGTGTCTGTCACAGAAGTCACATCAGTGGGATGTGGATGAGTTAATCAGAGTTGCCAATCAAGCTGTTCAGTGTACCCTCTATACCCACACGACCAACATCAGATACACCAATGGAAGAGGTGGAAAGCCCATCGTTGCTCTTGGAGATTCGGAGCAACATCTTCCTTTTGGTTTGTTTTCCTCTTTGCGATCCAAGTACCTGGGTGATGTAATTGTAACAAAATTGTTCCCTTGAGAACATAGCCTTGTGATTTAAGACGTCCATTGATTAATAGCAAGTGGTTGGTTTTGCAAGTGGAACAAATTGCTGCCGCACGTCACAGTACACACCGGTTATATTTAATCCTTCCTTATAAACAATCCAGTTGAGGTTTCATATCTTTTCCACAACTACTGGAAGCTATCCACAACCACTGGAAGCTATCCACAACCACTGGAAGCTATCCACAACCACTAGAAGCTATCCACAACCACTAGAAACTATCCACAACCACTAGAAGCTATCCACAACCACTGGAAGCTATCCACAACCACTGGAAGCTATCCACAACCACTGGAAGCTATCCACAACCACTAGAAGCTATCCACAACCACTAGAAGCTATCCACAACCACTAGAAGCTATCCACAACCACTAGAAGCTATCCACAACCACTGGAAGCTATCCACAACCACTAGAAGCTATCCACAACCACTAGAAGCTATCCACAACCACTAGAAGCTATCCACAACCACTAGAAGCTATCCACAACCACTAGAAGCTATCCACAACCACTGGAAGCTATCCACAACCACTAGAAGCTATCCACAACCACTAGAAGCTATCCACAACCACTAGAAGCTATCCACAACCACTGGAAGCTATCCACAACCACTAGAAGCTATCCACAACCACTGGAAGCTATCCACAACCACTGGAAGCTATCCACAACCACTGGAAGCTATCCACAACCACTGGAAGCTATCCACAACCACTAGAAGCTATCCACAACCACTAGAAGCTATCCACAACCACTAGAAGCTATCCACAACCACTGGAAGCTATCCACAACGACTGGAAGCTATCCACAACCACTGGAAGCTATCCACAACCACTAGAAGCTATCCACAACCACTGGAAGCTATCCACAACCACTAGAAGCTATACACAACCACTAGAAGCTATCCACAACCACTGGAAGCTATCCACAACCACTGGAAGCTATCCACAACCACTGGAAGCTATCCACAACCACTGGAAGCTATCCACAACCACTGGAAGCTATCCACAACCACTAGAAGCTATCCACAACCACTAGAAGCTATCCACAACCACTAGAAGCTATCCACAACCACTGGAAGCTATCCACAACGACTGGAAGCTATCCACAACCACTGGAAGCTATCCACAACCACTGGAAGCGATCCACAACCAATGGCCACAGAGAACAGTCCGAAACTGAACTTGTCCAACAACGGAACATGCGGCCCCTAAGGACAGGGAATTTGCTCATCCACTGCTGGTCATCTTTCTGTATTCCACATTGATATCTGTAAGCAGTCCTGTATCTGTACCTGTAAACCTGTTCTTGCACACATGTCTGTACCTGTACCTTTAAATGGCGTAGTCTTCTGAGCCGCTCGCATCTTGTAGCCTACCTCTTGCGGAATACCCTCAATGTCTACCTCACTGCCAAATTCAGGGAGTCCTTTATCAATGCGGATTACTACCAATTTGGTGAATATGTGCTCGTTCTGTGCATTTCATTATTGTTGTCTAACCAAATCTGTTTTGGCGCAGTTGATCGAAGGTAGTCATACCTGGTGGCATTCGCTTTTGCATAGCAAAGAGTCTCCAGTGCTCTTCGAATAGAGCAGACGATTGTCTGCTGGTACCTTGGCCAAATTCAAAATTGTTGTGCTGACTGCCCTCAGAGATGGTCACCGCAGAGTGGCAACAGTCGTTGAAACGTTCCGATGGCTAGATGTCGGTGTGAAACCCTGAATGACCTCCGGTTTGCAGGAGACAGGTGAGACAACACATTGTCTGACTGAGGAAGTCTCAAACTGACATTACATTGCTATGCACAAGTAGAACTAGAAGTGCAGACCAGATCCGGTGCAAATTGTTTCACCCCTTTTCCATAGTCTGTATCTCTCCAACTTGCGTCGATAAAGAATATGTGAAAAGCTCTAGGGCCTCAGCATGTTTTATAGTGAATATAGGTCTGAGGGCCTAGATTCCCCAGCTCTGTCTGTGCTCTGTCCCCCAAATATTCCTACAGGTCGCACAGGATCTGCCTGCAACCCTCTTATGGTGAAACTGCCAAAATAAAGACTCTATATTCACCTTCACTCCATTCCTCTTTTCTCCCACCTCTGGAACAAACTCCCTCAGTCTCTTCAATCCCACTCCTCCCTCCAGGTCTTTAAAACAGCTGTTCACCACCATCTCTTATCTTCCCGCATCCAAAACCATTATCTTTTCTACCCCCGTTAATTAACCCCAGATCCACTTTTTTGAAATACCAACTTATTTCCTGGAAGTCCTAGCAGTGTCCATGTGGTTTTTTTTACCTCTCCACCGCCGCCCTTCCCATGCCTCCTCCCTCCAAGCCCTCTCCCTCCCACAGATCTCCCGATGTCCCTGCTCTCCATCTTGTCTCCCGCTCCCTTTATCTTGTGTTTTATGTGTCAGTTTGTCTTTTTGTGATCAATGTTCGGTCTTTCACGAGCCTCGATCTTGTATACAAAAAAAAAAGAAACATACAAAATATGAACTGAGCAAAGGAATGCCTGCACTTGTTTGGATACCTATCATAGCTGCAAGGAACTGTGGGTAAAAAAAAATATTGATTCTATGACCAAGGGGCATTCAATTTGTTTTGGCAGCTGGAGCTGTTAAACAAAAGTATATTAAAAGTACTTGGGTGATAATATTGTTGCGGATTTGAGAATCCTTTGTTGTAAATATCACCCTCTGTAAATAGTGTCATGATTCTTGTAAATACCTCCATTTGTGTAAAGGTCAAAGGTCGTCCCCTTAGTTAGTCCATCGCATGCACGTAGAAAATCATATACCCTTCTAAATAGTTATTTCCTTATTATGTGTATTAGCTTAAGGCTCTGGTTCCCATTAATTGACACTGCATTGCACCGAATCAGATAAGATAGAATCCCCTTTCAATTGCCACCATAAAACGCAATTGCCGGCAGCGTTCGCTGCCCTTTGGGTGGGGTTATTGGCATCACCTTCACCCCAAGACTCCATTGAACACGAGGTCATCTCGGAGCAGAAGGTGGGAGGAGTCAGCAAAGCGCCAGGAACAAGGTGTGGCTTTGCCAACGCCTCCTCAAGGGGCGGGATCGGTGAGCCCTCGCGACCAATCAAGGCCGAGGCGAGCTCACCGATGGGCGTTTCCAACAGGTCGGCGGCTTGATCGCCATGCGCCTCATTAAAGGGGGTGGGGAAGGACTGCGGGAGAGATGCGAGAGATGCGGCAGATGAACTACAGATAAGCGAGAGACCTCCGATGAGCTTTGAGTCCACCGCAGCTTTGAGTCCACCGCAGCTTTGAATCCACCGCAGCTTTGAATCCACCGCAGCTTTGAATCCACCGCAGCTTTAAATCCACCGCAGCTTTGACCGCCGCAGCTTTGAGCTTTGACGGCAGTTTCGACCGCGGCCGCGAAGCAACGCCGCCGTGCGAACACGATTGAGGAGGGTTGGCGGCTGCTCACCTTGAGCCGCGCCATCATACCAACCGGACCCGCATCCTTCCCGCCCTGTGATCCCACCTTCTCGTCCGTCCAGCCATCCACCTCCTGCCATTCATTTCTGCTTCATTCCCCGTGTAAGTCTGATTGTCGTCTGTCCTTGGTGTTGTTCCTGGGAATAAGTAAGACTGTATAGGTCAGCTAGTATTGCACTGTGTCTTCTTCTGCTTCTGTCATTATTTTCGTATTCTTCCTACTTCCTTGGTTTCTTTGGTCTTGTAAATATTAGTAATAAATCCCTGTTCTTCCTACCTTGCCTTCTTTCCTTTACATCCATTTCGTTTTAGTGATTTCTCGATTGAGTACCTGTGGCGTGATTTTGGGCAACGTTTCGGAATCGGGTTAGTGAAATGCTAATGACTCGAACTTCGGGTTGCTAAAAACCGCTCGGCAACTAGACCATCTAAAACCGTGGTTCGAGCGGGAGTCCCTCCCCTGTTTCGCGGTCAGGAGTGGCACTCAGGTCCTTGGGACTTTTCGTAGACCAAATACTCTGGCTGCTCCCGACCGGAAGGAGCGTTGGGACCCCCAGGACTCACGTCGGTCAGTCGCGGACAAGGGGATTAATCCCCCCTTGGTAAAGGGGAAAGGGGCCGACATTAAGATCCGTAACAAATTGGTGTCAGGAGTGGGATTCGGACCTGAAGTGCGCTTAGCGCACTCAAAATTGCAAGTGGTCAAAATTTTATTTTAACATCCTAAATTTAAATCGTGCCATGGATGCTCAAGGCGACCAGATGCTGGTGGGGGAGATAGAAGAAGGGGTAGAATCGACCCAGGACCCCAGGGAAATGTATATGGGGGAGAGAGAGGAGGAGAGCAATGAGGATGTGGTTGCGGGGGTATCAGGTGCACAAGATGGCGCCCTCACGCACGAGGTTTCAGGCGCACAAAATGGCGGCTCGCACATGGTTGCGGCAGCTGAGCCCACGCCACCAATGAATTTGGACCTGTTTATGAAGCAGATGATAGCCTTTATGGTAAAGACAGACGATAATTTCAGGGGAATGGGGCAGCAAATGGGCGACCAAATGGGAGCAATGAGGGATGAAGTGAGGGGTACTAGTGCCCAATTGGGGAATTGAGGAATGACATGGGAAACCAAATCGGGGGATTGAGAGATGGGTTAAGTAATATGGGAAATCGAATCGGGGGGCTAGGAAGCAAATTGGAGCGAATCGGTAAAGTTGGGGACAGAATGGGTGACCGCATACAAAAATGTGGGGAGAGCGCACAAAAATGTGGGGAGACCATGGATCGCATGTTGGGCGAGAGGGTCCCAAGGGTGCACGACGAGGTAAAGCGGGTCGAGAAGCGCTGGTTGAGCGAGGCGGAGAAAAGCGCGGGTAAAATGACGGGTATAGAGATCATGACCCGGGATATGGGGTAGCCAGCGACCGCTGAAGTAGAGGGAATTGTAATAAAGCCAGCGGTCGTCAAAGAAAAAGCAATAGTTAAAATCTGGCTTGGAGAGACTGGGGACTTAGAAAAGCACTCGCGGCAGGGAAAGATGGAAAATGTGCAAGGCCCCTGCTCACATCACGATGCTGTGCTTAATAACACCAATGAAAGTTTGCAGGTGGTGTTGGAGCGAAGGAGAAGAATCCCCCAGGTGAGTCGTGCTGTATATTGTGCGGGGAGATTTTGTAAAAGGATGTTTGGCGCAGAAAGAATTTTCGCGCGCTTGGGATCGAGAAAGCATCCGGGCGTTGGTGAAGGGTCCCCTGTGAGTTGTGTGAGTGGAAATGGCGCGCTTGTGAGGAAAGAGTGTGCGTCGGAGAAAGAATGCACGTCGGGGTGTACGGAGTGTGACACGGAGAGTGAGTTGGTGGTGGCGCAGGTGCGAGAGGGCACATCGGAGCGCGAGTGTGAAACCGAGTGCGAGCGAGAATGCACGTCGGAGTGTACGGAGTGTGACACGGAGAGTGAGTTGGTGGTGGCGCAGGTGCGAGAGGGCACATCGGAGCGCGAGTGTGAAACCGAGTGCGAGCGAGAATGCACGTCGGAGTGTGACACGGAGAGTGAGTTGGTGGTGGCGCAGGTGCGAGAGGGCACATCGGAGCGCGAGTGTGAAACCGAGTGCGAGCGAGAATGCACGTCGGAGTGTATAGAGTGTGACACGGAGAGTGAGTTGGTGGTGGCGCAGGTGCGAGAGGGCACATTGAAGCGCGTGATCGGGTGTGCAAAAGAGTGCACACCCATGGTTGTCACAGAGGATGTGACCGGGGAGTGGGTGCGAGGATGCACGCTTGGGATGGATGGTAAGAGTGTGCGAGGAAGCACACCTGAGTTGGTTGTGGCGCGGGTGTGGGAGAGCCCATTGACGCGCGTGAGTGGGTGGATGCGAGAGTGCACGCCCATGGTGAGTGTTACGGAGGACGTAACGGAGGAGAGGTGTGGAACGAAGTGTGCGAACGACGAGTGTGCGCAAGAGGGTGCGCGAGAGGTGTGGTGTGTAACAGGGAGTGCGGTGGTGGAATGGACGGAGTGTGTGGAATGTACGGGCGGCGCCAAGACGCCGGGTTTTGTGAGTGTGAAAAGGGTCGCGTATGCGTGTGAGCATGCGACTGAGGCATCGACGTGGACCGGAGCAGCGTTTAGGGCAACAGATAGCCGACGCGAGCACTCGGGGCACGGTGCGCTTTGTTGGATGCGAGGCCCGGCGCGGATCGGTGCTGCATCGCTCCTCTTCGAAGCGTCGTTGCCGATTCGGGCCTGGCCCCGCCCCGCATGGTCGAGTCCGGGCCTTGCCGGGCAAGACGACCGGTCCGGTTCAGGGGCAGGTAGGAGGGATCGGAACGGTGCCCCCTGGTGGGGACGGGGTTCCGACCGGGCGAGATTGAGCCATCGGGCCGGAGACCGCAAGGATCCGCGCCGAGATGGTGCGTGGAATCTCGGCCCGACCAAACCGCCTCCCCTGAACCGAATGCCGGACAGATTCAACCTGCAGGCGACCAAACCACCCGAATTCATTGCTCGGCTTTGCGAAGCCGAGTTTTAATGATGTAACGACGCACCGAGGCTCAGATATAGTGGACTGTGATGATGATAGTGTTTTGGATTCGAAATTTTGGAATAGTGGATAGGATTGGCAGAAGTGCTCGGCAAAATTTGATGATTGGCAAATGATTGGTAGAATGATTGGCAGTGATTGGCAAATTTTGATTTGCAGGAAATTGGATGGGCCAAATTGGTAGTAGAGGATGCCCGATGTGGTGGAATGGCAAATCCACCATCCCTCACAACGACGGGGCACATGAGCTATAGTTTTATGGGGTTTGGCAGTGAAAACTAGCCTGGGAGGGTTAGGATAAAATGATAGGGATCTAGAGAAGATTGACCATAGGTAACTGGAGATTTAAGGAGCAACATTATACAGGTAGTGGGGACGTAGGTAGATTAGTTTGGATTATAATGACGAGGGAGCGCAATAATGTAAGGGGCGACGGGGAAGCGCGAGTTTTAGCAGGGCACCAGGTAGATCAGATGATGCCGTGTGTTTGAGAATCGAAAGTGTATGGAGCAGTGTATGAGTGAGTGAGGTGATTGTGAGTTGTATTGAGCATGGAAGTGTATGGAGCAGTGCATGAGGAACAATTGTAGTTGTGCATTGTATTGAATGATTGAAGAAGCCTGGGAGGAAGGAGGGTGCAGGTGGCACCAGGTGTGATTGCACAGGTGTGCAAATGAACAGGTGTCTGGAATACATGGAGTATGGAATACATGGAGTATGGAATGGATGGTGTGGTGTGAGTATGGTGGAAACTGTGGAGTGGAGTGGATGGTGCGAAGGTGTGTATGGGGAGGATGGACCCCATCACGAATACCCGGGGAGGGTAGTTTAAGAGTTAGGTAGAGGGAGTAGGTAAATTGTGGTTGGATATTGGCATCTGTGGTGCGTGGTGGAAGAATGGTGTTTGGATGGGTGCATTAGTGTCGTGGAAATGACTGGGCGTGTGGCCTGTTAGTGTGTGTAGTTAAATGGGCACTCCGCCACTGTTAGGATGTCGGCCAGGTGAGGCCGCAGGTGGGCTCTGGGAGCCGGTAGAGTTGTTGTGGATGGGGCCCGAGGATCCGGAGGATGGACCCGGGTAGCCCAGTGCCAGAGAGGGCACCGAGTGGGGAGAGCGCCAGAGGGCCTTCCCCAGGTAGATAGGTTAGGGTAAGGAGCAGGTAAGCTCGGAGGCAACTGCAGTGGTGGAGGTGTGCAGGTGGGTAGACCTGCTGGGAGAGCCACACGACCCAGTCCTGAAATTGTGCAAAGGCACAGGGAGTTGAATCGGGGGAGTGAGACCCCAAATTGATGAAGCACCACAGTTTGGTCAATGGGAATTTGGTTCTTAAAACCGCATAGAGTGTAAGATGGCCAATGGATTGGCAGGGAAAGACCCCGGGTAGTGTAAAGTGTGTTAATGTCATTTAGGAAGTAGTTAGGATTGAAATCTCCTCGCACCATCTACATCCACTCACCTGAGGTGACAGAACTGCACACCATGCCATGTGTTTTTGTTATTTTTGTGCAAATGTTTGGAATGTGAGACGCATCATGACGTGGGTGTGACATTGTGCTGATGTTCCATCTCTCCCTCCTTATGAGGATTGATGATGAATTGGTGATGGCAAATTTAGACAATGGGATTGTGACGAATTTGGTATAGGGAAATTTGGGGAAGACGTGACATTAGTGACGAATTGGTAAGGGTGTAGATTTTTGTAAATACGGGGAGGGGCAAGGGGGGCAGTGTAGGTCACATGTGGGGGGCGTACGTAGGGACGAACCTTTCTCAGCTCGCTCCCATGCGCCCCTCATTCTGCATTGCCTTGTTTGATGTGTACCCTTGCGCCCTTACCCCTCGCTCACCTGTCTTCTCTGTCTTCCTTCCCCAACCCGAGGATCATGCTCCCTGGGCACTGAGGGGAGCGTGCGGGGGGGCCGCGTCGGTGTGCCCGAATCCTCGCAACCAGCTGCCTGCATCCACGCACCACTTATGGACCACATGTCTGTGGCTGAGCACCACTCATGGACCCCACGGGTTGGGGCATGGCCCCTCTGCTGGGACCGGCCACGATGGCCCAAGATCTTGCTTGCGGACCCGGTGAGGTGGCACCAAGCCCACAGGTGAACCACCCATAGTCGGCCCCTGTGGGCCATAAATAAAAATGGACACGTTCTGTGCTTTTTATATCCACCAAATAGGCCGCAACCAAGAAGATGAAGTTGACAACATCTGGAAGAACAACGGCCAGCAGAGGGAGCCAAAGAGGAAGACCACCAACAGGGTTTTGTTTTTATTTTGAACTGTGGTGACTGTGCACTGACTAGTGCTTTATGGTGCTTTTTGGTGCTCTTTATTGGTGCTGGTGCGTCGATGCAGCGCAGGCTGTCTCCCCCCCCCCCCCCACCCCCCAAAAGAAAAATGACAGGTCCTGGGTTGCGTTCTGTAAATAGTCCAAGTAACGTCACTTGTAAATAATGCTCCCCACCGTACATGTTTAGTTTGAGAACAATTCTGCAATTCGGTTATCCTGTGGGCGTGAATCTGTTAGGCAGGGTGCAATGCAGCAGAGGGACATACTTATTTGTGTTTTAAAACTGTCACACTCAGGGTCAGGTTAATTGTAGAGGGAACTACACCTACGTGTCACACTAAGTAAAGTTTTATAGGCCCGGGATGTGCCTGGAGGATGAGGGTGCTGTGTTGCGGATTTGAGAATCCTTTGTTGTAAATATCACCCTCTGTAAATAGTGTCATGATTCTTGTAAATACCTCCATTTGTGTAAAGGTCAAAGGTCGTCCCCTTAGTTAGTCCATCGCATGCACGTAGAAAATCATATACCCTTCTAAATAGTTATTTCCTTATTATGTGTATTAGCTTAAGGCTCTGGTTCCCATTAATTGACACTGCATTGCACCGAATCAGATAAGATAGAATCCCCTTTCAATTGCCACCATAAAACGCAATTGCCGGCAGCGTTCGCTGCCCTTTGGGTGGGGTTATTGGCATCACCTTCACCCCAAGACTCCATTGAACACGAGGTCATCTCGGAGCAGAAGGTGGGAGGAGTCAGCAAAGCGCCAGGAACAAGGCGTGGCTTTGCCAACGCCTCCTCAAGGGGCGGGATCGGTGAGCCCTCGCGACCAATCAAGGCCCAGGCGAGCTCACCGATGGGCGTTTCCAACAGGCCGGCGCCTTGATCGCCACGCGCCTCATAAAAGGGGGTGGGAAAGGACTGCGGAGAGAGATGCGAGAGATGCGGCAGATGAACCACAGATAAGCGAGAGACCTCCGATGAGCTTTGAGTCCACCGCAGCTTTGAGTCCAGCGCAGCTTTGAATCCACCGCAGCTTTGACCACCGCAGCTTTGAGCTTTGACGGCAGTTTCGACCATGGCCGCGAAGCAACGCCGCCGTGCGAACACGATTGAGGAGGGTCGGCGGCTGCTCACCCCGAACCGCGCCATCACACCAACCGGACCCGCATCCTTCCCGCCCTGTGATCCCACCTTCTCGTCCGTCCAGCCATCCACCTCCTGCCATTCATTTCTGCTTCATTCCCCGTGTAAGTCTGATTGTCGTCTGTCCTTGGTGTTGTCTCTGGGAATAAGTAAGACTGTATAGGTAAGCTAGTATTGCACTGTGTCTTCTTCTGCTTCTGTCATTATTTTCGTATTCTTCCTTCTTCCTTGGTTTCTTTGGTCTTGTAAATATTAGTAATAAATCCCTGTTCTTCCTACCTTGCCTTCTTTCCTTTACATCCGTTTCGTTTTCGTGATTTCTCGATTGAGTACCTGTGGCGCGATTTTGGGCAACGTTTCGGAATCGGGTTATTGAAATGCTAATGACTCGAACTTCGGGTTGCTAAAAACCGCTCGGCAACTAGACCATCTAAAACCGTGGTTCGAGCGGGAGTCCCTCCCCTGTTTCGCGGTCAGGAGTGGCACTCAGGTCCTTGGGACTTTTTGTGGACCAAATACCCTGGCTGCTCCTGACCGGACGGAGCGTTGGGACCCTCAGGACTCACGTCGGTCAGTCGCGGACAAGGGGATTAATCCCCCCTTGGTAAGGGGGAAAGGGGCCGGCGTTGAGATCCATAACAATATATATCAATAAGATCCTATAAAATGTTATCATCAGGAGCTTCTTCTTGTTGTATGTTGGCAAAGTCACCGCACAGGTCAGGGTGATGTTGGCCACACATTTGTTCAGCTTCATTAAGCAAACATAATCTTACCTTTGGGGCAATGCAAAATTCGGAAATGCTTACAAGGTGCAATTTTGGGCTGCCGATGATTTACTTTAATTTGCTAAAGAACCTAATATTGGATTCTGTTTATTGTTGTTTATAGAAATTGTTATATCATAAAAGTGCCTTTGGAGGGATGCGGCTGCGCTCACCGTGTCACGAATCGGTCTTAAGGTCAAAATGCATGGTAGTTACCAAGGTATTCAAGAAACCTCTCCCAGCATCTGTGGATATTGGTTTTCCGCCTCCATTACTTGTATTGGCGATTTATTTGAGTCCCAATGTGGTTTTCTGGAAAGAAGAGGCCGTTCAGACAGTCTGGCGGTTGAAGAAGAAGTCGTTCTGTTTTGCCTCTTTGTCGATCTGATTCTGAAAACCATGTAATTTTATACCAGGGGACAGCACTCAAGGGGTTAGACATCTGAGAAATTTGATCATATTCACGAAAATATGAGATCCGAGATACGTGTGAATAGGAAAGCTGCTGAAGATGACGGATGCTCGCAATGGCCTCGGACAGAGATTCTCGTTGGCACCGACCCTGTTCAACCTACATTCCTACTTGATGCTGGAGGGATGGACTGAGTGAGTTTCTGTTTAAAAAGCAGTGAGCATTAACTTCAACTGCAGGGGGAGAAGCTGCTCACGGAGTGCCAAGGAAGTTTATGATAGTCGATATCATATTATATGATAGTACATACACCTCCAGGGGCCGATATCACATCGAAAAAGTTCTCTAATGCAGCACAAGGCTGCAGGGTGGCATCGTTGGTTGATGCAGTGCCCTCTGTAGGTTAGGATAGGAATGTGGTCATGGTGCTGTCGAATACTTTCCTATGCTTTCGGAAGTACACGGTGGGATCTTTAACATCCACTAACTAATGCAGGCAGAAGTGATGCCCAGTTTGATGTCCATCCGAGGGGTGGCACACATGTTGATGAATCGCCCCGCCTGTGAAACACCGGGATGACAGTTTATAGCTGGGCCGAGATTCAAACCCAAGTTAGACAGCTGAGACCTTAAGGTACTCTAGGCTGTCCTGCCAGCCTGTTGCCTCATCTGTATCAGTCGGTACTGTCATCAATAAAAGGAGTATCATCTTGAGTCGACAGCCTGGTGTTGGCTTAGTGGTTAGGGTGCCAGCTTGGGATCCTAGGATCCTGGGTTCGAATCCCGGTCGATCGCTGAATTAACACCAGGGGGGTTGACTCAGCTTGTCATCCTTCCGAGGTCGGCAAATTGAGTATCAGATCACTGGTAATTCCCTATGTGTCACAAAAGGCGACTAACAGGGTTGGTGGCAGGAAGGGCATCCGGCCATAAATAAATATTGCTTCAAAAAGGGGACCAAGCTGCCTGAAGAAAGCAAACCCCTGCTCTGCGGAGAAAAATGGCCTCGAAAGGTGGTTCATCTTGAGTCGAGAGCATTTGGGGGCTCTGCAATGAGTGGTCTTCAAAGCCAATCGGCTGATCATTAAAACCAAAGGTTTGGTGTGCCATGAGATCTGTCTGTTGTTGGTATAGCTGTATGGGGCAAAATGGTGGACACCGTTATGCGGATATCTATGGAATGGATGCATCCGTACAGTTCCTGGCATCCCCTTGCAGCCACAGTAGGCCCAGAGCAGTAGTATTCGCCTCTCATTAGTATTAGCAGTTGTATTAGACTCTCAGGAAATAAGAGAACAGTGGGGTGACCCAGAACCAGGGACTATGTGACCAAATGTAAGTAAGAGTAGTTGAGACATGAAGCCCGAATGCTGAGCAGCAAAGAATGATTTGTTTGGTGACATGGCTGCCTCAAAAATCCTTCCCGGTGCAGTAAAAAAGAGATGAAGGGATATGATCAGTAAATATCTGGAAAATGTGGGACTTGGGAGTCCTGCAGGAGATTCTTGGAGGATGACCAGTCAGTAGAAGTTCCAATCTCAATGGCCAAGTACTATGAAGGCGTGGAACGCACGTGGGGATCTTTAACTTCTGCCAGATAATGCTATCATTTGAAACACTTGGCTGAACGTCTATCCAGTTGAAGTTAATGCTCACTGCTTTTTACACCAGAAACTCGCTCAGTCCATCCCTCCAGCATCAAGTAGGAACGTAGTGTGAACAGGGTCGATGCCAACGAGAATCTCCGTCCGAGGCCATTGCGAGCATCCGTCATCTTCAGCAGCTTTCCTATTCACACGTATCTCTGATCTATCCAAGGTAGCCAACCCCCTGCCTGTGAAGTAGGCTACCAATCTGACCAGACAACCCAAGACTAGACAGCTTGAAAGGTGAGTCCATTCCCTCTGAGCTACAATTGAAGCTTCCTTGATCTTTACTGGACCAACGTCTTCACTGTTCAAAATACTTTAACTGTTCAAAGTCCCAACTGCTGTCACCACAAACCGGTCTGCATTCTTGACTTCGCCATTACCATCCGGAGCTAATGCATCCATGGAGAACACTCGCCCGCTCTGGCTGGAATCAACTGGACAAAGCAACGGAGAACTGTGCCGGTGGCATCCACATTGCAAAACGTATATAACGCAAAACCTACAGCATGGCAGCCACTAATCTGTCCGCAATACGCTGAGTATATGTTGCGCTTAGTTTGCTGCCCTCCACGTGGAACACAATAATTTTCTCTTCAAGGTTTATATACAGTCTCAAAGTTTATCATAACGTACAAAGGTCTACAGAAAGTCACGCGGACCGCAGCGGCACATCTTCATTAGGCCCCCTACATCAAGCCGTACTGGGCAGCCATCGCAACCACGCATAAGTGGTGGTGCTTCCATGACCTGGCTAACCTATATGGCTCTGTTTGAAGGCCTGGCGCGGTATCCCGGTCGGACTAATTTACCGGATGGCTGCCCAACTGCAATCCGCAAAAGGAAGGATCCAGCGGCTCGGGCCAGGGCCAAGTAGGGTCGCCTTCCTTCTCTGTCTCTCTCCCTCTCTCTCTCTCTCTCTCTCTCTCTCTCTCCCTCTCCCTCTCCCTCTCCCTCTCCCTCTCCCTCTCCCTCTCTCTCTCTCTCTCTCTCTCTCTCTCTCTCTCTCTCTCCCTCTCCCTCTCCCTCTCCCCCTCTCTCTCTCTCTCTCCCTCTCTCTCTCCCTCTCTCCCTCTCTCCATCTCTCCATCTCTCCCTCTCTCCCTCTCTCCATCTCTCCCTCTCTCCATCTCCGAGCACACATAAACACACACGCACATCTTTCCGCATACGCACGACGAATACAACAAACCCTCTCCGCATGGCAGTGGTCTCGACATTCTTAGACCCGGTCCAGATGCTACATATTTCGCTTTCTACTGGAAACTGTTGTTCCTCAAATTATTTTGTGTCTCTGCCCCAGGATTTATTATCCCAGCTTCTCCGTGTTAGCAATTTCTGCGTATCCTCCAAAAGCTGCTTAGGTACTTTCCTCACTTTCAAAATGTACAAACGAAATAATTTTTCATATTTGATTCGTAGTTCATTCATTGGTTTCTTTTTGGAATTCCACCATATTCCGAGCCTCGATCTTGTATCCCCCCAAAAAAATTTTTTTTTTAATATGCAGAGAGTCAAACATTAGTCCGACAGGATGGTGCACACTTACCTTTGAGCGAACTCATCTGGGTTCGATTCCCAACGCGACTGTAAACTGTCGGATTGGTGTTTCTCAGGCAGGGCGTTCCACCACAAAGTATGCCATCTCTCGGATCGACATTAAGCTGGGTGTCCCGTTCGTTCTACCCTTACTTGGTGGGTCTTAAAGATCCCATAGTGCTCCTCACAAAGAGTAGGCGAGTTATATTACTGGCACTCTGAACTTTTAAAATTTTTTTAAAACAAATTCCTCCCAAAATCACCTTCAGTCGAACGTCATCCCTGGCCAACCGATTCGTGAAAGACTTGGGCCAAAAAATTCCTTGATCAACCCCACAATAATGAGGGAACAATTGGGTAATAGTAATAGTAGTCGTCGTAGTAGTAGTAGTAGTTGCAGTAGTAGTTTTAGTGATAATTAGCCAAACATGGGTCAGTTCGAGGTGGTTGGAGACCCAGCCTGAGCTCTCATGAAGCATCTCCAACAACAGACAGGTATCTAGAATATGATCCCTTACTTTCAAAAGTTGCAGTTTATGTTATTTTCTACCTTTACGCACTTTCATTAACGTACCAGGCGCAGGGGGCATCAAAAAGTTTTACAGAGAGGAAGTTTGTATAAGAGGGAGTTGGTCCAGCATCCAAAAATGTAGGAGAATATACAGAAATTAATAAAAAACAAAAAAATATTTTCTTACTAATTTTGTATAAATTAAATATTGAACAATTTTTTAAAAAAATTCTGTGTTTTTGGCCTATCATGAGTATACATTGTTCGGAGAACTTTTTGTCTGTCCTTCGTAGTTCAGACATGTATAAATGAATATATATTTATTTAAATCCCATGTGTGCCATTTGTTTGCTCCTAATGGAAACACATGGACAGGAGGGATTTATATAAACATATATGTATATATTTATCTGTCCCGTAAAAAACGTGCTGTATAAATTTGGAAGTACTTTTATTTACAATATAAAACCACAAACTTCCACCCGATGTTTACTCATGAAATTGTTATTGCAAAGTCTGCCCCCCCCCCCTGTTCACTCGCCCCCCTCCCCTCCCCACATCACCTTCCTCATTTGTAGTTTTTCATGTAAAGTTAACTGTCTTAAAGGGTTGACATTTGCTGTGGTGAGTCACCTCATACTGAACATAAGCCGGCGAGATAGACTTGAGGTTAATCTTCTTCTTCAATCTTCTTCTTCCTCTTATTCAATATTCCTCTTCTTCTTTATTCCTCTTCTTCTTTTTGATGGCCCCTAGTACAGAGATACCAAGAATTACACACTCATCTTATAAGCTGTCTAACCTGGGTTATCAATGGACGTTAAGACAGATCACCCGTATGACTGCACTCATCACTCATCGTTGGTGGACGATAAACATTCCACGGTGGGTTTCGCGAAGAGTAGGAGAGTTATCACTGGTACTTTGAACAAGTTACAAGTTCCTGAAATAATTGAATGTCAGGACAAGCCAGTTGGTTCTAACAAAACTTAGTCCACCCTCTGTCCTTCCCAACCCCTAGGCCGGTCCTACAAGGTGGGAATAATACTGGACTTTCTTGGAAATGATGTATGAATGCTAATGAGGCCTTTCACGCTTGCGCTGTGTGTGCATTTTCAGTAACACTTCTGCTAGAGTGGGTACTTTGAACCTGCTATTACTAGCACTAAATGTGGAAGTCAAGTCGTCTTTTAAACACAATTTTCACCAATTAAACAAAATGGTGGCAATTTCAAAATGGTTATAACCATAATTGTTTTGTTTCTGGGATGCAATCAGACTCAAGAAAAGACAAGAAATACGAGAAATATCCGTGGATGAGAGGTGTCGAGTTCTAATATATCATTTCCTGTTAATTCAAGCGACCGGCTGCAATGGTTAACACACACACACACACACACACACACACACACACACACACACACATGGACAAACACACGGATGCTTCTCCTTTTAGCAATAGATGCAAGAATCTAGTATAATTCCTCCTGTGGCCCCAGAACCAAACAAACAATATATTTATAACAGCCCTCAGCGAGCTTTATAACTGTGAGCAATTATTCCTGGGCCCAAGCCGCCCCACTTTGATCGACACATGACCCATGAAGTCATTGGTATCAAACTTATTTTCTCCATGAGTAGTCGATCATATATATATATATATATATATATAAACTTTCGCATTCGATCGGATAAGGTTTATTTTTCTATCTAATATGGCTGCCAGACTACGTGACCTGTGAAGTTTTATTTTTGAAACTATATTCCCGATGGGGAGTTGATCATGTATATGAAGTTTCGCATCCATCTGTTAAGCGGTAAAAGATAAATAGTATGTAAAGTTTTGTTCAATCACATATGACTGCCAGATCATGTGACCAATGATGTTTTAGTTGTCAAACTATATTCCATATTTGAAGTCACTCATCGATTTGAACTTTTGCATTGATCTGTTACATCATTCTGGAGAAGAGGATTTTCAATGTTTTTTTCTTTTTCAATCCAATATGGTCAGATCACGTCTCCAATACCATCAGCGTCATCCACTCGGGCCTTGGACATCATCGGGAGTTTGCAGTACAGGCAGCAGCTCTTTTGGCGAACTGAGATACGAGTAGTTCTCCAACTCTATCGTTGTGCAGATGCACATCCCTTTCTCTCAGGTACTTTTCTTAGTATTTTCAGTTTCTTTTATAAGCTTTGTGAGCCCTTTTAGGTCACAATCAATATCTTGCACACACTATTTTATTTATGGTGCACAGAAACACTGCAGATTCGAGGAGTTTCTGTGCATGCGCGCAAGTCTCCTCGCACTATAAAAATCAGATGGCTCCAGAAAACAGATCTAAATCCATAACCCATGACTGCTGGTGCTGAGCCATCGACAGCTGAGCAGGTTCCACAAATGTGCTCCACATGTGGCATGCAAAAGGTAACGACTGTACTCAGTTTTGAATGGTCAGAACTCACTGTGCGCACAGCATGTGGTGAACCATGATGTCTCAAAGATCCTTCTCATGTTGATGAATGACCTAATTACTTTGCTTATGCAGTGTTTGATTTGGCCAATCCACGAATGTTTGTTATGCCCAGTGCACCTGTCCTTTTGACGAATGTTGTAGTTTGGGTAACAGTAGAAGGTGTTCCAGGAACTGATGACGGTTTTGCTTTCTTTGCCAACTGATGTGAATGTGTCATCATTTTGTGGCCACTCCTGTGTAATCAGTTTTATAAGTCGGAATAAGAGTCCCAGACATCCCCTTGCTTCCTTTGTCTTCTGTTCTCCTGTATGGTGAGGAAACCTGGACCGCATGACCACGACTGCTGATCACCGGAGACTGGACGCCTTCAATATGCGTTGTCTTCTGGCATTAGGAAGATGCCCGAAGGTTCCAGATGCGCATCACCAGACACCGTAAAGCACCCAACAACCACTTGCGTCTACTCTCCTATGCCAATGATGTCTGCAGTGCTCCATGCCATGCACAATACGTGCCCAATGCTCCATGCCACCCCACCAGGTTTTAATAGCTTTAACCCAACAGTAGATGGACATCGCAGATGTCGGTCACACCCCAGGATGAGGTTGATGAACCTAATTAAACTCGATTTGAGTACTGCTAACAACAAGCCAATCATGACTTCCACCCCTCCTCCCCAACCCCCTGCCAACCTTGTGAGAGACCTGATGAGATGACGTAATATCATCCATGGAGTGAAAACGCTGGACACCGCCTACCCAGCAAGGCCGAACCAAATCAAATAAGTCAAGTCGCCTCGTCTTCTTTCATCCTCAAAGTCTATTTCTCACTTCACAGTGTTATTCTTCCTTCACTCAGGCTATGGAGAAGAGTTATATCATGTAGTACAGTTTAACCAGGGCTTGAGAATAGTAAAAGAAAAAGGCTCATTTGCTTTTCAAATACGAAGTGGTTAATCTGAAACAGGAAGAACAACAACAACAAAAAAGAAAGATCAAAAAGAATTTTCTTCCCAATATTTTATGCCGATGTAAACACCATGAAAAGCAGCACACCATATTCCATGCCCAATATTACCCATGATCCTTTGTGGTCAACACACTTGGGTACAATTACCATTCTACATTTTCATTTAATTTGTAGGGATGCTTTCAAAATCCCTCGTCGTTTGCTCTAATTTGCTCTTGAACATTGTTGAAAGAGGCACTGTTATCTCATTTTAAGACTTGTTATCCACTTCCTCGATGCAAATGAAAATGCAGCCGTAAAATTTACTGAAGACAAAATGAAACATCATGTGATCAATGGAGGCTGCTCTGTGATTTTGAGTGTGTGAGCTCATCACTGGTCAAAACCAAAGTGGGATTAAACTGTTAATTGGGACCATTGTAGTTGTAGTGCTGTTTATTAGTGATATTAGGATGGATTATTGTATTAGTTAGACAGTGTTAGTACCAGGGGACATAGCCTGAGAGTAAAGAAGATGAGAGTAAGTACAGTACTAATTGGCATGATTAATTTATATATTTATTACTAATCATGTATATTTATTATAATTTATTGTTATAATTTATTATAATTTATAATCAATTGTTGCAATTTATTATAATTACGTATATTTATTATAATTTACAATTTTTTGTTATAATTTATTATAATTTATATACAGTATTTATTATAATTATTTATTATACGAGCAGAGTACCCGCCCTACGGGTGATCTTGTTCCAAGAGTGCAACACATTTTTCTGCCATCGGATATTTTCTGCTGACACAGCTACTTTGACTTGGATTTATTGCTGATTTCCTTTGGTAATATTGCTCTTGCTCATTTCTGTTCAACGTAGGTGTCCTTGGTTTTTGAGGCATCTCAATTTTCCAGAATAAAAAAACATTAAATGTCACCCTAGCTAACAATACCCACAACCAATGCACACGCCCCTCTTTCCCCTCCCCTCCACTATCACCTCAATCCCCCATCAAGCATCACCTTACCTAACAATACCCATAATAACCGCACACCCCTCACCCCACTCCACCACCCCTCACAATCCCCCATCAATCATCACCCTAGCTAACAATACCCATGACTACCCTACACCCCTTACCCCACTCCACCATCCCCTCACAATCCCCCATCAACCATCACCCTAGCTAACAATACCCATGACCAGCCCACACCCCTTGACCCACTCCACCATCCCCTCACAATCCCCCATCAACCATCACCCTAGCTAACAATACCCATGACCAGCCCACACCCCTTACCCCACTCCACCATCCCCTCACAATCCCCTATCAATCGTCACCCTAGCTAACAATATACATGACCCCCAACCCCCCCCCCCATCTCCCTCCACCATCCCCTCACAATCCCCCATCAACCATCACCCTAGCTAACAATATCCATGACCCCCAACCCCCCCCCATCTCCCTCCACCATCCCCTCACAATCCCCCATCAACCATCACCCTAGCTAACAATATCCATGACCCCCAACCCCCCCATCTCCCTCCACCATCTCCTCACAATCCCCCATCAACCATCACCCTAGCTAACAATACCCATGACCAGCCCACACCCCTTGCCCCGCTCCACCATCCCCTCACAATCCCCCATCAACCATCACCCTAGCTAACAATACCCATGACCAGCCCAAACCCCTTGCCCCACTCCACCATCCCTTCACAATCGTCACCCTAGCTAACAATATCCATGACCCCCAACCCCCCCCCCCCCCCCATCTCCCACCACCATCCCCTCACAATCCCCCATCAATGGTCACCCTAGCTAACAATACACCATGACAACCCCACACGTCCCCATCCCCCCCTTAATCATCCCCAATCAGTATTGGAATCCAAGCTCGCAATGCTCCATTTATCTTTGTACCATGGATAACGGTGAGTTCATAATGTGACGTCACTGGCAATCTCAAAAATCGACAGTCTAGGGCTTTTTTGGCACTTTGTGATTGGCAAATAAAAAAACATTCACTTCAAATTAGACGATGATTAATGATTGCCAATGGTTTTTCAGAAAAAGAAATTGCGTTTGGGTTCCCCATTAAGGGTCTTTTGGGTATTTTCAGTTTTTTGGGTATTGATGGTCTTTTGGATCTTCAGGGTCTTTTCAGTCTTTCAGTCTTTTGAGTCTCCCGGTGTGTACCCCGGTTTAGAATAGGTACACCGTATCCCTGCGCATCGTAAGAGGCAACCAAGGGTTGGCGTCAGGAAGGGCATCCGGCCATAAAAACATTGCCTCAAACAGGGAACCGTGATTGTCATGGGGCCCGCAAGGCTAACCCCCGCTCTAGCGGGGAAAAATGGCCTCAAAACGACCATTCATTCATTCAGTCTTTTGAGTCTTTGGGATATTTTTGGTATTTTGCTATTTGGGGGTTTTAAGGGTCTTTGGAGTATTTTGGGTCTTGAGGGTATTTTGGGTCTTTGTGGTCCATTGGGTCTTTGGGTCTTTTTGACCTTTTGGGTCTTTAAGGATCTTCAGGGTCCTTTTGTCTTTTTGGTCATTTGGGTCTTCAAGGATCTTTGGGATATTTTGGGTGTTTGGGTCTTTTGGGTCCTCTGGGTCTTTTGAGTCTTTGGGGGTATTTTGGGTCTTCAGGGTCTTTTGGTTCTCTTGGGACTTTTTTTTTGTACAAGATCGAGGCTCGTGTAAGAGCTAACATTAATCACAAAAAGACAAATTGACACATAAAACATAAGATAAAGGGAGCAGGAGACAAGATGGGGAGAGAGAGGGAAGCACACAAGTAAAACATTTGAGAGCAGGGACTTCGGGAGATCTGTGGGAGGGAGTGGGCTTGGGAAAGGGGGGTGGGGTGTGGGATAGGTATAAAACACGTGGACACTGCTAGGACTTCCAGGAAAGAGGTCGGTATTTCAAAAAAGTGGATCTGGGGTAAATTAACGGGGCTAGAAAAGATCAAGGTTTTGGATGGGGGAAGATAAGAGATGGTGGTAAACAGCTGTTTTAAAGACCTGTAGGGAGGAGTGGGATTGAAGAGAGTGAGGGAGTTTGTTCCATAGGCGGGAAAAAAGAGGAATGAAGGAGTGAGGTGAGCACAGAGTCTTGATTTTCGCAGTTTCACCAGAAGTGGGTTGCTGGCAGATATTGTGCGACCTGCAGGAATATTTGGGGGACAGAGCACAGACAGAGCTGGGGGAGCAAGGCCGGAGAGGAGTCGGTAGAAGACAGAAAGACCACCAACCTGCCTGCGGCGAGTGAGTGAAAGGCCCTCAGAGTTAGCTTCATCGCGGGAGATTCCAATGATTCTGAATCCAAAAAATGAATTCCAAATCAGGGGATTACGAAGGCATTTTGGAGCGCAATGTTCAACCCAGTGTCAGAAAGCTGGGTCTCCATCGAAGGTCAGGGGTCTTGCAGCAGGACAATGTCCCCAAACACACTTCAAAAAGCACCCAGGCATGGTTCAGACAAAAACGCTGGACTGTTCTGAAGTGGCCAGCAATGAGTCCAGATCTAAATCCCATTGAACACCTGTGGGGAGAACTGAAAACAGCAGTTGGGAGAGGGCACCCTTCAAATCTGGGAGAACTGGAGCAGTTTGCACAAGAAGAGTGGGCCAAACTGCCAGTAGAGAGGTGTAGGAAGCTCATTCATGGCTATAGGAAGCGCTTGACTGCAGTTATTTTGTTAAAAGGCCGTGCTACCAAATATTAAGTCGAGGGTGTCAATAATTCTGTCAATGCCATTTCTATTTATTTTGTGAATGCCAAACAAAGGTTCTGTAATATTAACAGTGAAATAAAGAATTGCGGAGACCAAATACTTTTGTCAATTGAAACTTATTTTTAGAGAATTTTTTTTTTTAGAGTTATTTTAAAAAAGTGCAAGGGTGCCAATATTTTTGGCCACGTCTGTATATATATATATATATATATATATATATATATATATATATATATATATATATGCATATAACTCGAGCCACCAGTGCAGGAAGAACACCCCACATCATGTTACTCATCAGATGCCTGGAGCTTTTTCCCATGTCTGAAATTTCACCATGAAGTAATTCCACGTGTTGTTGGCGACGCAGTGCATCTGCCAGGCACTTGTAACCACACAAAACCTTCCTCCTTGCAGCAGTGCGGATGTAGTGTAACCGCAAAAGTACATTGCAGAACATGTGGTGGAATCAAGGGCTGTCACATCTCCCAACCTTGTAAAGAGAAACATGCAAAGGATTAATCTTACGGTTCAGTTTGTCGGAGACTTTTCATGGTCAATGTACTTATCACTAATGGGACTGACCTTTGATTAGTTTCGATTAGATATCAAATGATGGAAAACTCTCACACATTCGCCTAAAATGTTATGACTCACCCATACCCAATTGCTTTCACTGCCTTGCTACGCATTATCCCTCTGTGAGTTGAAAACATAACTATTTCAGGACAGGGGAAGGAAGTAATAATTTAAACCACATCTGTACCTTGCCTGACTTCTGCAATCTAGAAACCGCCAAAGGTTTCGGTTTTCTCATTTTTTTTTTCATGATCTTTAGGAAAGAGTTTCTGAAATCCTAGATGAAACGCAATCAGGATGTAATTACTTTGAGGAAGTGACATGGAATGAATTAAACACATCGAAGCAATGAATGAAGTGTTGAGTTGCAAGAATTCCTTAATGCCTCAGGACTTGGAAAAATCCTTTTGTTTGATGAATTCACATTTGAAAAGGTGTTTTTTTTTTTCATGGAATTCGGTTAGTTTTTCCATGCAATGTTGTGCAACTCTTACTAATTTACCCCAACAGTGGGGGAATAGGTAGACAAGGTATTTCATAACAAACAAAAGAAGTCTGCCCAAAAAATATTGTTCTGATCGTGAATCTTCAGGTAGATTACTTGCCACCCCGGCAGGGGCCCTGATCTGAGATGCCAGAGTAAAGTGGGTGCAGGTGGGTGCAAGTCTCCCCTTGCCTTTCGCCAGGAGGGGCAGCAGGGGCAGAAAGTGTCTTATCACGTGGACGTCCAAAAAGGTCTGACGACATTGCTGAACTGACAGAGAGGGCAAGTGGCCTCTAAAATTCATCATATCCTTTGACTGCCAATAATTTTGTCCTCACATGTCTTCAGGAGCCTTTTGAGGACAGACATCAAAATTTCCTCAGAAGGAATATGCTGATTCCAATTTGTCATATAATTAGTCAATTTTCCCTTCGACAAGACACCGCACGTATCCTGGCAGCGAATGATGCCACCCGACAAGCGCACGTCTGCCATAGAGCTACGTACAATGCGCTCCGATAGCGATAGTGCTGTACAGTACACCACTAATAATTGATACCACTGATAATTCTCGGTATCGTGATTAATTTAACTAATCTTTTCAGTTATTATCTCCAGATTTTATTCAGATTATCGACAAAATAAATCAGAATGGAGATGGTCACAGTTATTTGGTACAATGTAGAAAATACTTCTTTTTTTTTTACATCCATCCTATGAGTGAGTAATTGTCCACAGTGAACTCCCTGCCCAGGTGAGATAGGGTTAATTACTCCCATAAAAAGTAACCTATATAAGTCGATGTAGCCGAAACTGGTGGCGTTCGTGCAGGAAGGCAGGAAAATGGGAACATGTTTCCGTAACAATTAAAATAGTTTATTAAAGGTATATGGGAGGGGAGAGACGAGACAGTAATAAATAAATAACTAAAACAGACCAGGCACTAAAAGGACAAATGAGTAGGCAGCTACATGCACTTATGTAATATGAAAGGAAATAAAACATTAAAGTATAACTCAACTGTGGTGCCAAAAATAAATACCGGGACCCACACAACAATGGGGAACTAGTGAGGACTTGTGGAAAGTCAAGAGCTGGTTGTGGGTCTGTGTAGGCTCGTGCAGCACAGGGCGAGAGGATGGCGATGATGAGAGGTACAGCAATGAGGAGAGGGATGCTGCGTCTGTCAAGGTACGATTCCAACTCGAACTACCACTCCAACTTAAAAACCAGAACCAGAACTGCTGTGCTCAGGAGCGGTTACACCCTTCGTAAATGCTGGCATCGCCTTTGTGGGCGGCGTGTGACTTCTGTGGGCATGCCATCTCCTGCACCATCCTGCCTCATTGGGTGGTCCAATGAGCAGCTGATCTGCAATGTGTCGGTCACCATGGCCTGCCATGCACCGGCCACAGTCCCAGTTGATTCTTCCTAAAGCGCAATGCAGTTTCCTGTTATGCCTTTGTGCCCAAATCCTCACCAAGCCTTGCACTAAAATAGGAAGACATATACAGTCATGTGAAAAAGTAAGTACACCCCATGTAAAGTTTTGACTTTTTCAACATATTTCAACATACAGCTATTTGATCTTCATTTCAACAATATTGATAGATAAAGGTGATATAATATAACAAATGTCATGAAACATTTACATTTTGTAGTCCATTGTATAATTTAAATAAACATAAATGCAAATTTAGCATGTGGAAAAGGTAAGTACACCCCTACATTTATCACTACTTCAAATACCTAAAATTAGAATCAGGTGCACCAGCTCAGGTGTAAATGATTAGAACATCATTAGAGAAGATCTTGGAGGAACCTGTCTTATTTAAACCTCAGACATTTCGTTTGGTTTGCTCTTTGTTGTTGAAGTGTGTGGCATCACCATTCCTAGATCAAAAGAGCTCTCTGAGGCCTTCAGAAAGAAGGTTATCGATGCCTACGAGTCTGTGAAGGGATTTAAAAAGATCTCCAAACAAATTGAAATCAGTCATTCGACTGTCCGGAAGATCATCTACAAGTGGAGAAGATTCCAAACAACTGCCAACTTGTTCAGGCCAGGCAGCCCCATCAAGTCCAGCCCGAGAGCAGACCGCAAGATGCTGAAAGAAGTCTCTAAGAACCCCAGAATGTCATCACGGGACCGACAGGTAGCTCTTGCCACTGTTGATGTCAAAGTGCACGAGTCTACCATTAGAAAGAGGCTGCACAAATTTGATCTACATGGGAGGTGTGCCAGGAGGAAACCTTTGCTGTCCAGAAAGAACATCAGGGCAAGACTAAAGTTTGCCAATGAACACAGAGGCAAAGACCAGCACTTCTGGAACAATGTGCTCTGGACAGATGAGTCAAAGGTAGAGCTATTTGGCCACAGTACCAGAAGACATGTTTGGCGAAAACCAAAGACAGCATTTGACCACAAGAACCTGATACCAACTGTAAAGCATGGTGGTGGAAATATTATGGTTTGGGGCAGCTTTGCTGCATCAGGGCCTGGGCAGCTCACCATCATAGAATCCACTATTAATTCTTCATTGTACCAGAGGGTGCTTGAGGATAATGTGAGGCCATCTGTCGGAAAGTTGAAGCTCAACCGAAGGTGGACCTTGCAACATGACAATGACCCTAAACATACCAGTAAATCCACCAAGGAATGGCTGAAAAGAAAGAAATGGAGGGTTCTGGAAATGCCAAGTCAAAGCATGGATCTAAATCCCATCGAGATGTTATGGGGGGATTTGAAACGAGCTGTGCATGCAAGAAACCCCTCAAACATCGCACAGCTGAAAGAATTCTGCATGGAGGAGTGGGCAAAAATTTCTCCCAGTCGATGTCAGAGACTGGTAGACAGTTATAAGAAACGCCTACTTCAGATTGTTTCTGCCAAACGGGGCAAAACCACCTATTAGAGCCAAGGGTGTACTTACTTTTTCCACATGCGAAATTTGCATTTATGTTTATTTAAATTATACAATGGACTACAAAATGTAAATGTTTCATGATATTTATTGTATTATATCACCGTTATCTATCAATATTGTTGAAATGAAGATCAAATAGCTGTATGTTGAAATATGTTGAGAAAGTCAAAACTTTACATGGGGTGTACTTACTTTTTCACGTGACTGTATATATAAACATATAGAAATATATTTATTTATATATATATATATATGTTTTTATATACGACCTGCCGGTGATGACCTATAGACAGCTTCTCACGAGAGAATGCAATGATATTGAAAGCCTTGGTTCCACGGCATCAAGCTGAGAAAGATGGAAGGCTTGGGAGCCAGCCCAGAGGGGAAAGCAGTACTCCATGAAGCTGTGGTTGAAAGCCTTGTAGGTGGATAGGAGCCCAGGTATGCCAAGGAAGGACTTTGCATGATGGAGGATGCTCAGTCAGCATCTGGCTTTGCAGGCCACTTTGAAACATCATATACCCAAAAGCAATCATGACTGAGAGTGAGACCCGAGAGTTTGAGTGGCTGAATCTCTTTGAAATGGTTGTTAAGAAAGTAGAAAGGGGGGTTTGGGCAATGGTCCGGAGAGAGTCAGTGTGAGGGATTTCTCAAGGACTGAAAGACATGTTCCAAGTGTCGGACCATTTAAAAATATATATATTGTGTACTTAGTCTCGACTCGTATGAGGGCTAACACATAGACCATATTATAATAAAGGGAGTGGGAAACAAGAGGGCGAGAGAGAGGGAAGTATATTTTATTTTATTTTTTATTTGTGGAGTGGCCTGACAGTGGTTGCAGGTATCCTTAGTGAGTGATGTAAGTGTTATTAAATAAGGTGAGGTAAAAGGCGCTGCCTCGATCGGGAGTAAACTTCTGAATTTTTTTTTCTATGAACTTTAAAATCTTCATTTCATTTCAATTTAATTACAGCATTTACTTGAACAATGTAGAACACAAATCGCCTCTGAAACTTTCAAAACCCTTCTGTTTAGCAGTAATTGGACAAAATATTATGGCATTTTACATCATCTCGACCAATCAAATTTGCCGCTCATAGACTTCGCCCATGTCCTTGTTTCTCAAGATGGTGCGGGGTAAGGACGTCATAAAGAGGATGCCATACTTTCTCTCATATGCTCCTATTAGGCCTAGAGCCCAATAAATAAAAGAAAAATTAAACAGTTCTAAGGTTCTAAGGACAGAGCACATTACAGAGTATAAGGCCTTCATCTGAAGTATCATGGAGTATGGCTTCCCACTTTGGGCTGGTTCTGTTGCTTTCCATCTTTATGTCATGGGGCGTTCCAAGAGTGCTGCCCATCGTCACCTCATACTTTCTCTCATACTCATCCCCGCCCTTTTACACCCTCGCTAATCCCCCACCACCCACACAATTTTCCTTTTGGGAAATTTTCATTTCATTTTCCTGTTGCACTTGATCCCTTGCCATTCTGTGAACCTGCTGCCCTCTGTCGTTTAACTCCTCAATGAGCCTTGATCCCAGTAAACAAACAAACCAAAAAATAAGTAAATAAAAAACAGTCCGTTTTGTCTGGAATAATATAAGATATATATAGTTGACATACGACAAGTATCTTTACATGAAAAATGTTTGGACTATTTTAATATTGTGTTGAAATGTTACTGTAAAAATGGGATCGAAAGGTCGCTCTGTCTATTTTGTTTTTGTTTATTGTTTGATTTCTTTGTTTACATGTTACGGTGCATTTACCAATCCTCTCCCCCCACAGTCTTGTTGTTTCGTGTCCTCCACATTTTAAATTAAAAATTGCCCGCTAAAAAATTTATTGCTAATTTCCCGCTAAAATTGCCCTCTGGCCCAGACGTTCAGGACACTGACATATAACCAAGACCGAGGGAAGTTGTCTGGTGGTCGAGGGGGGTCTTTCCCGGCTACGTTTCTCTACCATAGCAAGTCAGAATAAAAACCCTCTTATGTGTTCCACTTAAGATCCAAAGAGTTCCTTTCAAGTGATTTATCATCCCTGCGTACAAACCGAGCAATTTGAATTACAAGACTCACACACAAATGTGTCACAATAAATTTTGCAACAAATTGGCTTTTTGGGGGGATTTTTGGTGCAGCATAAGCGAATTTGCTCTTTTCTTACCTACTCAGCATCTATTAACAACAATACGCTCTCCCGCAACAATGCACTTTCCTCTGGCACGGTTCATCGACCTTGGGAGAATACGAGGTGCGATCACGAATTTGTAAAATGGATCAGTTAACGAAATTAAGTTGAAGTGACAGTCATTTGATCTTCCAAAATAGTTGCCCTTCACATCAAAACACTTGCGCAATATATTTTAGACAAATCAATGACTTCAAAAATAGACATCCTGTTCTGACTGTCGCTGCTTTGTCGAGGAAGAACGTTCCACGCCTCTTGTGTGGTTTTCAATTGAGAAAAGAGTCATGAGTTTAATCCCTGAGTATCAGCAAATGCAACACCAAGATGTTTCCTGGTAAATTAAGAGGGAGAATCGTTTTCATTCGGTGGAGGAGAAATCTAGCTTGAACCCAATGCATTGATTCCTGCAAATTAGATTTGGTGTCCTCTTGGTGAATCCACATTTAATGAGCTGTCATTGTCTGGGAATGACAGTGATCCAGGTTTTATTCCTTTACAGGATGCCAGGGTGGCTCAATTAATACTTGATAGAATGAACGAAACTTGATAGAGGGCCTTCTGCTGGGTCTAAGGTTTCCTCGTCACTGTATTGCCCCTGATAGAAAAGTCCACATTGGAATGGGTATTTCACAATATTTTTCAAACCTGGGAGTAATGCATTTGCAGTTCACAGATCTTGCTGTAATTGCCGTAACCTTGAGGAAGTTGAGCTAGCAATAATCCGAAATAATGCTCAAGTCACGCCGGATGATAGCGGAACTTCAATGTGTCCTCCGGCTTAGCGTCTTTCCGAGGAATGGCGACACTCACATTGACACATTGCTCTGAATGCGAAACACCAACGTGCCAGTTTAAAGCTGGGTTTGGATTCAAACCCAGGCCAAACAGCTCAAATACCTTTCAGCTGCCCTGCCAGCATATGTACAGTGCATTCAGAAAGTATTCAGACCCCTTCACTTTTTTCATATTTTGTTATGTTGCAGCCTTATGCTGAAATCGGTTAAATTCATTTTTTCCCTCATCAATCTACACTCAATACCCCAAAATGACAAAGAGAAAACAGGATGTTAGAAAGTTTTGTAAATTTATTAAAAAGAAAAAACTGAAATATCACATTTACATAAGTATTCAGACCCTTTGCTCTGACACTTGAAATTTAGCTCAGGTGCCTCCCATTTCTCTTGATCATCTTTGAGATGTTTCTACACCTTGATTGGAGTCCACCTGTGGTAAATTCAATTGATTGGACATGATTTGGAAAGGCACACACCTGTCTATATAAGGGCTCACAGCTGACAATGCATATCAGAGCAAAAACCAAGCCATGAGGTCGAAGGAACTGCCTGCAGAGCTCAGAGACAGGATTTTGTCGAGCCACAGATTTGGAGAGGCCTACAAAAAAAATTCTGCTGCATTGAAGGTTCCCAAGAGCACAGTGGCCTCCATAATTCTTAAATGGAAGAAGTTTGGAACAACCAGGACTCTTCCTAGAGCTGGCCGACCGCCAAACTGAGCAATCTGGGGAGAAGGGCCTTGGTAGGAGAGGTGACCAAGAACCACATGGTCACTCTGGCTGAACTCCAGAGATCCTGTGTGGAGATGGGAGAAACTTCCAGAAGGACACTCTCCACTGCAAAACTCCACCGATCTGGGCTTTATGGCAGAGTGGCCAGACGGAAGCCTATCCTCAGTGAAAGACACATGAAAGCCCACAGAATCTTCTTTCTCACAGTCTGAGAGTCGTTTAGGTGCTTTTTTGCAGACTCCAAGCGGGCTTTCATGTGTCCTGTGGTGTGTGTGTGTGTGTGTGTGTGTGTGTGTGTGTGTGTGTGTGTGTGTGTGTGTGTGTGTGTGTGTCACTCTTTTTCCCCACCTGTGGAACCAACTTCCTCTGTTTCTTCAATCTCAAGGTTTCAAATCAGATGTACACTACCATCTAAGGTCACCCCCCATCCACAACCTCATGATCTTTTCACCCCTATTAACCCAACCCTCCCATGCCAACCCATTTCGGCACTTCCAGTTTTTCCTTCACTTCTGTGTTTGAGAGTTTGTGGCTGCATCTATCTTGTTCATCCCTGTGCTTTTGTTGACCTCATTGTTCCCCATGTCCCATTTCCCTCCAAGCCTCGCTCTATTTTGTCCCCTTCCTGGTGTTTGTGTGTCCTCCCCCTTCTCTTTTCTATTATTTTATGTCCTGGTCCATTCTGTGTTTTATCTCCTCCACAAGCCTGGACTCTGCAGACAAATTTTTTTTTTGCTCTAAGTGAAGGAAAATATGTGGGACAGCCGGCTTAATGTTCAGCCTGCAATTTAGAGCCTGCTCTTAAAAGAAGCCTTGAAGGTACTTGTGCAGTGCTGTGGCAGCATTTTCCTGAAAATGGCCTTTCTTGAGTTCTGAAATTAAAAATACATTTTTTAACCATCCAAGAGCGTGCTCACCTGGATTTTTAATTTATTTATTATTATTATTATTATTATTATTATTTTTAATTTTTTTTATACAAGATCGAGGCTCGTGAAAGAGCTAACATTAATCACACAGAAAGACAAACCGACACATAAAACATATAACATGGGGAGCGGTAGAGAAGATGGGGCGAGAGGGGGAGGAACACAAACACAACATCTGAGAGCAGGGACATCGAGAGATCTGTGGGAGGGAGAGGGCTCTGGGGGGGGGGGGCATGCGAATGGGGGGTGGGAGAGGTATAAAACATATGGACACTGCCGGGACTTCCAGGAAAGAAGTTGGAATTTCAAACAAGGTGGATTCTGGGGGTGGATTCTGGGGGTGAATTCTGGGGATTCTGGGAATTCTGGGGATTCTGGGGGTCTACTGGGGTGAATTAGTGGGGGTAGAAAAGATCAAGGTTTTGGATGGGGAAGGATAAGAGATGGTGGTGAACAGCTGTTTTAAAGACCTGGAGGGAGGAGTGGGATTGAAGGGAGTGTGGGAGTTTGTTCCAGGGGCGGGAGAAAAGGGGAATGAAAGAGTGAAGGTGAGCAGAGAGCCGAGATTTCGGCAGTTTAACCATAAGAGGGTTACTGGCAGATCTTGTGCGACCTGTAGGAATATTTGGGGGACAAAGCACAGAGAGAGCTGGGGGAGCAAGGCCGGAGAGGAGTCGGTAGAAGACAGAAAGACCACCTACCTGTCTGCGGTGAGTGAGTGAAAGGCCCTCGGAGATAGCTTCATCACGGGAGATTCCAATGATTCTGAAAATCATTCAGAGGCACCTGGGTAAATGACGTCACGTGCCGGTCTTAGATCCGTTATGTTATGAAGGATGTAGGAAATGTGCACGATGCATCTTCCCTAATTGGAGCTGAATCTGGACGGGTGAGGAAATGGTGAACAAGCGTGGCTGTACTCCAATCTTTTCTGTCCGCAAATTTCCCAAAGCAGGGATTGCAGCATTCCAAGAACCGTGCGACTTTTCCCTTGCTCGTTTGTGTTAAAATCGTTATAAACAGGTAATTCCATCAGTTTACTGGAGAGATCGTTTCATGGAGCTAATGTTCTGTATCGTAATTATATTTAAATATATGTGGGTTACTAATGAACAGTAAACCTTTGCTATTTCTCCGTCAATCGACCATTTTGTGATAAAACGAAATAGAGGGAAGTTTTGCACATTCCAAACACGAGGATCCTCCAAAATATTCTCAGGACCAGATATTTAAAATAGTTTAGGCCAACTCTTTTTATTTCCCAATATTTCGAAGGACATGTGAATAATCGACTTACATTGCATTTATCGGGGCGGAAGGGCCTGTTTTTGTGATATTTTCAAGCACTACCGCAACCCAACTCCTGACTGATGCAAGGTGGACGCAATGTGCTCATATAGCAGCAGACGGCCAGACGGCAGACGGCGATATATATATATAGTGACGTGAAAAAGTAAGTACACCCCGTGTTAAGTTTTGACTTTTTCAACATATTTCAACATACAGCTATTTGATCTTCATTTCAACAATATTGATAGATAAAGGTGATATAATATAACAAATATCATGAAACATTTACATTTTGTAGTCCATTGTATAATTTAAATAAACATAAATGCAAATTTCGCATGTGGAAAAAGTAAGTACACCCTTGGCTCTAATAGGTGGTATTGCCCCCTTTGGCAGAAACAACCTCAAGTAGGCGTTTCTTATAACTGTTTACCAGTCTCTGACATGACTGGGAGAAATTTTTGCCCACTCCTCCATGCAGAATTCTTTCAGCTGTGTGATGATTGAGGGGTTTCTTGCATGCACAGCTCGTTTCAAATCCCCCCACATCTCGATGGGATTTAGATCCGGGCTTTGACTTGGACATTCCAGAACCCTCCAATTCTTTCTTTTCAGCCATTCCTTGGTGGATTTACTGGTATGTTTAGGGTCATTGTCATGTTGCAAGGTCCACCTTCGGTTGAGCTTCAACTTTCCGACAGATGGCCTCGCATTGTCCTCAAGCACCCCGTGGTACAATGAATAATTCATAGTGGATTCTATGATGGTAAGCTGCGCAGGCCCTGATGCAGCAAAGCTGCCCCAAACCATAATATTTCCACCACCATGCTTTACAGTTGGTATCAGTTTCTTATGGTCAAATGCTGTCTTTGGTTTTCGCCAAACATGTCTTCTGGTACTGTGGCCAAATAGCTCTACCTTTGACTCATCTGTCCAGAGCACATTGTTCCAGAAGTGCTTGTCTTTGCCTCGGTGTTCATTGGCAAACTTTAGTCTTGCCCTGATGTTCTTTCTGGACAGCAAAGGTTTCCTCCTGGCACACCTCCCATGTAGATCAAATTTGTGCAGCCTCTTTCTCATGGTAGACTCGTGCACTTTGACATCAACAGTGGCAAGAGCTACCTGTCGGTCCCGTGATGACATTCTGGGGTTCTTAGAGACTTCTTTCAGCATCTTGCGGTCTGCTCTCGGGCTGAACTTGCTGGGGCGGCCTGGCCTGAACAAGTTGGCACTTGTTTGGAATCTTCTCCACTTGTAGATGATCTTCCGGACAGTCGAATGATTGATTTCAAATTCGAATTTGTTTGGAGATCTTTTTAAATCCCTTCCCAGACTCGTAGGCATCTATAACCTTCTTTCTGAAAGCCTCAGAGAGCTCTTTTGATCTAGGCATGGTGACGCCGCACACTTCAACAGCAAAGAGCAAACCAAACTAAATGTCTGAGGTTTATATAAGACAGGTTGCTCCAAGATCCTCTCTAACGATGTTCTAATCATTTGCACCTGAGCTTGTGCACCTGATTCTAATTTTAGGTATTTGTAGTGCTAAATGTCGGGGTGTACTTACTTTTTCCACATGCGAAATTTGCATTTATGTTTATTTAAATTATACAATGGACTACAAAATGTAAATGTTTCATGATATTTGTTATATTATATCACCTTTATCTATCAATATTGTTGAAATGAAGATCAAATTGCTGTATGTTGAAATATGTTGAAAAAGTCAAAACTTTACATGGGGTGTACTTATTTTTTCACGTGACTGTATATGACTTTTTTTTTTTTTAATTGTTTGTTCGTTTATGCATTCGGACGCGGTAGGATCACCAGTGCAACAAAACTTTGCATGGCCTCCAACTTCGTCCAGAGGAAGGTCAAGGGTTATGTTTGGATAAACAAAATTGACGCCAGATAAAACCAGATAATTGGCCTTCAGGCCTGTTTTTTCGTGGGAGCGATCGAGTAACATGTATTGTGAAGATCGTTTGCTGAGCTTGCGGTGATTTGTTGTCAACAACACAAAATTTATTATTATGGTGTTTCATGTGCGCCCATTATCAAAAAGATTGCTTTACACAAGTTTATTATAACACTTGCGTGTTCAGGCCTCGAGTGAGTAGGTTGCTTATGCACTGCCTGCGTTTTTCCCTGGGAGTGATAGAGTAATATTTTTGCGATTGTCATGCGTGAAATATTTAAATACACATTTCATTGAAATATATACATTACATGACCAAACGTATGCGGACATCCCTTCTAATTTGTGGATTCAGCTGTTTCAGCCACACCCGTTGCTGACAGGTATATACAATCAAACACACAGCCATGCAATCTCCATAGACAAACATTGGCAGTAGAATGGGCCGTACAGAAGAGCTCAGTGACTGTCAACCTGTCACCGTCATAGGATGCCACCTTTCCAACAAGTCAGTTCGTCAAATTTCTGCCCTGCTAGAGCTGCTCCAGTCAACTGTAAATGCTGTTATTGTGAAGTGGAAACGTGTAGGAGCAACAACAGCTCAGCCGCGAAGTGGTAGGCAAGCTCACAGAAAGGGACCGCGGAGTGCTGAAGCGCGTAAAAATCGTCTGTCCTCGGTTGCAACACTCGCTACCGAGTTCCAAACTGCCTCTGGAAGCAACGTCAGCACAACAACTGTTCATCGGGAACTTCATGAAATAGTACAGCGGATAAGCTCTCATATTTTAACAAATTGTGCATTTTTTGAGAAAAGCATGAAATTTCTAGCATAGTTAGTATATACCATGAGGTTTATTTTCAGATGTGGAGGGAAGTCAGATTTGACCTCTGAGGACCGTGAGAGGTCAAATCCAAAATGGCCGCCAGTCCACCAGGTCTAATGTTCAAACGTGCTTATAGGTGTCATTTCCAACTAAATTGGGGATGCCCATTCATTTGGTGATACTTTTGAGATCGCCAGAACTCAAGGACATGCATTTAGGTCACGGTCAAGGTCAAATTACGTTAAATATCTATTTTTATGATACTGCAGTTGGAACTGCTATTGGAAAAAGTTCATTTGAACTTTTAAAACTTTATTTTTTCAGGTACAGGGATAGGTACAGAACACCCAAAGCCCAGAAATGATGAAAAAAAAGTGTTTACACTGCAAGGAATGATGCAATAACCTCTGAAAAAATAACTGTAGTTAACCAAGTATGTCCACCAAAGCTTACATTAAATCAAGTGCAATGATGAAAATTGGTAATGATCTAAATCTAACAGTCTCCAGAACAGAAGCACAGTGCAGTGCACTTCAATGCAGCTTTGGCACACTTGCAGCGTCCAGTGCACCCTTTCTTGCAGCCACAGTCGATCAATTCATGGCACGATTTTGATGCTTCAGGAAGAGTGGTCCAAAGAGGCTGCCACCCAGTTGTCTCCTTTGTCCAGCCCCAGTCAGGTGGGTCTGGCATCTATGGATCCATGACCAATGCCTGGTTACAACAGTTGGCCTGGTAGCAAGTGCGCTTGATGTGCTGCTTGAGTGTTGTCTGGGTTGGAGGAATGTTATCTAGAGTTCTACACTTCTGTGTGAAGAACTGTTTCCTGGCATCATTCACTTCCGTGCTCTCACTGGTTCTATCCTACATCAGCACCACAAATCGCTCTAGCAGTAACATTGAGCCTTCACTGACCTCACTTGGCATGCCTAGGAGTTCACTGAAAGCATCATTCACCTCTGGGCATCCCAAATTGAGTTGGAAATGACACCTATAATGTTTTTCTACACTATTTGGTTCCAAAATTAAGCGCGTTTGAACATTAGACTCGGTGGACTGGCGGCCATTTTGGATTTGACCTCTCATGGTTCTCAGAGGTCAAATCTGACTCCCCTCCACATCTGAAAATAAACCTTATGGTATGCACTAACTATGTAAAAAATTTCATGCTTTTCTCATAAAATGCACAATTTTTGTGTTTATCTGCTGCACTAAAATGGGATTCCATGGCCGAGCAGCCACGCACAAGCCTAAGATCACCATGCGCAATGCCAAGTGTCAGCTGGCGTGGTGTAAAGCTCACCACCATTGGACTTTGGAGCAGTGGAAACGCGTTCTCTGGAGTGATGAATCACGCTTCACCATCTGGCAGTCCGATGGCCGAATCTGGGTTTGGCGGATGCCAGGAGAACGCTACCTGCCCGAATGCATAGTGCCAACTGTAAAATTTTGTGGAGGAGGAACAATGGTCTGGGGCTGATTTTCATGGTTTGGGCTCGGCCCCTTAGATCCAGTGAAGGGAAATCTTAACGCTAAAGCATACAATGACATTCTAGACGATTGTGTGCTTCCAACTTTGTCACAACAATTAGGGGAAGGCCCTTTCCTGTTTCAGCATGACAATGCCCCCGTGCACAAAGCGAAGTCCATACAGAAATGGTTTGTTGAGATCGGTGTGGAAGAACTTGACTGGCCTGCTCAGAGCCCTGACATCAACCACATCGAACACCTTTGGGATGAATTGGAACACCGACTGCGAGCCAGGCCTAATCGCCCAACATCAGTGCCCGACTTCACTAATGCTCTTGTGGCTGAATGGAAGCAAATCCCCGCAGCAATGTTCCGACATCTAGTGGAAAGCCTTCCCAGAAGAGTGGAGGGTGTTATAGCAGCAAAGGGAGAACCAACTCCATATTAATGCCCATGATTTTGGAATGAGATGTTCGATGTTCGGGTGTCCACATACTTTCGGTCATGTAGAGTGTATATTTGGGTTTGTAGGCAGGATATTACATTTCAATGTGTGCCGTGCGATGGAGCATTAAGCGACCCCATACACTAACAATGGCTGCCAATGAAAGACGTTGACATCCCAAGGTGTACCTCACAATTGCAAACTCCTGCTTTGACTGCTAAGCAAATGGAATGCTTTCCCTGAGACTGTTGCAGCATGAGCTCCGAACGTGCCCTCGCTGAGTATTGAAATGATTAAGTAAAACGAGAGAGCTTGTATTTAATATGTCATTTTGTACTTTTTGAAATTCTGCTCAGGTCGTCACATCAATAAACCATAACCTGCTCAATGTGCCGTCGCAGTACTCTTCATAGTGCACAGTTTAAAATGATGGATGTTATTCCTCCAACATCATCACTGAAAGCTCCTCGTCATGGCATGGCACCGAGTTCACCATGAACTTCGTTTCTGATTTTTGATCATCCTGTCGGTGTGGGTCGTGCCCAAGAATCCCTGAGAGCTCGTGTGTCACTTCAGGATGTGATCTTAACATTTCTTTAACATCTTTCGAAACATTTTCGACATTTTCTTCTCCTTGCAATATGTTTTAGTGGTGCTTTGATCTGCTGCTACGTCGTGAATTAATCCGTTTATTAGCTGTTGCTGAAACTGCTTCCTGTCCACGAAAGTCGCTCTTCCATGACAGACGGCCGGTGCCGTCTTGCACTGGCCACGGCGGGTCACGTGACCCGAGACGATGGACAGACAAAATGGGGTGTTGAAAATGAAATGTTGAAAATGGAAGGAAATGAATATGAAACTGAAAAATGAAGGAAAAATTGAATGAAATGTAATTGGAATGAAAATGGAATGTTGAAAAATATGTTGAACATGTGTGTTGTGTTATTGTCCCTTCAGGATGTGATCTTATGGAGGTGTTGTGTTATTGTCCCTTCAGGATGTGATCTTATCGAGGTTTTGTGTTATTGTCACTTCAGGATGTGATCTTATGGAGGTGTTGTGTTATTGTCCCTTCAGGATGTGATCTTATCGAGGTTTTGTGTTATTGTCACTTCAGGATGTTATCTTATCGAGGTTTTGTGTTATTGTCCCTTCAGGATGTGATCTTATGGAGGTTTTGTGTTATTGTCCCTTCAGGATGTGATCTTATCGAGGTTTTGTGTTATTGTCACTTCAGGATGTTATCTTATCGAGGTTTTGTGTTATTGTCCCTTCAGGATGTGATCTTATCGAGGTTTTAAGTTATTGTCACTTCAGGATGTTATCTTATCGAGGTTTTGTGTTATTGTCACTTCAGGATGTGATCTTATCGAGGTTTTGTGTTATTGTCCCTTCAGGATGTTATCTTATCGAGGTTTTGTGTTATTGTCCCTTCAGGATGTTATCTTATCGAGGTTTTGTGTTATTGTCCCTTCAGGATGTGATCTTATGGAGGTTTTGTGTTATTGTCCCTTCAGGATGTTATCTTATCGAGGTTTTGTGTTATTGTCACTTCAGGATGTGATCTTATCGAGGTTTTGTGTTATTGTCACTTCAGGATGTGATCTTATCGAGGTTTTGTGTTATTGTCCCTTCAGGATGTGATCTTATGGAGGTTTTGTGTTATTGTCCCTTCAGGATGTTATCTTATGGAGGTTTTGTGTTATTGTCACTTCAGGATGTTATCTTATCGAGGTTTTGTGTTATTGTCACTTCAGGATGTGATCTTATCGAGGTTTTGTGTTATTGTCACTTCAGGATGTTATCTTATGGAGGTTTTGTGTTATTGTCCCTTCAGGATGTGATCTTATCGAGGTTTTGTGTTATTGTCACTTCAGGATGTTATCTTATCGAGGTTTTGTGTTATTGTCACTTCAGGATGTGATCTTATCGAGGTTTTGTGTTATTGTCACTTCAGGATGTGATCTTATGGAGGTGTTGTGTTATTGTCCCTTCAGGATGTGATCTTATGGAGGTTTTGTGTTATTGTCCCTTCAGGATGTGATCTTATGGAGGTTTTGTGTTATTGTCCCTTCAGGATGTGATCTTATGGAGGTTTTGTGTTATTGTCCCTTCAGGGTGTGATCTCATCGAGGTTTTGTGTTATTGTCCCTTCAGGATGTGATCTTATGGAGGTTTTGTGTTATTGTCACTTCAGGATGTGATCTTATGGAGGTTTTGTGTTATTGTCCCTTCAGGATGTGATCTTATGGAGGTTTTGTGTTATTGTCACTTCAGGATGTGATCTTATGGAGGTTTTGTGTTATTGTCACTTCAGGATGTGATCTTATGGAGGTTTTGTGTTATTGTCCCTTCAGGATGTTATCTTATCGAGGTTTTGTGTTATTGTCACTTCAGGATGTGATCTTATCGAGGTTTTGTGTTATTGTCACTTCAGGATGTGATCTTATCGAGGTTTTGTGTTATTGTCCCTTCAGGATGTGATCTTATGGAGGTTTTGTGTTATTGTCCCTTCAGGATGTTATCTTATGGAGGTTTTGTGTTATTGTCACTTCAGGATGTTATCTTATCGAGGTTTTGTGTTATTGTCACTTCAGGATGTGATCTTATCGAGGTTTTGTGTTATTGTCACTTCAGGATGTTATCTTATGGAGGTTTTGTGTTATTGTCCCTTCAGGATGTGATCTTATCGAGGTTTTGTGTTATTGTCCCTTCAGGATGTGATCTTATCGAGGTTTTGTGTTATTGTCACTTCAGGATGTGATCTTATGGAGGTGTTGTGTTATTGTCCCTTCAGGATGTGATCTTATGGAGGTTTTGTGTTATTGTCCCTTCAGGATGTGATCTTATGGAGGTTTTGTGTTATTGTCCCTTCAGGATGTGATCTTATGGAGGTTTTGTGTTATTGTCCCTTCAGGGTGTGATCTCATCGAGGTTTTGTGTTATTGTCCCTTCAGGATGTGATCTTATGGAGGTTTTGTGTTATTGTCACTTCAGGATGTGATCTTATGGAGGTTTTGTGTTATTGTCCCTTCAGGATGTGATCTTATGGAGGTGTTGTGTTATTGTCACTTCAGGATGTGATCTTATGGAGGTGTTGTGTTATTGTCACTTCAGGATGTGATCTTATGGAGGTTTTGTGTTATTATCCCTTCAGGATGTGATCTTATGGAGGTGTTGTGTTATTGTCACTTCAGGATGTGATCTTATGGAGGTTTTGTGTTATTGTCCCTTCAGGATGTGATCTTATGGAGGTGTTGTGTTATTGTCACTTCAGGATGTGATCTTATCGAGGTTTTGTGTTATTGTCCCTTCAGGATGTGATCTTATCGAGGTTTTGTGTTATTGTCACTTCAGGATGTGATCTTATGGAGGTGTTGTGTTATTGTCCCTTCAGGATGTGATCTTATGGAGGTTTTGTGTTATTGTCCCTTCAGGATGTGATCTTATCGAGGTTTTGTGTTATTGTCCCTTCAGGATGTGATCTTATCGAGGTTTTGTGTTATTGTCCCTTCAGGATGTGATCTTATGGAGGTGTTGTGTTATTGTCACTTCAGGATGTGATCTTATGGAGGTTTTGTGTTATTGTCCCTTCAGGATGTGATCTTATCGAGGTTTTGTGTTATTGTCCCTTCAGGATGTGAACTTATCGAGGTTTTGTGTTATTGTCCCTTCAGGATGTGATCTTATGGAGGTGTTGTGTTATTGTCCCTTCAGGATGTGATCTTATCGAGGTTTTGTGTTATTGTCACTTCAGGATGTGATCTTATGGAGGTGTTGTGTTATTGTCCCTTCAGGATGTGATCTTATCGAGGTTTTGTGTTATTGTCCCTTCAGGCTGTGATCTTATGGAGGTTTTGTGTTATTGTCCCTTCAGGATGTGATCTTATCGAGGTTTTGTGTTATTGTCACTTCAGGATGTGATCTTATGGAGGTGTTGTGTTATTGTCCCTTCAGGATGTGATCTTATCGAGGTTTTGTGTTATTGTCACTTCAGGATGTGATCTTATGGAGGTGTTGTGTTATTGTCCCTTCAGGATGTGATCTTATCGAGGTTTTGTGTTATTGTCCCTTCAGGCTGTGATCTTATGGAGGTTTTGTGTTATTGTCCCTTCAGGATGTGATCTTATGGAGGTGTTGTGTTATTGTCACTTCAGGATGTGATCTTATGGAGGTTTTGTGTTATTGTCCCTTCAGGATGTGATCTTATCGAGGTTTTGTGTTATTGTCCCTTCAGGATGTGAACTTATCGAGGTTTTGTGTTATTGTCCCTTCAGGATGTGATCTTATGGAGGTGTTGTGTTATTGTCCCTTCAGGATGTGATCTTATCGAGGTTTTGTGTTATTGTCACTTCAGGATGTGATCTTATGGAGGTGTTGTGTTATTGTCCCTTCAGGATGTGATCTTATCGAGGTTTTGTGTTATTGTCCCTTCAGGCTGTGATCTTATGGAGGTTTTGTGTTATTGTCACTTCAGGATGTTATCTTATCGAGGTTTTGTGTTATTGTCACTTCAGGATGTGATCTTATCGAGGTTTTGTGTTATTGTCCCTTCAGGCTGTGATCTTATGGAGGTTTTGTGTTATTGTCCCTTCAGGATGTGATCTTATCGAGGTTTTGTGTTATTGTCCCTTCAGGATGTGATCTTATGGAGGTTTTGTGTTATTGTCCCTTCAAGATGTGATCTTATGGAGGTGTTGTGTTATTGTCACTTCAGGATGTGATCTTATGGAGGTTTTGTGTTATTGTCCCTTCAGGATGTGATCTTATCGAGGTTTTGTGTTATTGTCCCTTCAGGATGTGATCTTATGGAGGTGTTGTGTTATTGTCACTTCAGGATGTGATCTTATGGAGGTTTTGGTTTTGTATTATTGTCACTTCAGGATGTGATCTTATCGAGGTTTTGTGTTATTGTCCCTTCAGGATGTGATCTTATGGAGGTTTTGTGTTATTGTCACTTCAGGATGTGATCTTATGGAGGTTTTGTGTTATTGTCCCTTCAGGATGTGATCTTATCGAGGTGTTGTGTTATTGTCACTTCAGGATGTGATCTTATCGAGGTTTTGTGTTATTGTCCCTTCAGGATGTGATCTTATGGAGGTTTTGTGTTATTGTCACTTCAGGATGTGATCTTATCGAGGTGTTGTGTTATTGTCCTTTCAGGATGTGATCTTATCGAGGTGTTGTGTTATTGTCACTTCAGGATGTGATCTTATCGAGGTTTTGTGTTATTGTCCCTTCAGGATGTGATCTTATGGAGGTTTTGTGTTATTGTCACTTCAGGATGTGATCTTATCGAGGTTTTGTGTTATTGTCCCTTCAGGATGTGATCTTATGGAGGTTTTGTGTTATTGTCCCTTCAGGATGTGATCTTATCGAGGTGTTGTGTTATTGTCCCTTCAGGATGTGATCTTATGGAGGTTTTGTGTTATTGTCCCTTCAGGATGTGATCTTATCGAGGTTTTGTGTTATTGTCCCTTCAGGATGTGATCTTATGGAGGTTTTGTGTTATTGTCACTTCAGGATGTGATCTTATGGAGGTTTTGTGTTATTGTCCCTTCAGGATGTGATCTTATGGAGGTTTTGTGTTATTGTCCCTTCAGGATGTGATCTTATCGAGGTTTTGTGTTATTGTCCCTTCAGGATGTGATCTTATGGAGGTTTTGTGTTATTGTCACTTCAGGATGTGATCTTATCGAGGTGTTGTGTTATTGTCCCTTCAGGATGTGATCTGTTGGAGGTTTTGTGTTATTGTCCCTTCAGGATGTGATCTTATCGAGGTGTTGTGTTATTGTCCCTTCAGGATGTGATCTTCTGGAGGTTTTGTGTTATTGTTACTTCAGGATGTGATCTTATCGAGGTGTTGTGTTATTGTCCCTTCAGGATGTGATCTTATCGAGGTTTTATGTTATTGTCACTTCAGGATGTGATCTTATCGAGGTGTTGTGTTATTGTCCCTTCAGGATGTGATCTTATCGAGGTTTTATGTTATTGTCCCTTCAGGATGTGATCTTATGGAGGTTTTGTGTTATTGTCCCTTCAGGATGTGATCTTATGGAGGTGTTGTGTTATTGTCCCTTCAGGATGTGATCTTATGGAGGTGTTGTGTTATTGTCACTTCAGGATGTGATCTTATGGAGGTGTTGTGTTATTGTCCCTTCAGGATGTGATCTTATGGAGGTTTTGTGTTATTGTTACTTCAGGATGTGATCTTATCGAGGTTTTGTGTTATTGTTACTTCAGGATGTGATCTTATGGAGGTGTTGTGTTATTGTCCCTTCAGGATGTGATCTTATCGAGGTTTTGTGTTATTGTTACTTCAGGATGTGATCTTATCGAGGTTTTGTGTTATTGTTACTTCAGGATGTGATCTTATCGAGGTGTTGTGTTATTGTCCCTTCAGGATGTGATCTTATCGAGGTTTTGTGTTATTGTCACTTCAGGATGTGATCTTATCGAGGTTTTGTGTTATTGTCACTTCAGGATGTGATCTTATCGAGGTTTTGTGTTATTGTCCCTTCAGGATGTGATCTTATGGAGGTTTTGTATTATTGTCCCTTCAGGATGTGATCTTATGGAGGTGTTGTGTTATTGTCCCTTCAGGATGTGATCTTATGGAGGTTTTGTGTTATTGTTACTTCAGGATGTGATCTTATCGAGGTTTTGTGTTATTGTTACTTCAGGATGTGATCTTATCGAGGTGTTGTGTTATTGTCCCTTCAGGATGTGATCTTATCGAGGTTTTGTGTTATTGTCACTTCAGGATGTGATCTTATCGAGGTTTTGTGTTATTGTCACTTCAGGATGTGATCTTATCGAGGTTTTGTGTTATTGTCACTTCAGGATGTGATCTTATCGAGGTTTTGTGTTATTGTCACTTCAGGATGTGAGCTTATCGAGGTTTTGTGTTATTGTCACTTCAGGATGTGATCTTATCGAGGTTTTGTGTTATTGTCCCTTCACGGTGTGATCTTATCGAGGTTTTGTGTTATTGTCACTTCAGGATGTGATCTTATCGAGGTTTTGTGTTATTGTCCCTTCAGGATGTGATCTTATCGAGGTTTTGTGTTATTGTCACTTCAGGATGTGATCTTATCGAGGTTTTGTGTTATTGTCACTTCAGGATGTGATCTTATGGAGGTTTTGTGTTATTGTCCCTTCAGGATGTGATCTTATCGAGGTTTTGTGTTATTGTCACTTCAGGATGTGATCTTATCGAGGTTTTGTGTTATTGTCACTTCAGGATGTGATCTTATGGAGGTGTTGTGTTATTGTCCCTTCAGGATGTGATCTTATGGAGGTTTTGTGTTATTGTCCCTTCAGGATGTGATCTTATGGAGGTTTTGTGTTATTGTCCCTTCAGGAGGTGATCTTATCGAGGTGTTGTGTGTGTTATTGTCCCTTCAGGATGTGCTCTTATGGAGGTTTTGTGTTATTGTCCCTTCAGGGTGTGATCTTATGGAGGTTTTGTGTTATTGTCACTTCAGGATGTGATCTTATCGAGGTTTTGTGTTATTGTCACTTCAGGATGTGATCTTATGGAGGTGTTGTGTTATTGTCCCTTCAGGATGTGATCTTATGGAGGTTTTGTGTTATTGTCCCTTCAGGAGGTGATCTTATCGAGGTGTTGTGTTATTGTCCCTTCAGGATGTGATCTTATGGAGGTTTTGTGTTATTGTCCCTTCAGGATGTGATCTTATGGAGGTTTTGTGTTATTGTCACTTCAGGATGTGATCTTATGGAGGTTTTGTGTTATTGTCACTTCAGGGTGTGATCTTATGGAGGTTTTGTGTTATTGTCCCTTCAGGATGTGATCTTATGGAGGTTTTGTGTTATTGTCACTTCAGGATGTGATCTTATGGAGGTGTTGTGTTATTGTCCCTTCAGGATGTGATCTTATGGAGGTTTTGTGTTATTGTCCCTTCAGGATGTGATCTTATGGAGGTTTTGTGTTATTGTCCCTTCAGGATGTGATCTTATGGAGGTTTTGTGTTATTGTCCCTTCAGGATGTGATCTTATGGAGGTTTTGTGTTATTGTCCCTTCAGGATGTGATCTTATGGAGGTTTTGTGTTATTGTCACTTCAGGATGTGATCTTATGGAGGTGTTGTGTTATTGTCCCTTCAGGATGTGATCTTATGGAGGTGTTGTGTTATTGTCACTTCAGGATGTGATCTTATGGAGGTTTTGTGTTATTGTCCCTTCAGGATGTGATCTTATGGAGGTTTTGTGTTATTGTCCCTTCAGGATGTGATCTTATGGAGGTTTTGTGTTATTGTCCCTTCAGGATGTGATCTTATGGAGGTTTTGTGTTATTGTCCCTTCAGGATGTGATCTTATGGAGGTTTTGTGTTATTGTCACTTCAGGATGTGATCCTATGGAGGTTTTGTGTTATTGTCCCTTCACGGTGTGATCTTATGGATGTTTTGTGTTATTGTCACTTCAGGATGTGATCTTATGGAGGTTTTGTGTTATTGTCACTTCAGGATGTGATCTTATCGAGGTTTTGTGTTATTGTCACTTCAGGATGTGATCCTATGGAGGTTTTGTGTTATTGTCCCTTCACGGTGTGATCTTATGGAGGTTTTGTGTTATTGTCACTTCAGGATGTGATCTTATCGAGGTTTTGTGTTATTGTCACTTCAGGGTGTGATCTTATGGATGTTTTGTGTTATTGTCACTTCAGGATGTGATCTTATGGAGGTTTTGTGTTATTGTCACTTCAGGATGTGATCTTATGGAGGTTTTGTGTTATTGTCCCTTCAGGATGTGATCTTATCGAGGTGTTGTGTTATTGTCACTTCAGGATGTGATCTTATCGAGGTTTTGTGTTATTGTCCCTTCAGGATGTGATCTTATCGAGGTTTTGTGTTATTGTCACTTCAGGATGTGATCTTATCGAGGTTTTGTGTTATTGTCACTTCAGGATGTGATCTTATGGAGGTGTTGTGTTATTGTCCCTTCAGGATGTGATCTTATGGAGGTTTTGTGTTATTGTCCCTTCAGGATGTGATCTTATGGAGGTTTTGTGTTATTGTCCCTTCAGGAGGTGATCTTATCGAGGTGTTGTGTGTGTTATTGTCCCTTCAGGATGTGCTCTTATGGAGGTTTTGTGTTATTGTCCCTTCAGGGTGTGATCTTATGGAGGTTTTGTGTTATTGTCACTTCAGGATGTGATCTTATCGAGGTTTTGTGTTATTGTCACTTCAGGATGTGATCTTATGGAGGTGTTGTGTTATTGTCCCTTCAGGATGTGATCTTATGGAGGTTTTGTGTTATTGTCCCTTCAGGAGGTGATCTTATCGAGGTGTTGTGTTATTGTCCCTTCAGGATGTGATCTTATGGAGGTTTTGTGTTATTGTCCCTTCAGGATGTGATCTTATGGAGGTTTTGTGTTATTGTCACTTCAGGATGTGATCTTATGGAGGTTTTGTGTTATTGTCACTTCAGGGTGTGATCTTATGGAGGTTTTGTGTTATTGTCACTTCAGGATGTGATCTTATCGAGGTGTTGTGTTATTGTCCTTTCAGGATGTGATCTTATCGAGGTGTTGTGTTATTGTCACTTCAGGATGTGATCTTATCGAGGTTTTGTGTTATTGTCCCTTCAGGATGTGATCTTATGGAGGTTTTGTGTTATTGTCACTTCAGGATGTGATCTTATCGAGGTTTTGTGTTATTGTCCCTTCAGGATGTGATCTTATGGAGGTTTTGTGTTATTGTCCCTTCAGGATGTGATCTAATCGAGGTGTTGTGTTATTGTCCCTTCAGGATGTGATCTTATGGAGGTTTTGTGTTATTGTCCCTTCAGGATGTGATCTTATCGAGGTTTTGTGTTATTGTCCCTTCAGGATGTGATCTTATGGAGGTTTTGTGTTATTGTCACTTCAGGATGTGATCTTATGGAGGTTTTGTGTTATTGTCCCTTCAGGATGTGATCTTATCGAGGTTTTGTGTTATTGTCCCTTCAGGATGTGATCTTATGGAGGTTTTGTGTTATTGTCACTTCAGGATGTGATCTTATCGAGGTGTTGTGTTATTGTCCCTTCAGGATGTGATCTGTTGGAGGTTTTGTGTTATTGTCCCTTCAGGATGTGATCTTATCGAGGTGTTGTGTTATTGTCCCTTCAGGATGTGATCTTCTGGAGGTTTTGTGTTATTGTTACTTCAGGATGTGATCTTATCGAGGTGTTGTGTTATTGTCCCTTCAGGATGTGATCTTATCGAGGTTTTATGTTATTGTCACTTCAGGATGTGATCTTATCGAGGTGTTGTGTTATTGTCCCTTCAGGATGTGATCTTATCGAGGTTTTATGTTATTGTCCCTTCAGGATGTGATCTTATGGAGGTTTTGTGTTATTGTCCCTTCAGGATGTGATCTTATGGAGGTGTTGTGTTATTGTCCCTTCAGGATGTGATCTTATGGAGGTGTTGTGTTATTGTCACTTCAGGATGTGATCTTATGGAGGTGTTGTGTTATTGTCCCTTCAGGATGTGATCTTATGGAGGTTTTGTGTTATTGTTACTTCAGGATGTGATCTTATCGAGGTTTTGTGTTATTGTTACTTCAGGATGTGATCTTATGGAGGTGTTGTGTTATTGTCCCTTCAGGATGTGATCTTATCGAGGTTTTGTGTTATTGTTACTTCAGGATGTGATCTTATCGAGGTTTTGTGTTATTGTTACTTCAGGATGTGATCTTATCGAGGTGTTGTGTTATTGTCCCTTCAGGATGTGATCTTATCGAGGTTTTGTGTTATTGTCACTTCAGGATGTGATCTTATCGAGGTTTTGTGTTATTGTCACTTCAGGATGTGATCTTATCGAGGTTTTGTGTTATTGTCCCTTCAGGATGTGATCTTATGGAGGTTTTGTATTATTGTCCCTTCAGGATGTGATCTTATGGAGGTGTTGTGTTATTGTCCCTTCAGGATGTGATCTTATGGAGGTTTTGTGTTATTGTTACTTCAGGATGTGATCTTATCGAGGTTTTGTGTTATTGTTACTTCAGGATGTGATCTTATCGAGGTGTTGTGTTATTGTCCCTTCAGGATGTGATCTTATCGAGGTTTTGTGTTATTGTCACTTCAGGATGTGATCTTATCGAGGTTTTGTGTTATTGTCACTTCAGGATGTGATCTTATCGAGGTTTTGTGTTATTGTCACTTCAGGATGTGATCTTATCGAGGTTTTGTGTTATTGTCACTTCAGGATGTGAGCTTATCGAGGTTTTGTGTTATTGTCACTTCAGGATGTGATCTTATCGAGGTTTTGTGTTATTGTCCCTTCACGGTGTGATCTTATCGAGGTTTTGTGTTATTGTCACTTCAGGATGTGATCTTATCGAGGTTTTGTGTTATTGTCCCTTCAGGATGTGATCTTATCGAGGTTTTGTGTTATTGTCACTTCAGGATGTGATCTTATCGAGGTTTTGTGTTATTGTCACTTCAGGATGTGATCTTATGGAGGTTTTGTGTTATTGTCCCTTCAGGATGTGATCTTATCGAGGTTTTGTGTTATTGTCACTTCAGGATGTGAACTTATCGAGGTTTTGTGTTATTGTCACTTCAGGATGTGATCTTATGGAGGTGTTGTGTTATTGTCCCTTCAGGATGTGATCTTATGGAGGTTTTGTGTTATTGTCCCTTCAGGATGTGATCTTATGGAGGTTTTGTGTTATTGTCCCTTCAGGAGGTGATCTTATCGAGGTGTTGTGTGTGTTATTGTCCCTTCAGGATGTGCTCTTATGGAGGTTTTGTGTTATTGTCCCTTCAGGGTGTGATCTTATGGAGGTTTTGTGTTATTGTCACTTCAGGATGTGATCTTATCGAGGTTTTGTGTTATTGTCACTTCAGGATGTGATCTTATGGAGGTGTTGTGTTATTGTCCCTTCAGGATGTGATCTTATGGAGGTTTTGTGTTATTGTCCCTTCAGGAGGTGATCTTATCGAGGTGTTGTGTTATTGTCCCTTCAGGATGTGATCTTATGGAGGTTTTGTGTTATTGTCCCTTCAGGATGTGATCTTATGGAGGTTTTGTGTTATTGTCACTTCAGGATGTGATCTTATGGAGGTTTTGTGTTATTGTCACTTCAGGGTGTGATCTTATGGAGGTTTTGTGTTATTGTCCCTTCAGGATGTGATCTTATGGAGGTTTTGTGTTATTGTCACTTCAGGATGTGATCTTATGGAGGTGTTGTGTTATTGTCCCTTCAGGATGTGATCTTATGGAGGTTTTGTGTTATTGTCCCTTCAGGATGTGATCTTATGGAGGTTTTGTGTTATTGTCCCTTCAGGATGTGATCTTATGGAGGTTTTGTGTTATTGTCCCTTCAGGATGTGATCTTATGGAGGTTTTGTGTTATTGTCCCTTCAGGATGTGATCTTATGGAGGTTTTGTGTTATTGTCACTTCAGGATGTGATCTTATGGAGGTGTTGTGTTATTGTCCCTTCAGGATGTGATCTTATGGAGGTGTTGTGTTATTGTCCCTTCAGGATGTGATCTTATGGAGGTGTTGTGTTATTGTCACTTCAGGATGTGATCTTATGGAGGTTTTGTGTTATTGTCCCTTCAGGATGTGATCTTATGGAGGTTTTGTGTTATTGTCCCTTCAGGATGTGATCTTATGGAGGTTTTGTGTTATTGTCCCTTCAGGATGTGATCTTATGGAGGTTTTGTGTTATTGTCCCTTCAGGATGTGATCTTATGGAGGTTTTGTGTTATTGTCACTTCAGGATGTGATCCTATGGAGGTTTTGTGTTATTGTCCCTTCACGGTGTGATCTTATGGATGTTTTGTGTTATTGTCACTTCAGGATGTGATCTTATGGAGGTTTTGTGTTATTGTCACTTCAGGATGTGATCTTATCGAGGTTTTGTGTTATTGTCACTTCAGGATGTGATCCTATGGAGGTTTTGTGTTATTGTCCCTTCACGGTGTGATCTTATGGAGGTTTTGTGTTATTGTCACTTCAGGATGTGATCTTATCGAGGTTTTGTGTTATTGTCACTTCAGGGTGTGATCTTATGGATGTTTTGTGTTATTGTCACTTCAGGATGTGATCTTATGGAGGTTTTGTGTTATTGTCACTTCAGGATGTGATCTTATGGAGGTTTTGTGTTATTGTCCCTTCAGGATGTGATCTTATCGAGGTGTTGTGTTATTGTCACTTCAGGATGTGATCTTATCGAGGTTTTGTGTTATTGTCCCTTCAGGATGTGATCTTATCGAGGTTTTGTGTTATTGTCACTTCAGGATGTGATCTTATCGAGGTTTTGTGTTATTGTCACTTCAGGATGTGATCTTATGGAGGTGTTGTGTTATTGTCCCTTCAGGATGTGATCTTATGGAGGTTTTGTGTTATTGTCCCTTCAGGATGTGATCTTATGGAGGTTTTGTGTTATTGTCCCTTCAGGAGGTGATCTTATCGAGGTGTTGTGTGTGTTATTGTCCCTTCAGGATGTGCTCTTATGGAGGTTTTGTGTTATTGTCCCTTCAGGGTGTGATCTTATGGAGGTTTTGTGTTATTGTCACTTCAGGATGTGATCTTATCGAGGTTTTGTGTTATTGTCACTTCAGGATGTGATCTTATGGAGGTGTTGTGTTATTGTCCCTTCAGGATGTGATCTTATGGAGGTTTTGTGTTATTGTCCCTTCAGGAGGTGATCTTATCGAGGTGTTGTGTTATTGTCCCTTCAGGATGTGATCTTATGGAGGTTTTGTGTTATTGTCCCTTCAGGATGTGATCTTATGGAGGTTTTGTGTTATTGTCACTTCAGGATGTGATCTTATGGAGGTTTTGTGTTATTGTCACTTCAGGGTGTGATCTTATGGAGGTTTTGTGTTATTGTCACTTCAGGATGTGATCTTATGGAGGTTTTATGTTATTGTCACTTCAGGATGTGATCTTATGGAGGTTTTATGTTATTGTCACTTCAGGATGTGATCTTATGGAGGTTTTATGTTATTGTCACTTCAGGATGTGATCTTATGGAGGTTTTGTGTTATTGTCCCTTCAGGATGTGATCTTATGGAGGTTTTGTGTTATTGTCACTTCAGGATGTGATCTTATGGAGGTGTTGTGTTATTGTCCCTTCAGGATGTGATCTTATGGAGGTTTTGTGTTATTGTCCCTTCAGGATGTGATCTTATGGAGGTTTTGTGTTATTGTCCCTTCAGGATGTGATCTTATGGAGGTTTTGTGTTATTGTCCTTTCAGGATGTGATCTTATCGAGGTGTTGTGTTATTGTCACTTCAGGATGTGATCTTATGGAGGTTTTGTATTATTGTCACTTCAGGATGTGATCTTATCGAGGTTTTGTGTTATGGTCCCTTCAGGATGTGATCTTATGGAGGTTTTGTGTTATTGTCACTTCAGGATGTGATCTTATGGAGGTTTTGTGTTATTGTCCCTTCAGGATGTGATCTTATCGAGGTGTTGTGTTATTGTCACTTCAGGATGTGATCTTATCGAGGTTTTGTGTTATTGTCCCTTCAGGATGTGATCTTATGGAGGTTTTGTGTTATTGTCACTTCAGGATGTGATCTTATCGAGGTGTTGTGTTATTGTCCTTTCAGGATGTGATCTTATCGAGGTGTTGTGTTATTGTCACTTCAGGATGTGATCTTATCGAGGTTTTGTGTTATTGTCCCTTCAGGATGTGATATTATGGAGGTTTTGTGTTATTGTCACTTCAGGATGTGATCTTATCGAGGTTTTGTGTTATTGTCCCTTCAGGATGTGATCTTATGGAGGTTTTGTGTTATTGTCCCTTCAGGATGTGATCTTATCGAGGTGTTGTGTTATTGTCCCTTCAGGATGTGATCTTATGGAGGTTTTGTGTTATTGTCCCTTCAGGATGTGATCTTATCGAGGTTTTGTGTTATTGTCCCTTCAGGATGTGATCTTATGGAGGTTTTGTGTTATTGTCACTTCAGGATGTGATCTTATGGAGGTTTTGTGTTATTGTCCCTTCAGGATGTGATCTTATGGAGGTTTTGTGTTATTGTCCCTTCAGGATGTGATCTTATCGAGGTTTTGTGTTATTGTCCCTTCAGGATGTGATCTTATGGAGGTTTTGTGTTATTGTCACTTCAGGATGTGATCTTATCGAGGTGTTGTGTTATTGTCCCTTCAGGATGTGATCTGTTGGAGGTTTTGTGTTATTGTCCCTTCAGGATGTGATCTTATCGAGGTGTTGTGTTATTGTCCTTTCAGGATGTGATCTTATCGAGGTGTTGTGTTATTGTCACTTCAGGATGTGATCTTATGGAGGTTTTGTATTATTGTCACTTCAGGATGTGATCTTATCGAGGTTTTGTGTTATTGTCCCTTCAGGATGTGATCTTATCGAGGTTTTGTGTTATTGTCACTTCAGGATGTGATCTTATCGAGGTTTTGTGTTATTGTCACTTCAGGATGTGATCTTATGGAGGTGTTGTGTTATTGTCCCTTCAGGATGTGATCTTATGGAGGTTTTGTGTTATTGTCCCTTCAGGATGTGATCTTATGGAGGTTTTGTGTTATTGTCCCTTCAGGAGGTGATCTTATCGAGGTGTTGTGTGTGTTATTGTCCCTTCAGGATGTGCTCTTATGGAGGTTTTGTGTTATTGTCCCTTCAGGGTGTGATCTTATGGAGGTTTTGTGTTATTGTCACTTCAGGATGTGATCTTATCGAGGTTTTGTGTTATTGTCACTTCAGGATGTGATCTTATGGAGGTGTTGTGTTATTGTCCCTTCAGGATGTGATCTTATGGAGGTTTTGTGTTATTGTCCCTTCAGGAGGTGATCTTATCGAGGTGTTGTGTTATTGTCCCTTCAGGATGTGATCTTATGGAGGTTTTGTGTTATTGTCCCTTCAGGATGTGATCTTATGGAGGTTTTGTGTTATTGTCACTTCAGGATGTGATCTTATGGAGGTTTTGTGTTATTGTCACTTCAGGGTGTGATCTTATGGAGGTTTTGTGTTATTGTCACTTCAGGATGTGATCTTATGGAGGTTTTATGTTATTGTCACTTCAGGATGTGATCTTATGGAGGTTTTATGTTATTGTCACTTCAGGATGTGATCTTATGGAGGTTTTATGTTATTGTCACTTCAGGATGTGATCTTATGGAGGTTTTGTGTTATTGTCCCTTCAGGATGTGATCTTATGGAGGTTTTGTGTTATTGTCACTTCAGGATGTGATCTTATGGAGGTGTTGTGTTATTGTCCCTTCAGGATGTGATCTTATGGAGGTTTTGTGTTATTGTCCCTTCAGGATGTGATCTTATGGAGGTTTTGTGTTATTGTCCCTTCAGGATGTGATCTTATGGAGGTTTTGTGTTATTGTCCTTTCAGGATGTGATCTTATCGAGGTGTTGTGTTATTGTCACTTCAGGATGTGATCTTATGGAGGTTTTGTATTATTGTCACTTCAGGATGTGATCTTATCGAGGTTTTGTGTTATTGTCCCTTCAGGATGTGATCTTATGGAGGTTTTGTGTTATTGTCACTTCAGGATGTGATCTTATGGAGGTTTTGTGTTATTGTCCCTTCAGGATGTGATCTTATCGAGGTGTTGTGTTATTGTCACTTCAGGATGTGATCTTATCGAGGTTTTGTGTTATTGTCCCTTCAGGATGTGATCTTATGGAGGTTTTGTGTTATTGTCACTTCAGGATGTGATCTTATCGAGGTTTTGTGTTATTGTCCCTTCAGGATGTGATCTTATGGAGGTTTTGTGTTATTGTCCCTTCAGGATGTGATCTTATCGAGGTGTTGTGTTATTGTCCCTTCAGGATGTGATCTTATGGAGGTTTTGTGTTATTGTCCCTTCAGGATGTGATCTTATCGAGGTTTTGTGTTATTGTCCCTTCAGGATGTGATCTTATGGAGGTTTTGTGTTATTGTCACTTCAGGATGTGATCTTATGGAGGTTTTGTGTTATTGTCCCTTCAGGATGTGATCTTATGGAGGTTTTGTGTTATTGTCCCTTCAGGATGTGATCTTATCGAGGTTTTGTGTTATTGTCCCTTCAGGATGTGATCTTATGGAGGTTTTGTTTTATTGTCACTTCAGGATGTGATCTTATCGAGGTGTTGTGTTATTGTCCCTTCAGGATGTGATCTGTTGGAGGTTTTGTGTTATTGTCCCTTCAGGATGTGATCTTATCGAGGTGTTGTGTTATTGTCCTTTCAGGATGTGATCTTATCGAGGTGTTGTGTTATTGTCACTTCAGGATGTGATCTTATGGAGGTTTTGTATTATTGTCACTTCAGGATGTGATCTTATCGAGGTTTTGTGTTATTGTCCCTTCAGGATGTGATCTTATCGAGGTTTTGTGTTATTGTCACTTCAGGATGTGATCTTATCGAGGTTTTGTGTTATTGTCACTTCAGGATGTGATCTTATGGAGGTGTTGTGTTATTGTCCCTTCAGGATGTGATCTTATGGAGGTTTTGTGTTATTGTCCCTTCAGGATGTGATCTTATGGAGGTTTTGTGTTATTGTCCCTTCAGTAGGTGATCTTATCGAGGTGTTGTGTGTGTTATTGTCCCTTCAGGATGTGCTCTTATGGAGGTTTTGTGTTATTGTCCCTTCAGGGTGTGATCTTATGGAGGTTTTGTGTTATTGTCACTTCAGGATGTGATCTTATCGAGGTTTTGTGTTATTGTCACTTCAGGATGTGATCTTATGGAGGTGTTGTGTTATTGTCCCTTCAGGATGTGATCTTATGGAGGTTTTGTGTTATTGTCCCTTCAGGAGGTGATCTTATCGAGGTGTTGTGTTATTGTCCCTTCAGGATGTGATCTTATGGAGGTTTTGTGTTATTGTCCCTTCAGGATGTGATCTTATGGAGGTTTTGTGTTATTGTCACTTCAGGATGTGATCTTATGGAGGTTTTGTGTTATTGTCACTTCAGGGTGTGATCTTATGGAGGTTTTGTGTTATTGTCACTTCAGGATGTGATCTTATGGAGGTTTTATGTTATTGTCACTTCAGGATGTGATCTTATGGAGGTTTTATGTTATTGTCACTTCAGGATGTGATCTTATGGAGGTTTTATGTTATTGTCACTTCAGGATGTGATCTTATGGAGGTTTTGTGTTATTGTCCCTTCAGGATGTGATCTTATGGAGGTTTTGTGTTATTGTCACTTCAGGATGTGATCTTATGGAGGTGTTGTGTTATTGTCCCTTCAGGATGTGATCTTATGGAGGTTTTGTGTTATTGTCCCTTCAGGATGTGATCTTATGGAGGTTTTGTGTTATTGTCCCTTCAGGATGTGATCTTATGGAGGTTTTGTGTTATTGTCCTTTCAGGATGTGATCTTATCGAGGTGTTGTGTTATTGTCACTTCAGGATGTGATCTTATGGAGGTTTTGTATTATTGTCACTTCAGGATGTGATCTTATCGAGGTTTTGTGTTATTGTCCCTTCAGGATGTGATCTTATGGAGGTTTTGTGTTATTGTCACTTCAGGATGTGATCTTATGGAGGTTTTGTGTTATTGTCCCTTCAGGATGTGATCTTATCGAGGTGTTGTGTTATTGTCACTTCAGGATGTGATCTTATCGAGGTTTTGTGTTATTGTCCCTTCAGGATGTGATCTTATGGAGGTTTTGTGTTATTGTCACTTCAGGATGTGATCTTATCGAGGTGTTGTGTTATTGTCCTTTCAGGATGTGATCTTATCGAGGTGTTGTGTTATTGTCACTTCAGGATGTGATCTTATCGAGGTTTTGTGTTATTGTCCCTTCAGGATGTGATCTTATGGAGGTTTTGTGTTATTGTCACTTCAGGATGTGATCTTATCGAGGTTTTGTGTTATTGTCCCTTCAGGATGTGATCTTATGGAGGTTTTGTGTTATTGTCCCTTCAGGATGTGATCTTATCGAGGTGTTGTGTTATTGTCCCTTCAGGATGTGATCTTATCGAGGTTTTGTGTTATTGTCCCTTCAGGATGTGATCTTATCGAGGTTTTGTGTTATTGTCCCTTCAGGATGTGATCTTATGGAGGTTTTGTGTTATTGTCACTTCAGGATGTGATCTTATGGAGGTTTTGTGTTATTGTCCCTTCAGGATGTGATCTTATGGAGGTTTTGTGTTATTGTCCCTTCAGGATGTGATCTTATCGAGGTTTTGTGTTATTGTCCCTTCAGGATGTGATCTTATGGAGGTTTTGTGTTATTGTCACTTCAGGATGTGATCTTATCGAGGTGTTGTGTTATTGTCCCTTCAGGATGTGATCTGTTGGAGGTTTTGTGTTATTGTCCCTTCAGGATGTGATCTTATCGAGGTGTTGTGTTATTGTCCCTTCAGGATGTGATCTTCTGGAGGTTTTGTGTTATTGTTACTTCAGGATGTGATCTTATCGAGGTGTTGTGTTATTGTCCCTTCAGGATGTGATCTTATCGAGGTTTTATGTTATTGTCACTTCAGGATGTGATCTTATCGAGGTGTTGTGTTATTGTCCCTTCAGGATGTGATCTTATCGAGGTTTTATGTTATTGTCCCTTCAGGATGTGATCTTATGGAGGTTTTGTGTTATTGTCCCTTCAGGATGTGATCTTATGGAGGTGTTGTGTTATTGTCCCTTCAGGATGTGATCTTATGGAGGTGTTGTGTTATTGTCACTTCAGGATGTGATCTTATGGAGGTGTTGTGTTATTGTCCCTTCAGGATGTGATCTTATGGAGGTTTTGTGTTATTGTTACTTCAGGATGTGATCTTATCGAGGTTTTGTGTTATTGTTACTTCAGGATGTGATCTTATTGAGGTGTTGTGTTATTGTCCCTTCAGGATGTGATCTTATCGAGGTTTTGTGTTATTGTTACTTCAGGATGTGATCTTATCGAGGTTTTGTGTTATTGTTACTTCAGGATGTGATCTTATGGAGGTTTTGTGTTATTGTCCCTTCAGGATGTTATCTTATCGAGGTTTTGTGTTATTGTCACTTCAGGATGTGATCTTATCGAGGTTTTGTGTTATTGTCACTTCAGGATGTGATCTTATCGAGGTTTTGTGTTATTGTCCCTTCAGGATGTGATCTTATGGAGGTTTTGTATTATTGTCCCTTCAGGATGTGATCTTATGGAGGTGTTGTGTTATTGTCCCTTCAGGATGTGATCTTATGGAGGTTTTGTGTTATTGTTACTTCAGGATGTGATCTTATGGAGGTGTTGTGTTATTGTCCCTTCAGGATGTGATCTTATCGAGGTTTTGTGTTATTGTTACTTCAGGATGTGATCTTATCGAGGTGTTGTGTTATTGTCCCTTCAGGATGTGATCTTATCGAGGTTTTGTGTTATTGTCACTTCAGGATGTGATCTTATCGAGGTTTTGTGTTATTGTCACTTCAGGATGTGATCTTATCGAGGTTTTGTGTTATTGTCACTTCAGGATGTGAGCTTATCGAGGTTTTGTGTTATTGTCACTTCAGGATGTGATCTTATCGAGGTTTTGTGTTATTGTCCCTTCACGGTGTGATCTTATCGAGGTTTTGTGTTATTGTCACTTCAGGATGTGATCTTATCGAGGTTTTGTGTTATTGTCACTTCAGGATGTGATCTTATCGAGGTTTTGTGTTATTGTCCCTTCAGGATGTGATCTTATCGAGGTTTTGTGTTATTGTCACTTCAGGATGTGATCTTATCGAGGTTTTGTGTTATTGTTACTTCAGGATGTGATCTTATGGAGGTTTTGTGTTATTGTCCCTTCACGGTGTGATCTTATGGAGGTTTTGTGTTATTGTCACTTCAGGATGTGATCGTATGGAGGTTTTGTGTTATTGTCACTTCAGGATGTGATCTTATCGAGGTTTTGTGTTATTGTCCCTTCAGGATGTGATCTTATGGAGGTTTTGTGTTATTGTCCCTTCAGGATGTGATATTATGGAGGTTTTGTGTTATTGTCCCTTCAGGAGGTGATCTTATCGAGGTGTTGTGTGTGTTATTGTCCCTTCAGGATGTGCTCTTATGGAGGTTTTGTGTTATTGTCCCTTCAGGATGTGATCTTATGGAGGTTTTGTGTTATTGTCACTTCAGGATGTGATCTTATCGAGGTTTTGTGTTATTGTCACTTCAGGAGGTGATCTTATGGAGGTTTTGTGTTATTGTCCCTTCAGGGTGTGATCTTATGGAGGTTTTGTGTTATTGTCACTTCAGGATGTGATCTTATCGAGGTTTTGTGTTATTGTCACTTCAGGATGTGATCTTATCGAGGTTTTGTGTTATTGTCACTTCAGGATGTGATCTTATGGAGGTGTTGTGTTATTGTCCCTTCAGGATGTGATCTTATGGAGGTTTTGTGTTATTGTCCCTTCAGGATGTGATCTTATGGAGGTTTTGTGTTATTGTCCCTTCAGGAGGTGATCTTATCGAGGTGTTGTGTGTGTTATTGTCCCTTCAGGATGTGCTCTTATGGAGGTTTTGTGTTATTGTCCCTTCAGGGTGTGATCTTATGGAGGTTTTGTGTTATTGTCACTTCAGGATGTGATCTTATCGAGGTTTTGTGTTATTGTCCCTTCAGGAGGTGATCTTATCGAGGTGTTGTGTGTGTTATTGTCCCTTCAGGATGTGCTCTTATGGAGGTTTTGTGTTATTGTCCCTTCAGGATGTGATCTTATGGAGGTGTTGTGTTATTGTCCCTTCAGGATGTGATCTTATGGAGGTTTTGTGTTATTGTCCCTTCAGGAGGTGATCTTATCGAGGTGTTGTGTTATTGTCCCTTCAGGATGTGATCTTATGGAGGTTTTGTGTTATTGTCCCTTCAGGATGTGATCTTATGGAGGTTTTGTGTTATTGTCACTTCAGGATGTGATCTTATGGAGGTTTTGTGTTATTGTCCCTTCACGGTGTGATCTTATGGAGGTTTTGTGTTATTGTCACTTCAGGATGTGATCTTATCGAGGTTTTGTGTTATTGTCACTTCAGGATGTGATCTTATCGAGGTTTTGTGTTATTGTCACTTCAGGATGTGATCTTATCGAGGTTTTGTGTTATTGTCCCTTCAGGATGTGATCTTATCGAGGTTTTGTGTTATTGTCACTTCAGGATGTGAGCTTATCGAGGTTTTGTGTTATTGTCACTTCAGGATGTGATCTTATCGAGGTTTTGTATTATTGTCCCTTCAGGATGTGATCTTATGGAGGTTTTGTGTTATTGTCCCTTCAGGATGTGATCTTATCGAGGTTTTGTGTTATTGTCACTTCAGGATGTGATCCTATGGAGGTTTTGTGTTATTGTCCCTTCACGGTGTGATCTTATGGAGGTTTTGTGTTATTGTCACTTCAGGATGTGATCTTATCGAGGTTTTGTGTTATTGTCACTTCAGGGTGTGATCTTATGGATGTTTTGTGTTATTGTCACTTCAGGATGTGATCTTATGGAGGTTTTGTGTTATTGTCACTTCAGGATGTGATCTTATCGAGGTTTTGTGTTATTGTCACTTCAGGATGTGATCTTATGGAGGTGTTGTGTTATTGTCCCTTCAGGATGTGATCTTATGGAGGTTTTGTGTTATTGTCCCTTCAGGATGTGATCTTATGGAGGTTTTGTGTTATTGTCCCTTCAGGAGGTGATCTTATCGAGGTGTTGTGTGTGTTATTGTCCCTTCAGGATGTGCTCTTATGGAGGTTTTGTGTTATTGTCCCTTCAGGGTGTGATCTTATGGAGGTTTTGTGTTATTGTCACTTCAGGATGTGATCTTATCGAGGTTTTGTGTTATTGTCACTTCAGGATGTGATCTTATGGAGGTTTTGTGTTATTGTCCCTTCAGGAGGTGATCTTATCGAGGTGTTGTGTTATTGTCCCTTCATGATGTGATCTTATGGAGGTTTTGTGTTATTGTCCCTTCAGGATGTGATCTTATGGAGGTTTTGTGTTATTGTCACTTCAGGATGTGATCTTATGGAGGTTTTGTGTTATTGTCACTTCAGGGTGTGATCTTATGGAGGTTTTGTGTTATTGTCACTTCAGGATGTGATCTTATGGAGGTTTTATGTTATTGTCACTTCAGGATGTGATCTTATGGAGGTTTTATGTTATTGTCACTTCAGGATGTGATCTTATGGAGGTTTTATGTTATTGTCACTTCAGGATGTGATCTTATGGAGGTTTTGTGTTATTGTCCCTTCAGGATGTGATCTTATGGAGGTTTTGTGTTATTGTCACTTCAGGATGTGATCTTATGGAGGTGTTGTGTTATTGTCCCTTCAGGATGTGATCTTATGGAGGTTTTGTGTTATTGTCCCTTCAGGATGTGATCTTATGGAGGTTTTGTGTTATTGTCACTTCAGGATGTGATCTTATGGAGGTGTTGTGTTATTGTCACTTCAGGATGTGATCTTATGGAGGTGTTGTGTTATTGTCACTTCAGGATGTGATCTTATGGAGGTTTTGTGTTATTGTCACTTCAGGATGTGATCTTATGGAGGTGTTGTGTTATTGTCCCTTCAGGATGTGATCTTATGGAGGTTTTGTGTTATTGTCCCTTCAGGATGTGATCTTATGGAGGTTTTGTGTTATTGTCACTTCAGGATGTGATCTTATGGAGGTTTTGTGTTATTGTCCCTTCAGGATGTGATCTTATGGAGGTTTTGTGTTATTGTCCCTTCAGGATGTGATCTTATGGAGGTTTTGTGTTATTGTCCTTTCAGGATGTGATCTTATCGAGGTGTTGTGTTATTGTCACTTCAGGATGTGATCTTATGGAGGTTTTGTATTATTGTCACTTCAGGATGTGATCTTATCGAGGTTTTGTGTTATTGTCCCTTCAGGATGTGATCTTATGGAGGTTTTGTGTTATTGTCACTTCAGGATGTGATCTTATCGAGGTTTTGTGTTATTGTCCCTTCAGGATGTGATCTTATGGAGGTTTTGTGTTATTGTCCCTTCAGGATGTGATCTTATCGAGGTGTTGTGTTATTGTCCCTTCAGGATGTGATCTTTTGGAGGTTTTGTGTTATTGTCACTTCAGGATGTGATCTTATGGAGGTTTTGTGTTATTGTCCCTTCAGGATGTGATCTTATCGAGGTTTTGTGTTATTGTCCCTTCAGGATGTGATCTTATGGAGGTTTTGTGTTATTGTCACTTCAGGATGTGATCTTATCGAGGTGTTGTGTTATTGTCCCTTCAGGATGTGATCTGTTGGAGGTTTTGTGTTATTGTCCCTTCAGGATGTGATCTTATCGAGGTGTTGTGTTATTGTCCCTTCAGGATGTGATCTTCTGGAGGTTTTGTGTTATTGTTACTTCAGGATGTGATCTTTTGGAGGTTTTGTGTTATTGTTACTTCAGGATGTGATCTTATCGAGGTTTTGTGTTATTGTTACTTCAGGATGTGATCTTATCGAGGTGTTGTGTTATTGTCCCTTCAGGATGTGATCTTATCGAGGTTTTATGTTATTGTCACTTCAGGATGTGATCTTATGGAGGTTTTGTGTTATTGTCCCTTGAGGATGTGATCTTATGGAGGTGTTGTGTTATTGTCCCTTCAGGATGTGACCTTATCGAGGTGTTGTGTTATTGTCCCTTCAGGATGTGATCTTATGGAGGTTTTGTGTTATTGTCACTTCAGGATGTGATCTTATGGAGGTTTTGTGTTATTGTCCCTTCAGGATGTGATCTTATGGAGGTGTTGTGTTATTGTCCCTTCAGGATGTGATCTTATCGAGGTGTTGTGTTATTGTCCCTTCAGGATGTGATCTGTTGGAGGTTTTGTGTTATTGTCCCTTCAGGATGTGATCTTATCGAGGTGTTGTGTTATTGTCCCTTCAGGATGTGATCTTCTGGAGGTTTTGTGTTATTGTTACTTCAGGATGTGATCTTTTGGAGGTTTTGTGTTATTGTTACTTCAGGATGTGATCTTATGGAGGTTTTGTATTATTGTCCCTTCAGGATGTGATCTTATCGAGGTGTTGTGTTATTGTCCCTTCAGGATGTGATCTTATCGAGGTTTTATGTTATTGTCACTTCAGGATGTGATCTTATGGAGGTTTTGTATTATTGTCCCTTCAGGATGTGATCTTATGGAGGTGTTGTGTTATTGTCCCTTCAGGATGTGATCTTATGGAGGTTTTGTATTATTGTCCCTTCAGGATGTGATCTTATGGAGGTGTTGTGTTATTGTCCCTTCAGGATGTGATCTTATCGAGGTGTTGTGTTATTGTCCCTTCAGGATGTGATCTTATCGAGGTTTTATGTTATTGTCACTTCAGGATGTGATCTTATGGAGGTTTTGTATTATTGTCCCTTCAGGATGTGATCTTATGGAGGTGTTGTATTATTGTCCCTTCAGGATGTGATCTTATGGAGGTGTTGTGTTATTGTCCCTTCAGGATGTGATCTTTTGGAGGTTTTGTGTTATTGTTACTTCAGGATGTGATCTTATCGAGGTGTTGTGTTATTGTCCCTTCAGGATGTGATCTTATCGAGGTTTTATGTTATTGTCACTTCAGGATGTGATCTTATGGAGGTGTTGTATTATTGTCCCTTCAGGATGTGATCTTATGGAGGTTTTGTGTTATTGTCCCTTCAGGATGTGATCTTTTGGAGGTTTTGTGTTATTGTTACTTCAGGATGTGATCTTATCGAGGTGTTGTGTTATTGTCCCTTCAGGATGTGATCTTATCGAGGTTTTATGTTATTGTCACTTCAGGATGTGATCTTATGGAGGTTTTGTATTATTGTCCCTTCAGGATGTGATCTTATGGAGGTTTTGTGTTATTGTCCCTTCAGGATGTGATCTTATGGAGGTTTTGTGTTATTGTCACTTCAGGATGTGATCTTATGGAGGTTTTGTATTATTGTCCCTTCAGGATGTGATCTTATGGAGGTTTTGTGTTATTGTCCCTTCAGGATGTGATCTTATCGAGGTTTTGTGTTCTTGTCACTTCAGGATGTGATCTTATCGAGGTGTTATGTTATTGTTACTTCAGGATGTGATCTTATGGAGGTTTTGTATTATTGTTACTTCAGGATGTGATCTTATGGAGGTTTTGTGTTATTGTCACTTCAGGATGTGATCTTATGGAGGTTTTGTGTTATTGTCACTTCAGGATGTGATCTTATGGAGGTTTTGTATTATTGTCACTTCAGGATGTGATCTTATGGAGGTTTTGTGTTATTGTCACTTCAGGATGTGATCTTATGGAGGTGTTGTGTTATTGTTACTTCAGGATGTGATCTTATGGAGGTTTTGTATTATTGTCCCTTCAGGATGTGATCCTATGGAGGTTTTGTGTTATTGTCCCTTCACGGTGTGATCTTATGGAGGTTTTGTGTTATTGTCACTTCAGGATGTGATCTTATCGAGGTTTTGTGTTATTGTCACTTCAGGATGTGATCCTATGGAGGTTTTGTGTTATTGTCCCTTTACGGTGTGATCTTATGGAGGTTTTGTGTTATTGTCACTTCAGGATGTGATCTTATGGATGTTTTGTGTTATTGTCACTTCAGGATGTGATCTTATGGAGGTTTTGTGTTATTGTCACTTCAGGATGTGATCTTATCGAGGTTTTGTGTTATTGTCACTTCAGGATGTGATCTTATGGAGGTGTTGTGTTATTGTCCCTTCAGGATGTGATCTTATGGAGGTTTTGTGTTATTGTCCCTTCAGGATGTGATCTTATGGAGGTTTTGTGTTATTGTCCCTTCAGGAGGTGATCTTATCGAGGTGTTGTGTGTGTTATTGTCCCTTCTGGATGTGCTCTTATGGAGGTTTTGTGTTATTGTCCCTTCAGGGTGTGATCTTATGGAGGTTTTGTGTTATTGTCACTTCAGGATGTGATCTTATCGAGGTTTTGTGTTATTGTCACTTCAGGATGTGATCTTATGGAGGTGTTGTGTTATTGTCCCTTCAGGATGTGATCTTATGGAGGTTTTGTGTTATTGTCCCTTCAGGAGGTGATCTTATCGAGGTGTTGTGTTATTGTCCCTTCAGGATGTGATCTTATGGAGGTTTTGTGTTATTGTCCCTTCAGGATGTGATCTTATGGAGGTTTTGTGTTATTGTCACTTCAGGATGTGATCTTATGGAGGTTTTGTGTTATTGTCACTTCAGGGTGTGATCTTATGGAGGTTTTGTGTTATTGTCACTTCAGGATGTGATCTTATGGAGGTTTTATGTTATTGTCACTTCAGGATGTGATCTTATGGAGGTTTTATGTTATTGTCACTTCAGGATGTGATCTTATGGAGGTTTTGTGTTATTGTCCCTTCAGGATGTGATCTTATGGAGGTTTTGTGTTATTGTCACTTCAGGATGTGATCTTATGGAGCTGTTGTGTTATTGTCCCTTCAGGATGTGATCTTTTGGAGGTTTTGTGTTATTGTCCCTTCAGGATGTGATCTTATGGAGGTTTTGTGTTATTGTCCCTTCAGGATGTGATCTTATGGAGGTTTTGTGTTATTGTCCTTTCAGGATGTGATCTTATGGAGGTTTTGTGTTATTGTCACTTCAGGATGTGAACTTATCGAGGTTTTGTGTTATTGTCACTTCAGGGTGTGATCTTATGGAGGTTTTGTGTTATTGTCACTTCAGGATGTGATCTTATGGAGGTTTTATGTTATTGTCACTTCAGGATGTGATCTTATGGAGGTTTTGTGTTATTGTCCTTTCAGGATGTGATCTTATGGAGGTTTTGTGTTATTGTCACTTCAGGATGTGAACTTATCGAGGTTTTGTGTTATTGTCACTTCAGGGTGTGATCTTATGGAGGTTTTGTGTTATTGTCCCTTCAGGATGTGATCTTATGGAGGTTTTATGTTATTGTCACTTCAGGATGTGATCTTATGGAGGTTTTGTGTTATTATCCCTTCAGGAGGTGATCTTATCGAGGTGTTGTGTGTGTTATTGTCCCTTCAGGATGTGCTCTTATGGAGGTTTTGTGTTATTGTCCCTTCAGGGTGTGATCTTATGGAGGTTTTGTGTTATTGTCACTTCAGGATGTGATCTTATCGAGGTTTTGTGTTATTGTCACTTCAGGATGTGATCTTATGGAGGTGTTGTGTTATTGTCCCTTCAGGATGTGATCTTATGGAGGTTTTGTGTTATTGTCCCTTCAGGAGGTGATCTTATCGAGGTGTTGTGTTATTGTCCCTTCAGGATGTGATCTTATGGAGGTTTTGTGTTATTGTCCCTTCAGGATGTGATCTTATGGAGGTTTTGTGTTATTGTCACTTCAGGATGTGATCTTATGGAGGTTTTGTGTTATTGTCACTTCAGGGTGTGATCTTATGGAGGTTTTGTGTTATTGTCACTTCAGGATGTGATCTTATGGAGGTTTTATGTTATTGTCACTTCAGGATGTGATCTTATGGAGGTTTTATGTTATTGTCACTTCAGGATGTGATCTTATGGAGGTTTTGTGTTATTGTCCCTTCAGGATGTGATCTTATGGAGGTTTTGTGTTATTGTCACTTCAGGATGTGATCTTATGGAGGTGTTGTGTTATTGTCCCTTCAGGATGTGATCTTATGGAGGTTTTGTGTTATTGTCCCTTCAGGATGTGATCTTATGGAGGTTTTGTGTTATTGTCCCTTCAGGATGTGATCTTATGGAGGTTTTGTGTTATTGTCCCTTCAGGATGTGATCTTATCGAGGTGTTGTGTTATTGTTACTTCAGGATGTGATCTTTTGGAGGTTTTGTGTTATTGTTACTTCAGGATGTGATCTTATGGAGGTTTTGTATTATTGTCCCTTCAGGATGTGATCTTATGGAGGTTTTGTGTTATTGTCACTTCAGGATGTGATCTTATGGAGGTTTTGTATTATTGTTACTTCAGGATGTGATCTTATGGAGGTTTTGTATTATTGTTACTTCAGGATGTGAACTTATCGAGGTTTTATGTTATTGTCACTTCAGGATGTGAACTTATCGAGGTTTTATGTTATTGTCCCTTCAGGATGTGAACTTATCGAGGTTTTATGTTATTGTCACTTCAGGATGTGATCTTATCGAGGTTTTGTGTTATTGTCCCTTCAGGATGTGATCTTATGGAGGTTTTGTGTTATTGTCCCTTCAGGATGTGAGCTTATGGAGGTTTTGTGTTATTGTCCCTTCAGGATGTGAGCTTATGGAGGTGTTGTGTTATTGTCCCTTCAGGATGTGATCTTATGGAGGTTTTGTGTTATTGTCCCTTCAGGATGTGAGCTTATGGAGGTTTTGTGTTATTGTCCCTTCAGGATGTGATCTTATTGAGGTTTTGTGTTATTGTCCCTTCAGGATGTGATCTTATGGAGGTTTTGTGTTATTGTCCCTTCAGGATGTGAGCTTATGGAGGTTTTGTGTTATTGTCCCTTCAGGATGTGATCTCATGGAGGTTTTGTGTTATTGTCCCTTCAGGATGTGAGCTTATGGAGGTTTTGTGTTATTGTCACGAAGCATGAGAACCGACTCAGAATATCTCTGCAGCTCGGGTTCCAGTGTTTGTGGTTCTCATTTGAGTACATAGATCATGATGCTCTTCTAGACCCAAGTTTAGATTCCACGCAGCATATGGATTTGTCCATTGTCTATGCCCAATTATAATTCGATTAAAAGTACACCAATGTCTCTTGCTGTTCTTGTTAGCCCGTCCCGCATTTGTTAACGTCCACGTTAGCAGGACACGGAGTTTTGTAATCACTTCTGTGTGTATGTCTGTCTGTCTGTCTCTGTGTCTGTGTGTGTGTGTGTGTCTGTGTGTGTGTGTGTGTGTCTGTGTGTGTGTGTGTGTGTGTGTGTGTGTGTGTGTGTGTGTGTGTGTGTGTGTGTGTGTGTGTGTGTGTGTGTGTGTGTGTGTGTGTGTCTGTGGCTGTGTGTGTTGTGTGTGTGTGTCTCTGTGTGTATGTGTCTGTGTTTGTGTGTGTGTGTGTGTGTATGTGTGTGTGTGTGTGTGTGTGTGTGTCTGTTGTGTGTGTGTGTGTGTCTGTGTATGTATGTGTGTCTGTATGTGTGTGTGTGTGTGTGTGTGTCTGTGTGTGTCTGTTGTGTGTGTGTGTGTGTCTGTGTATGTATGTGTGTCTGTATGTGTGTGTGTGTGTGTGTGTGTCTGTGTGTGTCTGTCTGTGTGTGTGTTTGTGTGTGTGTGTGTCTCTGTGTGTGTGTGTGTGTGTGTGTGTGTGTGTGTGTGTGTTTGTGTGTGTGTCTGTGTGTGTCTGTGTCTTTGTCTGTGTATGTATGTATATGTGTGTGTGTCTGTGTATGTATGTGTGTGTGTGTGTGTGTGTGTGTTTGTGAGTGGGTGTGGGTGTGTGTGGGTGTGTGTGGGTGTGGCTGTCTGGGCCGTAACTTTTTATTTATTATGATAATATTAATATTTATTATTATTTATTTTGCCGTAGAAGCTTTATGATAATATGGAGAAGGCAAATTAATAATTTTGTCAAAAGGTTAAAGGTCAAGACTGCATAAAATCGTCAATTTTCATTTTGTATTTTTTGTTTAAATTGTTGTTGTTTTTTGAGCATGCAGAAGAAGAAGACGTCTGAAATAAAAATGGACGCGCACGGGCTTTACATTTTCAGATGCTTTGTAGTTGTAGTTGCTGTGACTGGTAAGTGAAGACCATCACCTGTATCTTGCTGGTAAAAGTGTAAGCTGTCGGCCAAGACCTTGCTTTGAATGTCTAACTGTATACATACATCATGGGGGCGGCATCCTGATCTCAACTTCCCAGCAGGCAAATTGCAGCTTCGTGCAATGTCGACGAGCAAAGAATTCCCTTTGACTTCTCTGGAAGCCTGTGCTGGGAAATGAAGTCAGAATTAATTTGAGGAAGAAATCGAGGCCCGGAGTTCTGGTGTTGAGGAAATGCAGGTGTCTCACAACGTGAGAAACTCAAGTCAAGAGAATGTCTGGGATGAAAAGTTCTCGTCTGCACTTCATCACAGGCTGACATATACATGAGAAAGCCAAGCTGGAATGAATAGTACACGAAACGAGATATCGCTTGACCTCCATAATCCTAGTGAAGGTAAGAAGAAGCGAGATGCACCTGCACGATCTGCACCCTCACCTCCCAGTCCCTGTTCCAATCTCCAGGGGACGAATTGAGCGTTGAGATGCCGAAACCGACATCCATGTTCAAGACGCCTCGAAGCAAATCAACCTGACATCAACATTCTCTTATTTACATTTTGGCTTCGAGTCAGAGGAGAATTTAAAACATATTATCAGGGAAATTCGTCCGCACACTCCACGGGTCTCGGTCCTAAAAGCTCCTCGGATGTTAATCGACTTGGGAATTTCATGGATGGGATGCGAAATTTCCCACATTCCCATCCGATCTCTTGCAACGCTCGGCCCTGGTTGTTTCATGTTTTTTCAGTCCGATTTCATTGAACTTAATGATTACTGGATGCAAACATTGGAGCAGAGATCTACATTCGACTTGCATGTGGTTCAATTATTTATTTATTTTTAATGGGAATTTTTAGTTGCAAAAAACTTTAAAAAATAATTCGCTGAATTTGGATCTGGCTGCTCCCACCCATGCGCTCGACGTTGTCCAAAAAGAGTACGTGTATGACAAGTGGGCTGAGAGGATGGTGTTGTGGTACACACATTCGAATCCTGACCCAGCTATAAACTGTCATCCTGGTGTTTCACAGCTCTGGTGATTCATCGATGTGTTTACATCCTTCGGACAGACGTTAAACTCGGCGTCCCGTCTGCCAGCATTAGTTTGTGGACGTTAAAATGCCACGGTGTCTTTCGCGAAGAGCAGGCGAGCCATCGCCAGCACCCTGAACAAATGATAAATAATTCCTGTCAAAACCTGCAGAGGGCACTGCATCAGTGGCACGGCTGTGCCCTCAGCCAATGATGCTACGCCACAGCCTATGGCCGTGCCCTCAGCCAATGATGCTACGCCACAGCCTATGGTCGTGCCCTCAGCCAATGATGCTACGCCACAGCCTATGGCCGTGCCCTCAGCCAATGATGCTACGCCACAGCCTATGGCCGTGCCCTCAGCCAATGATGCGACGCCACAACCTATGGTCGTGCCCTCAGCCAATGATGCTACGCCACAGCCTATGGCCGTGCCCTCAGCCAATGATGCTACACCACAGCCCATGGCCATGCCCTCAGCCAATGATGCTATGCCGCAGCCTATGGCCATGCCCTCAGCCAATGATGCTACGCCACAGTCTATGGCCATGCCCTCAGCCAATGATGCTATGCCACAGCCAATGGCCATGCCCTCAGCCAATGATGCTACGCCACAGCCTATGGCCATGCCCTCATCCAATGATGCTATGGCCATGCCCTCAGCCAATGATGCTACGCCACAGCCTATGGCCATGCCCTCAGCCAATGATGCTACGCCACAGCCTATGGCCATGCCCTCATCCAATGATGCTACGCCACAGCCTATGGCCATGCCCTCAGCCAATGATGCTATGCCACAGCCTATGGCCATGCCCTCATCCAATGATGCTACGCCACAGCCTATGGCCATGCCCTCAGCCAATGATGCTACGCCACAGCCTATGGCCATGCCCTCAGCCAATGATGCTACGCCACAGCCTATGGCCATGCCCTCAGCCAATGATGCTATGCCACAGCCTATGGCCATGCCCTCAGCCAATGATGCTACGCCACAGCCTATGGCCATGCCCTCATCCAATGATGCTACGCCACAGCCTATGGCCATGCCCTCAGCCAATGATGCTATGCCACAGCCTATGGCCATGCCCTCATCCAATGATGCTACACCACAGCCTATGGCCATGCCCTCAGCCAATGATGCTACGCCACAGCCTATGGCCATGCCCTCAGCCAATGATTCTATGCCACAGCCTATGGCCATGCCCTCAGCCAATGATGCTACACCACAGCCTATGGCCATGCCCTCAGCCAATGACGCTACACCGCAGCCTATGGCCATGCCCTCAGCCAATGATGCTACGCCACAGCCTATGGTCGTGCCCTCAGCCAATGATGCTACACCACAGCCTATGGCCATGCTCTCAGCCAATGATGCTATGCCACAGCCTATGGCCATGCCCTCAGCCAATGATGCTACGCCACAGCCTATGGTCGTGCCCTCAGCCAATGATGCTATGCCACAGCCTATGGCCATGCCCTCAGCCAATGATGCTACACCACAGCCTATGGCCATGCCCTCAGCCAATGATGCTACGCCACAGCCTATGGTCGTGCCCTCAGCCAATGATGCTATGCCACAGCCTATGGCCATGCCCTCAGCCAATGATGCTACGCCACAGCCTATGGCCATGCCCTCAGCCAATGATGCTACGCCACAGCCTATGGCCATGCCCTCAGCCAATTATGCTACGCCACAGCCTATGGCCATGCCCTCAGCCAATGATGCTCGAAGAACCAGACGGTACTATGTGCAAAGATAAATGCAGTCAGAGATTGGGCTTTCTCCAAATAGGGTGACCAGCCCTGGAACTTGTCTTGCCCCTAAAATATGAAACCCAGCACTAGAACTTACCTTTCTCCATAACCGGATCCAAGCTATGTACTCGTTTCTCAACATTGCCATCTCTACTTAGATCTCGATTGAAGACTTTTCTTTTTCCTTCGGTGGTATTATTTATTTCGTAGTCGTAGTAGTCGTGGTAGTTGTCATCTCATTTTTGTAAGGTCACACAGCATGATAACCCACTGAAGGTTTGAATGTTTCATGAAGGTTGTTACAATAGTAGTTTTTCTTTTTTTCTTGATAAGCAGCAGTTTAACCATTTTGTTGATGTCCTCCCGAAGGCGGTGTTGATGTGGCACAGGCATGACGGGCCAAATGACCTCGTCCTGCACCTCGTTTCCTTGGTTTCCTTGTGGAGCAGTTTCTTGGTAAGGGTCATACTGGGTGGTTTGCCATTGTTGTCCCAGCGTTAAAGTCTCGTGTGACTCGGCCGAAGTTTGAACCACCGACCTCCCAGACTCACAGCGGACTCCAGAGATGACACTACTGAGTGAGCTCATTTAACCATATAGTGGAGTGAAATAATTCAAATTACCACGTTATCCACTTCTTCACTCTTTTTGACATTTCTCCCTATATTCTGAATGAACAGAGAGACCATGATGGCCAGGGATTCATAACATTGCAGACTAGGAGGTAGGAATTGAAAGATTATTCAGAATATAGCAGCAGGCTATGAGCTCCTCTTTTCACTTTTAATAAAACTACTGGGAGTATACCTTCAGATTTTATTCTTTTTATACAGATAGACATACATTTCATGTTCTTCAGGGGTTCCTAATGATGCAAATACGTGTTTTTTGCTGACTCGCACGCTCCGCTCGTGGCACTTGCCATCCGGTCTTTGGGGTGATGCCACCACATGAGCCACCCGAAACCGGATGCCAGTTACCATCTCATTTGGAGGATTTCAACCAGCGCAATTTTTTAATTTATTATTGTGCAGGTTGAATTTTGTTTTTTTTCACACAGAAGGAAAAGATGAAATGTGCACAAGGTGTACCGGGATTAGATGGACCGTTGAGTCCGTAACCTTATGGAGCGGACCAGTGATTGTGTGAGGCTGGAGTCTGACGTCAAGTGGGGGGCAGTGTTATGGCAACCTAATTGTGTCAGCAATGTTGACTGACCTGCTGTATGAGGTGAAATTGAATGGTGGAACATTATTAACCACCTTTTACATCTCATTGTGTTCTCACACAGCACACAATCTGTTGTCGGTCAAACTCCGACCCGCGGCCCACACACATTCTGAGCTGCGCTATTTGTCTTCCTCTGTGCCGTGAACCATCCCACCACCCCCTCCACCTTCACCTAACTACTTGGTCGCCTCCTCCGTCTGCTCTACCAACATCAAGTTGATCCAATTTTGGAAGAGAAAAACAATTCAAGGCATCAGGAAACTTTGCATACTGCGGCTTTTTTTGCAGTTAATAGTAGGTAGATGCCGCAGGAGAAATTTTTTGCTTGTTTAATTGTTACACAATCTCGTGAAACATGAACAACATTACAAAAATAAGTTGCATGACCCTTTTCTTTTACTCTGAATTATTTTGTGGGCATTTCCTGTTACTGCTCATCTTTCAATTTGCGGATCAACATCCTCTGACGTTAGATGATTGCAATGGCAGTTGGATCGTTTTTTTTCACCGCGATGGCAAAGGTGCTTGAGAAGGTCTACCAACACCTTGTTTGGCCCAGTCAAAAGTGGCTTCATCTCCAGGTCACCCAGGCAGCCCCCGACACACCTCGACCCCTCTCACATCACGCGAAGGGATCTTCAAAAAGGCAGTAGGCCTTCTGCTATTTCGTCCTAAAAAAACACTCCTCATGGTCTGTTGAACAAAAACGACAAGCAGTAAAAACGGTTTATTGTTTCTTCCCCACCTCTACCATCCCCCAGAAACCCATCTGCACCGACTTCCCAAAAGCCAAAAAAAAAAAGAACAGTAATAACATTCCCCAACCGATCCTGCCTCTCACGTTACCCCCATGATTTTCCCCTTCTTTTTTTCCCATCTCCTCCATACTCCGTTCCTCGGCTATTGGTCGTGAGACTTTCAGTTGCTCATTTCCTCTTCTGGTGTTCGGGAGGGAGAGGAGAAGCCAGGGTAGTAGAAGAGCTTGGGAGAATGGGGGAGTGCAGGGGCATCAGGGCAAAGGAAGGTCAATCCCATCCCATGGGGCAAACCATACCGAGTGCAGTGTCCTCGCAAACAACTCCTTGTGTGTTTGTGCTAGGGGGTCGGGTGGGGGGTCTTTGCTGTAGATTTGCATTGCAAAGTTTTTCCACAAAGTTTTCACCCAATTTGCTTCGAAACTTTCCGGCTAATTTCTGTCCTTCTCCGCAATGTTGCGGAGCATCGCCGGACCGTTCGGGCTGCCTCGAGTCACCTTTAAGATAATGATGTTGAGCGGAGCCAAATGCATGTTATGCATGAAGGAATGAGGCCGAGGTAAATGAAAAACATGTATATTTAAAAACAAAACGAAGGCAATGGAGGAGATGCAGGGCATAGGAGATAACTAGATTAGGAGTGGGGCAATTAAAAAAAGGGAGTTGGAAGGACAGGTGAAATCAAAAAGAATGATTTGTACGGTGAAGCGAAAGCACTGTAGGGGTTAATATTGTTACAGATACGACTTTGATGGTATGGTGGGCCGAGCGGGATGGCCGCCGTATCCGTACAAGTTACCCGATTGTGCCCGAATGTTGACTAATCGCGCTACGCTGGCTCAATAGGAAAGAGAAGACACCCGGCTGGGTTATAATGACACAATACGACACCAGGGTTTCGATTTTCAAGTATATTCGTACGGAAAAAGGTTAGATTACAGGGGCTAGAGGTATATTACAGGAAGACAGGCACTTAGACACACTCTTATATTATCCCCGGACAGACGACAGACACACGGGACAAAATGCTGACTCACACGGGGGTTGATGAAAAGGGGAGGCAGGTCGCGATGGCTCAGGTGCACCTGGCTCAGGGACAGAATCACGTACGGTGGTGTCCAGAGATGCGTGAAGGTATCACAGCGCTTGTGGGTCGCGACTTTGGTCTCAAGCTGGGGAGGTCGCTCAGCGCTCGGGAGGGTGGCGTCTTTTCCTTCCAAGCTCGGGGCGCATCTCTCACGTCACGTCCGGCGCGGGGCCGCGTATATCTCCGGCGGGGAGTGACACGCCCTCGGCTCGTTAGCGCCGCCCCAGATGGCATCGGCCCATGGCTTCTCATTGGGTGCGGGGGTTACCGGCTCCGCCCTTGACGAGGGGCCGACAGGGAGCCCCTTCGTGGTAACCCCGTGGAGCGCGTGGTCAATGGTGGCTAACCGAGCCGGAAGGAGGACGCCCACTCCCCATGCCGTCACCGCGCCGCCCCCCTCTTTTGTTGTTGTTGTTGTAGTTGGCGCTTCTTCATGGGGAAGAGATGCGGAGAGGTATGGGGAGGTCCTAAACTTCCTAACAGGTGCCATATAATCACATTCTGGTGCAACGAAGAGTCATAATTAATGGAAACAAGTCCTTAACTGACATAGATTAAGAATAACTAGCAAGATGTCCTATAATTGTCTACGTGTGGTGCGGGGGACCTGGGCACGACATTTAATGGGGGGATGAAGGGGAAGATCGGCTCTAATGGGTGTTGTTTACAGACAATGGGACTAGGGAATGGGGTAAGGGAGAGTTGGGGAGTATCGGAGAAAATAGGGGAATATTTACAAGCGGATATGGAGGCCAAATTCCATATTCGCAACATTGCACCCTTCTCTACCCTCGGGGCGTCCCGACCCGATAAATTTTTACCTACTTTAGTGTGGCACGCAATGTAGTTCCCTCTACTATTAACTCTACCCTGAGTGCGACAGTTTTACAGATATTCACAAATGAGTAAATATGTCCCCCTGCGACGTTGCACCCTTCTCCTCACAGAAACACACCCACAGGATAACCGAATCCGGAAAGAATTCTCAAACTAAACATACAGCCGGTAGGGAGCATTATTTACAAGACTACGCTGCTATTTACACTACGATCCAGGACCTGTTTTTGGAGGAACACATGCAGATGTTATGCATAGAGAGAGAGCGCTTGCCAACATCGATACACCAACCCACGAGTGCTCTGTGGCCGACGGCCTTTAATAACGTGCAGAGCACCCTTCCCGAGCATCAACAGCACCACCCCACCACCAATCGGTGCAGTCACCATTGTTCATTGGAATAAAAATAAATTCGACAACCCCTAACCCTGCAGGTGTCTCTTGCTCTTCTTGTGGTGCACTTGGTGTTAATTAACAGTGGTTCACCTTTATGGCATAGGTGCCACGTTGACCCATAGGTCCTTCCACGGGTGGTGCTTGGCCGCAAAAGAGCTGCGGTCCATTGTGGGTGGCCACAAACATTGCGGTCCATATGGTGTATCGATCCAGGCAGCCAACAGCGAAAGTGCAGGCCCACAACTGCGTAGCCAGCACCTCTCTCTCCTCTCTCTCTACCCCAAAGCCAGATCCTCGGAGGTGGGAGACAAAAGAAGAAACAAGTGAGTAAGGTGGTAAGGGCGCAAAAGTGCACGCAATATAAGGTAATGCACACTGGGGGCACATGGGAACCAGGTGAGACAGGTACGTTCCTATCGTACGCCCCCCCCCCCCACCAGGTAACCTACATGGCCCCTCCCTTACCCCTTACTGTATCCACAAAACACAACACTACCCATAAACATCTACTTTACAAATCGACAAACATCCCTACTGTCTTCCCCGTTCCTCCCATAAACCAAATTCGTCTTCTCTCCCTCCTAACCAATCAAATTTGCCATTTTCAACTCTCATCAAAATTTGCCATCTCCAACTGCACATCAAAATTTGCCATCACCAATTCATCATCAGTCCCTCCTAGGGAGGGAGAGATGGAATCACCCCAATGTCTCATCCACGTCGTGATGCGTCTCACAAATCCACAGCAATTTCATTTCCTGCACAAAACAAAGAAAACACAGGTGTGGAGTCATCATCATCACCACAGGCAAGTGGCTGCGTATGGTGCGACAGGTTCATCAATCCTAACTATCTCCTAAATGACTTTAACAACTTTACACTACCCGGGGTCTCTCTCCGGCCAAACCATTGGCCCTCTTACACTATGGGTTCTAAAAACCAATTCCCATTGGCCAAACTGTGGTGCTCTTCAATTTGGGGTCTCACTCCCCCGATTCATCTCCCGGTGCCCTCGCACAATTTCTGGGCTGCGGCGTGTACCTCTCCCAGTGGGTCTACCCACCTGCACACCTCCACCACTGCAGTTGCCTCCGAGCTTACCTGCTCCTTGCCCTAACCTAACTACCTGGGGAAGGCCCTCTGGCACTCTCCCCACTCGGTGCCCTCTCTGGCACTGGGCTACCCGGGTCCATCCTCCGGATCCTCGGGCACCCACTCACAACTACCGGCTCCCAGAGCCCACCTGCGGCCTCACCTGGCCGACATCCTCACAGTGGTGGAGTGCCCAACCAACTACACACACTAACAGGCTACACGCCCAGCCATTTCCACAACACTAATGCACCCATTCACAACACCATTCTGCAACCGCACCACAAATGCCAATATCCAACCACAATTTACCTGCACCCTCTACCTAACACTTACACTACCCGCCCCGGGTGCTCGTGAAAGGGGTCCACTCTTCCCCCATCCACACCTTCGCACCATGCACACCACTCCGTACCACTCACTCCAACTCTCTCCACACACCTGTACCTGCACACCTGTGCTCTCACACCTGGTGCCACCTGCACCCTTCTCTCCCCAAGCGCATTCGCGCTGATCCACAACACTCATTACTCACACACTGTTCCTCACACCTGTCCAGTTGCACACCTGTGCAATCACACCTGTTCAATTCTCACAAACACGGCATCATCTCAGCTAACTACTCCCTTCTGAAACTTGCGCTTCCCAGTCGTCCCTTTAACTATTGCGCTCCCTCGTCATTATAATCCACACTAATCTACCTGCGTCCCCACTACAGGTATCAGTCACTAACTAACCTTAACGTTACCTAAGGTCATCTTCTCTAGATCCCTACACACAATATCCTAACCCACCCGGGCTAGTTTTCACTGCCATACACCCCATAAGCTATTGCTCCTTTGCCCCCACACACATGGGAAAGGTGGCAGGGATGCCATCCCCCCACATCGGGGGTCTCTCACTACCAATTTTGCACATCAAATTTCAACAAATTAAAAATTTGCCAATCACTGCCCATCATCTGCCAATCACTACTGCCAATCCCTTGCCAATCATCAAATTTTGTTTTTCTCTAATTTTGGGTCCAAAACACTAACCTCATCACCCAGTCTACTCACTACTGCCTCTCGGTGCGCCAATTCCTGTCCAAAGCCTGGCTTCGTAAAGCCAAGCAATGGATGCTGGTTGTTTTGTGCCAGCGGCTGGATGCGTCCGGCAGTCGGGGCAGGGACGGGGGCTTACCCGTGCCGAGATCCCACACACCACCTCGGCGTGGAGCCATCCAATGCCCCGATCTAGACCTGCCGGCACGTCTCACCAAAAAGTGGTCGCCATGACGACCCTTCCTATCCAGCCGCCCGCTCCGCCTAGTGGAGCACGGACGCGGCCGTTCAAAGCGAGGCCCGGCACGCACCGAGGGCCCGATTCGGCTAAAAGTCGACCTAACCTCTAACCCGTGTAACGTCGATGCTTCACCTGCATGCTTACACCCCGCAGCCCGTTCCTTGCTCACACATCCAGCCGTGCCCATGCTCCTCGTACCTTTCCTTACACACCCAGGTACACTCATTCCACTCACAGCCTTGGTCACACACCTGACCACCGAACATTTTGGCACACATTCGTTCGTAGCACACCTCACCAAAACACCTCTTCGCGCCCCCTCCTCGGTCACCTCCTCTGTGACAATCACAGGTGTGCCCTCATTCGCACACCCAACCACGTGCCTCACCACCAACTCCAGCGTGCATTCCCACTCACGCTCTACCATTCCAGGTGTACATCCTCGCTCACCTGTCACAACTAACTCACGCTCCATGTCACTCTCACTACTTTCACCTCCATTCCTGACAGCGCACTCACCCTTACTCTTGACAGCGCACTCTTTCCTCATGCACCTGTCCGTCACACACCTTTCTCGCGCACACTCTCCCGTTACACCCTCTGTAACACTCACCACAGCTGTGCATTCTTCCTTGCCTTTGACAGCGCACTCTTTCCCCATGCACCTGTCCGTCACACACCTTCCTCGCGCACACTCTCCCGTCACATCCTCTGTAACACTCACCACACCGCGCTTCCATGTGCCCCCTCGCACACGCGCTACGACCGACTCACTCTCGCCAGCACACTCACTCCTTGGCACGCACTTTTTCCTCACACACCCCAGAGTCGGACTTTCTCGCACACCTCCTTTTTCGCACACCAGACCTGTCGCACACTTCACCAACGGCCTCTCACGAACACCCGGGTCTATCTCGACCCCCAAGCTTCTTAAATCCCCTGGCGCATCATACGCACGACCATATTGGTCACCACTTACACCGGGTCCTCTTTCTCTTCGCTTCTCCTCCATCACCTGCGAATCCCTCATCCGGTTAATGAGCACATCATCACGATCCGAACACAGACTCTGGACCAATTCTTTTACCTCCTCTTTTATCTCTTTCTTATCCTCTCTCCGTCGCTTTTTAATTTCGCTCACCCCTTCTTCCACTTCTTCTAATTTTTGCTTCATCTCCTTCATCTCTTCGTGCGCCCCTTTAAGTTCTTCCTCTAACTCCACTTTATTTTTTTCTATGTGCTCCCGCACCTCCCGCTCTTTAACCTCCATTACCTCTACCACCTTGTCCATTTTCCTCGTCAGGTCCTCATGTACCGTCTGACACTCTTTTTTAATTACCCCTACGTCCTTTTTCATCTCCTTCTGTGTCGATTTTAAACCCTCTATTACCGCTGTGTTCTTCTTTACCTGGTCCCCCAACTCCTTTTGTCCCACTGTCAGTTGTTCTACTCCCAGCGTCAACTCCTCTATACCACCTTGCAATTTTACAGTCCCCTTTCTCACCTCTTTCTCCATGCGCTCCTTACAGTGCCTCACCTCCTCGCGCACTCCTCCGACCTCCTCACTCACTCCTCTTCTGATCTCCTCTCCCATCACTTGCATCTCCTGCCCAGATGCCACCCTCATCTGCTCCATTTCCTCCCTGTGAGCATCCAGTTTGGTTTCTACCCCCATTCTGACCCCCTCTATCTGCTGCTCCATTTGTTTAACTTCCCTTTCCGCTTGGTCCCTCATGTCCCTCAATTTGCCTTCCATACTGTTTTCTAACCCCTCTAACCCATTTTTCACTCCCTCTATTTGATTCTCTTGAGCGGCCATTCTGTTTTCTACCCCCGTTAACCCATGTTTCACTCCCTCTATCTGATTCTCTTGAGCGGCCATTCTGTTTTCTACCCCCGTTAACCCATTCTTTACTTCTTTTATCCCGTTGTCTAACCCCTCAAATTTCTTTTCTAATCCCTCACCGGTACCCCTCATTTGGCCCTCCAATCGCTCACCCTGAGCATCCATCCGGTTCCCCATTACCCCCATTTGGCCCTCTAATCGCTCACCCTGAGCCCTCATTCCCACAATTTGGTCTCCCATTCGTTCCATAAGGGCCCTCATTTGCAACATAAAAAGGTTCGGATCCACCAGGGGCGCTGCCACGGTCGCGGTGATCAGCGAGGCGCCATTTTGCGCGCCCGCTTCTTCGTGCGTGACGGCGCTATTTTGCGAACCTGCCGCCCTCACTGCTTCGCTCTCCTCCTGTCCCTCATTTTGGTCCTGGATCGACCCTACCTCACTCTCCCCTACCGGACCCCAGCCGTCTTGATCCGCCATAGCGCGACTTGCAAAATTCGAGTTTCGTAAAACAAAACAAATTTCGGCCGCTCCAAATTTTGACCAAATTTTTTTTTTTTCCTCTATTCGTTTTTTTTTTTTTTTTCTTCAAAATTTGGTCGGGCCTCGAATCTCACTCCCGACACCAATTGTTACAGATACGACTTTGATGGTATGGTGGGCCGAGCGGGATGGCCGCCGTATCCGTACAAGTTACCCGATTGTGCCCGAATGTTGACTAATCGCGCTACGCTGGCTCAATAGGAAAGAGAAGACACCCGGCTGGGTTATAATGACACAATACGACACCAGGGTTTCGATTTTCAAGTATATTCGTACGGAAAAAGGTTAGATTACAGGGGCTAGAGGTATATTACAGGAAGACAGGCACTTAGACACACTCTTATATTATCCCCGGACAGACGACAGACACACGGGACAAAATGCTGACTCACACGGGGGTTGATGAAAAGGGGAGGCAGGTCGCGATGGCTCAGGTGCACCTGGCTCAGGGACAGAATCACGTACGGTGGTGTCCAGAGATGCGTGAAGGTATCACAGCGCTTGTGGGTCGCGACTTTGGTCTCAAGCTGGGGAGGTCGCTCAGCGCTCGGGAGGGTGGCGTCTTTTCCTTCCAAGCTCGGGGCGCATCTCTCACGTCACGTCCGGCGCGGGGCCGCGTATATCTCCGGCGGGGAGTGACACGCCCTCGGCTCGTTAGCGCCGCCCCAGATGGCATCGGCCCATGGCTTCTCATTGGGTGCGGGGGTTACCGGCTCCGCCCTTGACGAGGGGCCGACAGGGAGCCCCTTCGTGGTAACCCCGTGGAGCGCGTGGTCAATGGTGGCTAACCGAGCCGGAAGGAGGACGCCCACTCCCCATGCCGTCACCGCGCCGCCCCCCTCTTTTGTTGTTGTTGTTGTAGTTGGCGCTTCTTCATGGGGAAGAGATGCGGAGAGGTATGGGGAGGTCCTAAACTTCCTAACAGGTGCCATATAATCACATTCTGGTGCAACGAAGAGTCATAATTAATGGAAACAAGTCCTTAACTGACATAGATTAAGAATAACTAGCAAGATGTCCTATAATTGTCTACGTGTGGTGCGGGGGACCTGGGCACGACATTTAATGGGGGGATGAAGGGGAAGATCGGCTCTAATGGGTGTTGTTTACAGACAATGGGACTAGGGAATGGGGTAAGGGAGAGTTGGGGAGTATCGGAGAAAATAGGGGAATATTTACAAGCGGATATGGAGGCCAAATTCCATATTCGCAACAATATTTTCCCATTTTGCCCACATAATAATTACATATGACCCCTAAGGGATTACGGAAGACTGCGCCTCGACACGAAACCTTTGGAAGGATGTGTCTCAGGTCACGAGATAATGCTGCGGCCTGGTGGAACAGCACTAAACAAAGTCCAGATGGATTTGTTCCACTGAGATCTCACAGGTTAATTCACGGTGTCCACTTACTGATCACGTCCATGAGCTGTGCCCCTCTGTGCATTAAGGGGTTGAAATCCTGATCTCAAAGACCTCTGGGGTTGAACACACGTCTGACTTTGATCACACACTCTCCCCTGAGCTATCTAGCCTGGGTTTGAATGTCGGCCCAGCTATAAACTGTCATCCTGGTGATTCATCCATCAATGTGTGTGCCCTCCCTCCGACGATGGACGTTAAAAACGGCAGTGTCCCGTCTGCCGGAATTAGTCGGTGGACGTTTAATTCACGGTTAGGGTTAGGGTTAGGGTTAGGGTTAGGGTTAGGGTTAGGGTTAGGGTTGTTAGGGTTAGGGTTAGGGTTAGGGTTAGGGTGACCGACGGTGTCCTTTTCGAAGAGTAGGCCGGTACCTGAAGGAATTACATATCCCTGCCCGAACCTAAAGGGAGCGCTGCATCAGAGACACCCCAAGAAAAAGATGCAACCCACGGCGAAAGAGGGCCGCTGTAAAGCTACACGAATTGCAGGAAACAACATCTGGCATAAAACGGGACAGCAGTGCAGACACCTGATTATTGATGGACAACTCCTTCACAATTATGTCAGTAGTTGTTGGTGCTGTTAATTTTTCTGGTGAAGAATTCTCATCAGAAAAATCACATCCTGATTGATTGCTCGAGGGTTTTGAATTCCCACCTGACCAACGACCCTGTGCCCCTCAACAATTAGGACCACCACAGTGTGATGGGGAGTTCGTCACCGTGGCCTCTTCAGGTTCATTCAAGTCCTCCCGTGAACCATCTCACCAAACAATCTCTTTCATGGATTGAATTCTTCTCGCACGTATTCCCTGATGGTTCGAGTTTCTTGGTTCTTCCAATGAAAGCTTTCGTCGATAAGATTTTTTCCGCTCCTTGCGATCCCCCAGGATTGCAGATGGCAGCCCCGGGGCCTTTTATTGTCACTCAATTAGGTGCTACATGTATGATGTCCTTCCTCTTCACCTTGGGAATGCCCCCTGTCTAGCCCCTTCCTGTGTGGCAGTTTGATAGCAAAAATCCTTCTTTGAAGCATTCCCTATTCTCACATCAAAGGCGCAATTGGCAAATTGACTTTCAGCTGAGAAACCTCAAATTCCTGGAACTTATTCAATCCATCTTCAGCTTCTTCACTCCCATTCTTTGGAGAAGTTTTAACTCAATAAGAATGCATGAGCGGATTATTTCAATTTTATACGTTTGGAAAATTCTCTTTTTCATGCACGATATCACTTTGAAGTCATTTTTCAGGTGACGACTACGAGCAGCTGTATGCTGCTAATGGTTTCTTACTCTTTCGGCAGCAATCCTCGATCTATCACCATTTAGCTCGAACACTTGTGAAACTTTTCTTCCATTCCGAAAATCCATGTGTATTCTCACTCCGTCTTGCTGTCCATATATACACACACACACACACATATATATATATATATATCACTGGCTAGGGGTGGGAGTATGTACGCATCCAGGTGTAGCTGCTGCATGTGGAGGCGTATGTGCGCCTTCTGGCCCACCTCAGATGACCGTATCGAGGTTGAAGGGCTGAAACGGGATGATACTGAGGACCTCGACTGAGGACCCGGTTAGTGAGGAACATTTGTGACCAGGTGTGTTTTGGAATTATATATATATACAAGCTTGTCTCGGCTCGCTGCGCTCGCCTCACCATGCGTCGTTACTGAGGAACGGGCTTATTTTAGCTGAGGATAATGACTGTACCTGAGTTGCTGTGTTGTCATGATTTACACCAATCATAATACAAACAATTATTTTGCACAAATTTATTTGTCGTGTTTGTGATATTACATTTTTATAATCAATTTAGGTTGAAGATTTAGGATGAATTTTTTTTTTTTTTTTTTTTTTAAAGAACCCCTCAGCACATACATACAGAAGGGGTAGGTACAGACTGGAAGTGTGGGCCAATTACATCTCACCACCACATAATTAAAACACCTCACCACCACATAATTAAAACACCTCACCACCACATCATTAAAACACCTCACCACCACATAATTAAAACACCTCACCACCATGCAATTCAAAACACCTCACCACCATGTAATTCAAACACCTCACCACAACATAACTAAAAACACCTCACCACCATGTAATTCAAAACAACTCACCTCCAAGTAATTCAAAAGACCTCACCACCATGTTATTAAAGCACCTCACCACCATGCAATTCAAGACACCTCACCACCATGTAATTCAAAACACCTCACCACCACGTAATTAAAACACCTCACCACCACATAATTAAAACACCTCACGACCATGCAATTAAAAACACCTCACCACCAATTAATTAAAAACACCTCACCATCACGTAATTCAAAACACCTCACCACCACGTAATTAAAAACACCTCACCACCACGTAATTAAAAACACCTCACCACCAAGTAATTAAAAACACGTCACCACCAAGTAATTTAAAACACCTCACCACCACGTAATTAAAAACACCTCACCACCATGTAGTTCAAAACACCTCACCACCAAGTAATTAAAAACACCTCACGACCATGTAATTCAAAACACCTCACCACCAAGTAATTCAAAACACCTCACCATCACGTAATTCAAAACACCTCACCACCACGTAATTAAAAACACCTCACCACCAAGTAATTAAAAACACCTCACCACCAAGTAATTTAAAACACCTCACCACCACGTAATTAAAAACACCTCACCACCATGTAGTTCAAAACACCTCACCACCACCTAATTAAAACACCTCACCACCACCTAATTAAAACACCTCAGGACCATGCAATTAAAAACACCTCACCACCATGTAATTCAAAACAACTCACCACCATGTAATTCAAAACACCTCACCTCCAAGTAATTCAAAACACCTCACCACCATATAATTCAAAACACCTCACCTCCAAGTAATTAAAAACACCTCACCACCATGTAATTCAAAACACCTCACCTCCAAGTAATTAAAAACACCTCACCACCATGTAATTCAAAACACCTCACCACCATGTTATTAAAACACCTCACCACCATGTAATTCAAAAGACCTCACCATCACGTAAATCAAAACACCTCACCACCACGTAATTTAAAACGCCTCACCACCACGTAATTTAAAACGCCTCACCACCACATAATTTAAAACACCTCACCACCACGTAATTAAAAACACCTCACCAAGAAGGAATTAAAAACACCTCACCACCAAGTAATTTAAAACACCTCACCACCACGTAATTAAAAACACCTCACCACCATGTAGTTCAAAACACCTCACCACCACGTAATTAAAACACCTCACCACCACCTAATTAAAACACCTCACGACCATGCAATTAAAAACACCTCACCACCATGTAATTCAAAACACCTCACCTCCAAGTAATTCAAAACACCTCACCACCATGCAATTCAAGACACCTCACCACCATGTAATTCAAAAGACCTCACCACCAAGTAATTCAAAGCACCTCACCATCACGTAATTCAAAACACCTCACCACCACATAATTTAAAACACCTCACCACCACGTAATTTAAAACGCCTCACCACCACATAATTTAAAACACCTCACCACCACGTAATTAAAAACACCTCACCACCAAGTAATTAAAAACACCTCACCACCAAGTAATTCAAAACACCTCACCACCAAGTAATTTAAAACACCTCACCACCACGTAATTAAAAACACATCACCACCACGTAATTAAAAACACCTCACCACCACGTAATTAAAAACACATCACCACCACGTAATTAAAAACACCTCACCACCACGTAATTAAAAACACATCACCACCACGTAATTAAAAACACCTCACCACCACGTATAAAGCTCCGTTGACTTTTTGCTCCACCAAATAACAGCGAAACCGAGTTGAGCAAAAGGGTGAAAATTATACAGATGCTGCGATAAATAACTACCTCTGTCGGTTTGAATGTTTGAAAGAGTATAGACGTCTGGATCAATTTTTGAATTAAATTTAAATCCCGATTAATATATATATATATATATATATATATATATATATATATATATATATATATATATATATATATATATACACTATACAGTATATATATATATAAACGCGAGTTGTCTGTGTGTGTGTCCGTGTTTTATTCAGAGATGGCTGAACAGATCTTCATCAAACTTTCAGAGCTTCATCAGTGAGTGTCTGGGAGTGTTCTAGGCAAACAAACGTTTCACTCAGAAACGTGAGCCACATTCACTCAGAAACGTGAGCCACTCCCCTTTCTCTCCTGCCTCCCCCCTCCCCTTCCCCCCTCCTTCCCCCCTCCTCCTCCCTTTCCCCTCTCCGCACCCTTCTCCTCTTCCCCACATTCTCCCTCCCTCCTCCCCTTCCCCCTATCCCCCTTCTCTCCCCCTCCCCCTCCCCCCTCTCTTCCCCTCCTCTTCCCCCCTCCCCTCCCCTCCCATTCCCCCTCCTTTCCCCTTTCCCCCTCCCTTCCCCTTCCCCCCCCTTCCCCTTCCTCCCTCCCCTCCCATCACCTCCCCCCTCCCCTCCCCTTCCCCCTCCCCTCACCCCCCACCCCTTCCCCCTCCCCCCACCCCTCCCTTTCCCCCCTCCCCCCCTTCCCTCGCCCTTCCCCTCCACCCCCTCCCCTCCCCTCCTCCCCCCACTCCCCCTTCTCCCTCCCTCCCCCTCCCCTCCCCTCCCCTTCCCCCCTTTCCCTCCTCCTCCCCTCCTCCCATGCCCGGCGTCGCCGGGTTCTTCTGCTAGTATATATATATACAGTGCATTCAGAAAGTATTCAGACCCCTTCACTTTTTTCACATTTTGTTATGTTGCAGCTTTATGCTGAAATCGTTTAAATTCGTTTTTCCCCTCATCAATCTACCCCTAATACCCCATAATGACAAAGAGAAAACAGGATTTTAGAAAGTTTTGCAAATTTATTAAAAAGAAAAAACTGAAACATCACATTGACATAAGTATTCATACCCTTTGCGATGACACTTGAAATTTAGCTCAGGTGCCTCCCATTTCTCTTGATCATCTTTGAGATGTTTCCACACCTTGATTGGAGTCCACCTGTGGTAAACTCAATTGATTGGACATGATTTGGAAAGGCACACACCTGTCTATATAAGGTCTCACAGCTGACAATGCATATCAGAGCAAAAACCAAGCCATGAGGACGAAGGAACTGCCTGCAGAGCTCAGAGACAGGATTGTGTCGAGGCACAGATCTGGGGAGGCCTACAAAAAAAATTCTGCTGCTTTGAAGGTTCCGAAGAGCACAGTGGCCTCCATAATTCTTAAATGGAAGAAGTTTGGAACAACCAGGACTCTTCCGAGAGCTGGCCGCACGGCCAAACTGAGCAATCGGGGGAGAAGGGCCTTGGTAAGAGAGGTGACCAAGAACCCGATGGTCACTCTGGCTGAGCTCCAGAGATCCTGTGTGGAGATGGGAGAAACTTCCAGAAGGACAACCATCACTGCAACACTCCACCGATCTGGGCTTTATGGCAGAGTGGCCAGACGGAAGCCTCTCCTCAGTAAAAGACACATGAAAGCCGGCTTGGAGTTTGCAAAAAAGCACCAACAGGACTCTCAGACTGAGAAACAAGATTCTGTGGTCTGATGAAACCAAGATCGAACCGTTTGGCTTCCGTCTGGCCACTCTGCCATAAAGCCCAGATCGGTGGAGTGTTGCAGTGATGGTTGTCCTTCTGGAAGTTTCTCCCATCTCCACACAGGATCTCTGCAGCTCAGCCAGAGTGATCATCGGGGTCTTGGTTACCTCTTTTACCAAGGCCCTTCTCCCCTTCTCCAAAGTAATCCGACTTATCAACTCTCCCAATCTGACCTCAAAACTTGACCCGCTAAAATTACGCCGCAATGGTGTGGCCATGGGAAACTCAAGGATGGGCTGTTATGATGTTTGTTTCTTCCCCACCACTGCCCAACTATGGAACTCTTTACCTTCCCATGTATTCTTACGACCTTCCCCTTTTCAAAAATCAGATTTTTTTTAACTTCCTCAAAAACTCAGACTATTCTCTCTTTCTTCACTTTACTATCAATGTAGCTCTTTTATTTGAGGCCTCGCCTCAATGAGGCCTATATGGTCCATGACTGGAGCCTTCAACATTAATTAATTATATATATATATATATACAGGAATCAAATTCCTGCATGGAGCTAGAGTGAAATTTTTTTTACTCAACCTGAGACTCAAACCCAAGGACCTCATCACTTATGCAGACAGCCTACTGAGCTGGTGAGTATGTATGTATGTATGTATGTATGTATGTATATATATATATATATATATATATATATATATATATATATATATATATATATATATATATATATATATATATTGTTGTGGTTTTTAGAACCCTCCACTTTGTAAATATTGTAATAATCCCTTATAAATAATCCCCTGTAAATATTCCCATTTTTGTGTAAAAGGTCAAAGGTCACACCCTAGTTAGGTCATATTGCAACATGTAGGACACCATAGGCTTCTTCTTTAGTTATCTCATTCGTATGTGTTCTAGTTAAGGATCTGTTCCCAATAGTTGAATCTGCGTTGCATTAATCAAATAAGATAGGCCCCATTTCGCTCATTATGCACTCTCTCTCTCTCTCTCCAAATTATCACGTGACTGGGTTAGCAGCGTTCGCTGCATTGAGCTGTCATTGCTGCCTTAGCGCTGGCTCCAAACGCCATTGAACACGAGGTCAGGCTTGGAGAAGAAGGGGGCGGAGCGGCAAGAACGAGGTGTGGCCACATCAACTCACCACCGGGGCGTGGCCGGTAAGCCCCCACCAGCCAACCAGGGCTGAGGTGGGCTCGTCAGTGGGCGTAGCCCTATGAAGGCGGCTTGATTTCAACGCGCGATCATATAAGCACGAGCGCCAAGCCCTTTGACGGACTGCGCGAGGGGAGGTCATTGTGAACGAACTGCACGGGGAGCGCTCGATTGATTGTCACTGCATTGAGCGATCTGCGCGAGGGTACCCTCTGAGACGAACGTTGGGCGAGAGAGAGTTGGCACGAAGATTATGTACCTGGCATCCCAGTCCCTCGCATAATTATAAGGTCCGTTCGCGTGCCAACGACACGCGAAGCTGCCTGCCATTCTTCGTGGCGGATCCGGAGCCTGGACCGGACCCCATCGCCTGGACCTTTCATCCCTGCTATTCCCCATTCGTGTAAGTGTGTTTGTGCTGTCCTGGGCGTGTGATAAAATAAGAGTGTTTAAGGATTGCCCTGTGTATCTGCTTCTTCCTCTTCCTGTACAGTCTTACCTTTCGTTTCTTCCTTGGTTTTGGTTTTGTACATAATTAATAAACCTGTGTTCTCCCTTCTTATTCTTTGGGTTTCCTCTCATCCGGTCACTTTAGTGATTTCTCCATTGATATACGTGGCACGATTTGGCCAACGCTCAGGATCGGGTTAGTTTTATTGCTAACGGCTCGAGCTCCGGATTGCTAAACCGCTCGGCAATCTTCCATCTTGTCCGTGTCTCGAGCAGAAGTATCGCCCTGCTTTGCGGAGAGGGGGGCAAAGGTATCTGGGAACCCGTTGACCAGTCACCCTGGTCAACCTCAACCCCGCAAAGGAGCGCGATATCTTCTAGGACTCGGACGGCCAGCTTAATAGACGAGGGGATTAACCCCCCCCCCCCGGTAAGGGGAGCGCCGTAACCCGAGATCCGCAACAATATATATATATATATATATATATATATACACACATGTATATATCTATATTATAAAACAGGAGTGACCGTCCGTCCACAATCTACTCCCTCAGTTTTGAGGCTCGTCCCACCAAACCTTCTGTGCAACGTTTTGAGATCCCAGCGGATGTTGTAAGGTAGGTAGGAGGTTTCATAAATTCCTCAATAAAATTATGATTTTTTAATTAACTCGATATGATCCTGCTCTGAATCTGGAAATGAACGCATGATAATAATGAGCTCGTTTGATAATATCTCAATACAATCGTCATTTCACACAGTATTTTGTTAAAGTGTCAATTTATGATTGGAATGATACTGTTTGGAATTGAGTGAATACAATTATGATTTTGAATTTCCAACCGTACGGAACTGCTCCATATCTGGATGTAACGTCAGCACGAATTTAAATATTTGTTCATGTCACGAGTGTTGGTGAAAGTTTATTTTTGTTATATTAATGCTATTTAATTTGTGACTGGAGTTATGCTGTTTGGAATGAAAATAGAGATATTGAGTTAAAATGAATGAGGAAATGACGTGAGGGTTTATACTTTCTAACCGTGGCATTCGTGCATCGCCATATGCAGATTCACCATGACTGGGGATACAACCATTCAAGCTGGTAAGTTTTTCATGTAAGTCCTTCACGAATCTGCTGTCCATGCTTGATGTTCGGCTGCAGGTGGCACAGGAATGTGGAATTTATTGGTTCCATGGTTTAGCATTTACCGTTTCCGCAATGTTTGTTTGCTTTCGGATCCCAATCCGTATCTTGCTAGTATATATATATATATATATAGATATATATAGATTTTTTCAAAACACACTTGGTCACAAGTGTGCCTCACTAACCTGGTCCTCAGTCGAGGTTGTCAGCATCATCCCGTTTCGGCCCTTCAACCTCGATACGGTCATCGAAGGTGGGGCAGCATGGGCACATATGTCTCCACATGCAGCAGCTACACCCAGATGCGTACATACCCCCAGCCAGTGAGAACACAGACTACAGCAACACAACAACCTCCACTCCCAGAATCCACAGCCCTTCACCCACTCACTCCCACACCAAAAAAAAACAAAAAATAAACAACTGACCACCTACCCTCACAACATGCACCACTCAAACAAAAACACATTCATGCAAAACCACACCCACTCCTGCAACACAAACACACACACACACACCATTCACACATCTCCATTTCTCTTCCAAACTTAGTCACTACCCCTTTGGACTGAGATGAACCACCACCCACAATTCGACGTGCCTCTATAAACTTCCTCCATATCCAAAGTGAGCCTCTCAAGGCAACCTGGGCCACTCTGACACACATCCTCCTTCTTTCTGTCCCACACACTCCAAGCCGAGCAAGAAATGCAGAAAAGGAATTGCCAATATACCCTCTGCACCCCAACTCAAATGGCTGACAAGAAACTCGCCAACCCTTCTCACGACACTCTTGCCTCCAGCTCACCGTACTTTCCTCTCTTCCTCTCGTGCACCTCCTCCATGTGTGTGTGTGTGTGTGTGTGTGTGTGTGTGTGTGTGTGTGTGTGTATATATATATTTTGGGGATATATATATATATATATATATATACTAGCTTGGCTCGGCTCGCGGTCGTTACTGAGGTACGGGCTTATTTTAGCTGAGGATAATGACTGTACCTGAGTGGTTGTGTTGTCATGATTTACACCAATCATAATACAAACAATTATTTTGCACAAATGTATTTGTTGTGTTTGTGATATTACATTTTTACAGGCAATTTAGTTTGAAGATTTAGGTTGAATGTTGTTTTTTTTCAAGAAAGAACCCCTCAGCACATACATAGGGGAGGGGTAGGTGCAGACTGGAAGTTTGGGACGATTACACCTCACCACCACGTAATTCAAAACACCTCACCACCACGTAATTCAAAACACCTCACCACCACATAATTCAAAACACCTCACCACGACGTAATTTAAAACACCTCACAGCCATAAAACACGCAATAAAAACACCTCACAGCCATAAAACACGCAATAAAAACACCTCACAGCCATAAAACACGCAATAAAAACACCTCCCAGCCATAAAACACGCAATAAAAACACCTCACAGCCATAAAACACGCAATAAAAACACCTCACAGCCATAAAACATGTAATAAAAACACCTCACAGCCACGAAATTAAAAACACCTCACAGCCATAAAACATGAAATAAAAACACCTCACAGCCATAAAACACCAAATAAAAACACCTCACAGCCCTAAAACACGTAATAAAAACACCTCACAGCCATAAAACACGTCATAAAAACACCTCACAGCCATAAAACACGCAATAAAAACACCTCACAGCCACGAAATTAAAAACACCTCGCAGCCATAAAACACGAAATAAAAACACGTCACAGCCATGAAACACATAATAAAAACACCTCACAGCCGTAAAACACGTAATAAAAACACCTCGCAGCCATAAAACATGAAATAAAAACACCTCACCACCACATAATTCAAAACACCTCACCACCACGTAATTTAAAACACCTCACAGCCATAAAACACGTAATAAAAACACCTCACCACCACAAAATTGAAAACACCTCACCACCACGAAATTGAAAACACCTCACAGCCATAAAACACGTAATAAAAACACCTCACAGCCATAAAACACGTAATAAAAACACCTCACAGCCATAAAACACGCAATAAAAACACCTCACAGCCATAAAACACGTAATAAAAACACCTCACAGCCATAAAACACATAATAAAAACACCTCACAGCCATAAAACACGCAATAAAAACACCTCACAGCCATAAAACATGTAATAAAAACACCTCACAGCCATAAAACACGTAATAAAAACACCTCACAGCCACGAAATTAAAAACACCTCACAGCCATAAAACACGTAATAAAAACACCTCACAGCCATAAAACACCAAATAAAAACACCTCACAGCCCTAAAACACGTAATAAAAACACCTCACAGCCATAAAACACGTAATAACACCTCACAGCCATAAAACACCTAATAAAAACACCTCACAGCCATAAAACACGTAATAAAAACACCTCACAGCCATAAAACACGTAATAAAAACACCTCACAGCCATAAAACACGTAATAAAAACACCTCGCAGCCATAAAACACGTAATAAAAACACCTCGCAGCCATAAAACACATAATAAAAGCACCTCACAGCCATAAAACACGTAATAAAAACACCTCACAGCCATAAAACACGTAATAAAAACACCTCACAGCCATAAAACACATAATAAAAACACCTCACAGCCATAAAACACATAATAAAAACACCTCACAGCCATAAAACACGTAATAAAAACACCTCACAGCCATAAAACACCTAAGAAAAACACCTCACAGCCATAAAACACGAAATAAAAACACCTCACCACCACAAAATTAAAAACACCTCACAGCCATAAAACACCTAATAAAAACACCTCACAGCCATAAAACACCTAATAAAAACACCTCACAGCCATAAAACACAATAAAAACACCTCACCACCACGAAATTAAAAACACCTCACAGCCATAAAACACGTAATAAAAACACCTCACAGCCAGGAAATTAAAAACACCTCACCACCACATAATTATAAATACCTCACAGCCACTAAATTAAAAACACCTCACCACCACGTCATTTAAAAACACCTCACCACCACGTCATTTAAAAACACCTCACCACCAAGTCATTCAAAACACCTCACCACCACATAATTCAAAACACCTCATCACCACATAATTAAAAATACCTCACCACCATGTAATTATAAATACCTCACCACCACGTAATTCAAAACACCTCACCACCATGTGATTTAAAAACACCTCACCACCACGTCATTTAAAAACACCTCACCATCAAGTAATTCAAAACACCTCATCACCACGTAATTCAAAACACCTCATCACCACATAATTAAAAACCCCTCACCACCACGTAATTATAAATACCTCACCACCACGTAATTCAAAACACCTCATCACCACATAATTAAAAACACCTCACCACCACGTAATTATAAATACCTCACCACCACGTAATTCAAAACACCTCACCACCACGTAATTCAAAACACCTCATCACCACATAATTAAAAACACCTCACCACCACGTAATTCAAAACACCTCATCACCACATAATTAAAAACACCTCACCACCACGTAATTATAAATACCTCACCACCACGTAATTCAAAACACCTCACCACCACGTAATTCAAAACACCTCATCACCACATAATTAAAAACACCTCACCACCACGTAATTCAAAACACCTCATCACCACATAATTAAAAACACCTCACCACCACGTAATTATAAATACCTCACCACCACGTAATTCAAAACACCTCACCACCACGTGATTCAAAACCACCACACAGTTATTAAAAACACTTCACAACCATGGAAACAAAAGTTTGAGGGAGTCGTTAAGTGACAACACAGACACTGACCAGATGTGTAGATATATAGATAAATTACTGTACCTGAGTTGCCGTTTTGTCATGGTTTAAACCAATCATAATTCAAACAATTATTTTGCACAAATGTATTTGAAATATACGTGATATCACATTTTATAAACAATTGAAGTTGAAAAAAATTTTTTACCCCCAAAAAATTCCCCCCCCAAAAAAAAAATCGAAACTTTTTCAAAAAAACTACCCTTAGGACATACCAACGGGAGCGATATGTGCATACCAGAAGTTTGGTACGATTTCACAAAAGTTTGAGAAAGTAGTTCAGTGACAAGACAAGACAAGACAAGACAAGACAAGACATGACAACACAACACAGGACAGGACAGACACTGCACAGATATATATATAGATATATATATATATGTGTGTGTGTGTGTGTGCGTGTGTGTATATGTGTTTGTTGTTGGTTGATATCTCAATAGGCGGGTTTCAGAAGGGGGAATGGATCCCTATCAGGTGTCAAACTATCCACCTTAGTGTGTGCATGTATATTGTTATGTCGGGGGGTAAAGGAATATCTAGAGCCAGGTAGATCTGTATAGGTAACATGCTTCGACTGTCGCGATAGGGAATCTACCCTGTAATTTCTGTATTTTTAGGTGGTTTGTCGGGGTAAGAGTATACCTGTGAACATACAAGGATGTTCGTGTGTTAAATAGTTGTAGGGACGAAGATAAACCCCTGTGTGTCAGACCTGGTAATCATTCCTTTGTCCCTTATGGCAACGCACTCATATAAACACTTAGATAGGTCCTTAGTGCACACATTAATTAGTTCCCCTTCCCTTACAATGACCTTGAAAGAAGACTGGCAGGAAGCCAGATCAGGGCACCGCCGGATGACCGCCGCCAGCCACACCACCAGATGGCCTCGCAACATCACGTGAGACGAGCTGTAACTACGCCCAGGAGGACTGTGATTGGTTGGCGCAGAAGGCGCGAACCTGGAATCAATCAGCGCGGAAGGCGCGAGGAGGTTCGGCAAACAGCGGGAAGCTATGAGGCTCTGGTTGGTGGCACACCAGTACTGACGTCACTTGGCAAAGTTACAAAAGGGCTCGCTGGACGACATTTTGTCTCTTAGCTCTTCGCGCTGGACCCCTTCGTATTGGAGATCTCTCTCTCTGTGCTTGAAGCTCTTGGTTTCTTCTGTTCTCTGCGCTTCTCTTCTTCATGCTGGTCCTTCGCTTGTCGTTGTTCGTCCTTGGTTCTTGGCTCTTCATCTTGAGAGGTCCTGGTGGTCGTTGGTTCGCCATCTGCATGGTGTTTGGAGCGGTCCTTCTCGGTGCTTTCGGAGTGGTGCTAGGGCCTCGTGTGCGATTGACTCGGAGCTTGGAGCGGTGCGGGCCGCGCGGGGCCTGGCGAAGCGTGCGAGCGAGCAGACGGAGGGTTCCTTCGCGCCGGAGCTTGGAGCCGGACGGGGCCACGTTGGACGACGGACAGATAAGCTCGCACCACATTACACAAACCCATGACGAACGTGTTCTTTTGTTAATTCATTTTCCCCTGTCTCGTATTTGGAAGTCGGTGTGTGGGATCCCAATTTAGGATCATTATTTATTTACCGTCGCGTTCCTTGTTCTCGGGTTCCGTTTAATAAACCCTTATTTTTGTACATTTTACCCCGGATTCCCGTTTTGAGTTAATTCCCCTGCAGGATCGGAGCTGCGGTTGGATCGCTATCGGTAAGCGCTTCCGCCTCTTCCTCTTCACTTCTTTCTCCTGCGGTTGATAGCAAAATCCGTATTTGGTCGTCGCCTCCATTAAAGCCGTTCGGTCTTCTGCGGTCCCTGGTGTTAACCTTGAGAGATTCGCACGACAATATATTAGCGTGTGTATGTGTGTATGTGTGTATGTGTGCAAGTTGTTGTTGGGTGATGTCTCCACACATGACTGGGTTTCATCAGATAAAATGGAGACCTACAAGGTTTCAAAGTGTCTGTGTTTCTCAGTTTGTGTGTGTCGGCCGAGGCAATGAAAGAGCCAAAAGCAGGGTGAGAAAGATAAAAAATACTTTGCGTTTATTCAGAAACGGTAAACTTCAATAATTTAACATTATGGTATAAGCATTGTACACGCAGTGCGTCTGCACGTTGCACTGTTGTACGAGCCTTGCTCTCGGCCATGTGTATACGATGTGATCATATATTCCTTTGGCAGTTTCAATTCCACGCAGGCTATGGGAAGTACCATCGATACCAACTGCTTTAAATGATCTTATACTAGTGGTAGAGATATCACCGAAAAGTACATGCAATTTCAAACACAAATGATAAATACAAAGCAGCTTGTTTGGGAGAAAATAGAAGTACAAGTAATAAAACCTTCGGCAAATGAGAAACATGTCTGACCGTGTTCGCATGCTGCTGCGTAGTGCGGAGTCCTGAGTATCGGGGATACGTCTTTGGGGAGAGTAGCGTGAGATTTGTGTGCACATCAAGTGGTAAAAAAAAAACAAAAAAAAAAACTGACGGATGTATTTTCTGAGTTACTATTTCGAATTTTCTTGCTTCGGGGCAAATCTTCTCCATCCTCCTCCCCAACTATGCGGAATTTCAAATCCTATTTGAAGAGTGCTCTTTGAATGTATAATAACTAAATATTTCATACGTAGATTTATATGAATTAAATATCTTTGCATATCGTTCTTTTTTATTTTCGTTGTCCAATCATGAAAGATCCACATTCTTGACGGAAAACAAAAGAAAAGGAATTTCATTATCTTAGAGTTATATCTGTTCTTGCAGGTAAAATCATCCATGGTACTCCTATGTATGGAATGTTCTGTGAACGTGATTTGTAGAGCAAGTCAATCCATACCAATTCCCAATAATTTTGATCTGTAGGCAAGTTTTGGCATTCAAATGAAAATATTTACTGTGAGCCAGGTGGCCAAACGAGCTAGTTGGCATCGCCTGGTGTCATGGCGGTCGATCACGTGCCTGATTAAGGGAGTTTAATCCATACTGCGAGTGCATGTTCCCAGTCGGATTAACTATTCTGAAAGCCTTGATCTGCTAACTTCCGTTGACACACACACGCCTCAGCTCTCCAAGTTTGGAGTTAGCCCGATGTGACCTTTCTGCGTGAACACAGCGTATGAAGACACAGTGATATTACCATTGGCTCACAATACAACGAGGGATCATGGAGGTATTTGGTTTGAAATTTTGAACTATTTGGAATGCTCAAAATGTGGGATCATGTGACTCAAAATCCAACACTCACAGTCCCAGGTAAGATGGGGATGGTGTTCGATGGTGTCACGGTGGTGTGCTGAGCAGTTTCAGCAACAAAGTGCACACACCAACAACAATTGACTCGGTATGACAATTGACTAGGTATGACAATTGACTAGGTATGACAATTGACTAGGTATGACAATTGACTAGGTATGACAATTGACTAGGTATGCATAGACAGATGTGCGCTACACCTCAAGTTTCTCCATCTCATCCCAACACATGGAACATCCTTCACCTGGCTTTGTTTAGCTGAGTCTTAGGTAAACCCATGTGCACAGTTGTGTGTTTCACTACCCAGGCATAACATAATGATAAATGATGCACTTTGACTCCTTTGACGGCGGAGTGATGTAAAAAAAAAGAGTAGTTTACGAGCTTACTGCTGCAGGCTCCATCAGAAGCATTGTGGTCTGGGTCAAGCTGTCTGTGGGATTATGGGCCAGGACTGTAAAAGCCTTTTCAACTCCCTGTAGTCACTCGAAAAGCAAAATAAAGGTTCTGCCAGATGGGACACTATCCCTGGATGGACGTGCCAAACCTTTTTAGGGATGCGAGCCGCAGTTTAGGGTTTTAGAAAAGCATTGAGAACCCGGTGCAAAGAACACCCAAGGGTTCACTTTCTTCCTCTCCCTCTCTCCTTGCCTATAGGACAAAGCTAAATTTGCAGCTCGAGCACTGAGAAAGGCCTAATGAACCTCATGGAGGTCTTGGCTGAAACACGATATTTTCTCCTGCTCTTGCTAATCCACAGAGGTGCTGCGAAAACAGCAAGTGGATCTGAGCACCTTCCACATTTGAGTTCCTGTGAAATGTGGACCAAATTGGTCAAATCAACCATATCAGTTTTTACCCTTAGAAATTGTCTTAAGGAATATTAATGAGATTTAACACAGGTATTTGTGAATTCAGAGCATCCAGGTGCCAGTGTCGGTTTGCAAAGATGTCCAAGCTCAACTGAAGGTGTCAAAAAAGACAGTGAGGCGTAACAGTTTGAAGAACTTTCAAGGCCCTTTTCTTTAGTCCCAACCAAAATCATGCCCAACCATCTCATAGAATCTGTGGTTGAATGGACGGAAATATTCTCGCAGCCTGAGCAAGGCCTCAGGCCGGATGTCCGGATGTTGACGACCTTTGCTCTTGCCCAGGCAATGTGGTCGTCCTTGGCCTTCGCCCTTTTTCAAACATGGGAAGCCCTTCGTGGTGTTGAAATAGAAGTTCTCGTCCGAGATCAGTGGCCTCAGACCGAGGAAGTGTTGGGCTCGGGTCACCTCTGCAGCGGGGTCTGTCACAAGCCTCTCGCCACTGATGAAGAGAAGTTGCTGTCGAGAAAAATGCTGAAGCCAGCGCTGCAGGTGCTCGGCATAGAGGCCTATACGCAGAGCATTCCAGCCAGTGTCAACTACGCCCGTGCTCATATTGCGGAATGCCAGTGCCTCAAATGCAGGCATCGCTGGGCGCTTGCTTAGTGTCTGCGTGTAGTCGGAGACAGCGCGGGTCACAGGGTCACGCACTACCACCAGCAGCTTGGTGTTCCCATCCGCCATTGCTTGGATCCGCGCGGGGGTCTCTCGTGTAACATAGTAGCTCGGGGTCTTCTCCATGGTGAGCTGACCTTCAAGAGAAGGTGGCATGAGGCTCCTAGGGAGTTTGGGAATCAAAAATAAAGCTTGAGCCTATGTGTCAACTGAAAACTTCAAGCCAGCCTATTTTAGTCCAGTGCAGGACAAAGGCCTCCCTGGGCTCATGTTTGGGGGTATTTGTCAAACACGTCACATTTGCAAGTGTGTGTCGGAAAGAGTGAGCAGCCATGGGAATCAAAGCCACACCGGCCAGTTGAAAAAGAAACAAATCGTTATAACGACTTGACCAAACAGCCATTTGTGTTGACTCGTCCATCAAATCCTTTAAAGCATCAACAACTATAGATTAATTGTTCCTTTTCGAACGTTGGTCTTAGTGCTCATGGAGTTGCTTGCAAATAGATCACATGCAGCACAAAGATGTTAGTAGACATCAGTGTACCCTTGTATGAATTATATGGACATTAGTAGACAATGGACAAACACGTATTGTCTATGGAATTTGAACTTGCATTTCCCACATCATGAACCAGGGGATCAGATGATTTTAATCATGGAGGAATCATATGCCTGGCTTTACCAAGGGGCCATGTATTTAATGTGGACCCTCTGGAGGATGTGGTGGCTAAAATGAGATAAGAAATTGAGAGAAGGAGGAAAGGGAGGAAGCAATTTGGGAGACAAGTTAGGGTGGAGGAGTGGCCATAGAAGTGGCCACTTCCATAGAAGTGGCCATAGAAGTAAGGTTGTTAAGAAGATTGGAATCGAGGGAACGGAGGACTCGGGTTAGTGCACAGAGGAGAGTTGTGAAGTATTTACTTCCATAAACTTCACCGATGACCATTAAACGAAACCAGACATAATATGCGTGTCAGCTCTTCTATAAGCCTCGATATGTTATAAAAGTCATTCTTACTTCTACCACCGAAGGTGGACGGAGATTAGGTTTTCATCCCTGTTTGTCTGTATGCCTTTGAGCAGTATCTCAAAAAAGTTATAGACGGATTCGGATGAAATTTGGTGGACAGGTTGGGTGTGTGACGAGGACGAATTGAGTCAATTTTGGAGAAACGGGTACCTTAAATTTTTAAGTGATTCTTTACCATTGAGAGATGTGCTAAAGACGATATTTACCATGATATCTCAAAAAATTGTGGATGTATGACAACAAAACTTGGTGGATGAATTGGTTAGGTGACAAGAACAAGCCGATTCAATTTTGGTTCAGGTCCGGATCCAGATCCGGCCTGTCAGTGGATACAAAACGTAAACTGTGCAGCCTGGCGGAGATATACGCTCCACCGAGTGAAGTTCTAGTTTTCTAAGTGGCTTCCAACACATTCTTTCTAAGGGTCGGTGAGTTTACTGATCCCACTAGAAGGTATGATTTTAGTTCGAAAACTGGTTTTTTTAGGGGGAAAACTTTACATTGTAACATAAGGGGATGGGAAAAGGAGGGTGCGTGGGGGGTTACACCAAAATCCCTCCATATTTTCATGTGCAATAGATTAAAGGTCCTCTATCATTTAACACTTATCCTTTCTTCTGAAAGAGTTTACCAATTCCAATATTATAAATGATCAGCTTCACAAAAGGGAGAACCTTGTATTACTGGACAAGCTATTTCCCTTTAAGGACTGTATGATTTATATAATTGTTTTTTTTTTGGTCTCTGCAGCCAAAGGTGCATTTTGTTTTCGGGTTGTCCATCCGTCCGTGCGTGTCTAGCAGATTGTCGTTACCGTGATAACTTGTGAACCGCTGAAGAGATTTTGACCAAGCTTGGTACCCGTATGTACTATGATGCAAAGATTAACTGTTTCGATTTGGAGTTCAAAAGGACAAAGGTTGCATCAATGTCATTTCCTGTGTTTCAACTTCCGGTGTTACTACTACCGAGTTTGCTTCTTTGTTGACAGTTGAGAAACATCTAACTCTTATGCTATAACCATCTGACTCATCCTGAATTGAGGACGTGGGTGGAGGGGGGAATCAAATGTGCAGCAATTGTTTGTGGATGTTGTGAGATACGGATGTGACATCGCCGACTATTGTTTAATCATGGGCGGTTCACTAGGGGAGTAGAACAAGCATCCTCTACTCATCAATGATTATCGCTGATACTCAGATGATTCAAGTTGTTTGCGATAGAACCAGAAATACACTCGACTGCATGGGGAACCCGAGGCATCTCTTGGGTGAAGCCCTGGAGGAATTCTTGGGGAAAATGCCAGGGGAATAGAGAAGGCCCCTTTATATAAGGGTATGTGCCATGTGGCAAGTATAAAAAAGAACGGGCATTCCATAGCTTGTAGGAAATGCCAAACAATACAAAATAAGGGACATTCAAAAAAATCTAATGTGCATGCTTGACTACCCTTGTGTTCTTAGGAGGAACCAAGGAATGCTCTAGAAAATTTCATATAAAGGGGTGCCCTACATCTGGCAAATAAAATACATTTACTTCTTCATGCAGGTGTATGAATCAAATTATCGTGACAGCTACATTATAGTTGGTGGTGCTTTGAGCTTTGAATACGGATCTTCCCAACTGCAACTTCAACCAGTTGTTGCGTTTTGTGAACTTGCTCAACTCCCCTGCATTTATCAATTCCAAGTCTCATTTCTCATACATGGAACGTGAATAACCTTTCGACTTGAACTCTTTCGACTTTCCACCGCTCTCGCTGCCATAGTAATTGGTGTCCCTCCTAACAGTCATCATTTTATTCTGAATTTTAACTTTGCTTTCATTTGCAAAATCGTCTTTTGCAGCGTTGCCTTCATTATCTGTTTCGTGTCGGATTACATTTTTGCCTTGCGAGCTCCATCAGCTTTCGGTCTTCCTCGTCACCCATGGTTTTTTAATTTCCCCTTTATGCTGGCATTGTCTTTATATAGATCTTGCCCATAACATGTTGTTATTGCTGATAAATCCACAATTCCCGTGGGTTTCTTGATGAGTTCACATTCTCTGACGAGGCAACTTCTACATCAGTGATGAAATCAAATAACCACAATTTACTGCATTTGGAGGACAGGAAAACCTCAGGAAGTCTGGCAACATTAGATACTAACCAAAAATCAATGTCTGGTGGTCTCTCAGGGAGTCACCCGAACTACGATGATTAAATCTTTTACATATCACCTTGTACCAGCAAGACTCGGCTCGCTGGCACTATGCTCTGAAAGTATGGCCATTCGTAAATGACATCTTAAATGTTCACCTGCCAAATCCCCAATGGAGGACACTTTATGGAGCTATGTAGGATTGATTTTTCCTCATCAAACCCACATTCTTTGGAGGAATTTAGGGCCACGATCACGAATGCAATTCATGACATCACTCAGCAGCAACAAGAGAATGTTTTCAACAAATTGGAAAATCGGATTGAACGATGTGTTATGAAAGATGGCGGTTATTTTTGAAGCCAAAAATTTGAAATGTGTCGAGTACAATCTTTATGAATTGTGCTTTCATGTCAGGTTTAGAGTTTGTTTCTATCATGCGTACATCAAAAATTAGAAAAGTTCAAAGTTGTCCAAAGACTTCCTGGACACCCTGCACAATTTTGGAATTCAAGGTAGACAGCTGTACGTTCTGATGGATTGCTCTAACTTTTTGGCGAGTGCCTTTGCATTGAAAAGCGAACTGTAATGTCTCGTATTCCACCGCATCGCCTGAAAACGCTCTGCACAGAGATCGGTTGAGATTTTTCTATCTCCTGGAAAAACACATTTTGCTGCCAATATCATGGCGCGGGCGGCGAAGCAGCAATTGCAGCATGCATGGCATGGCAGGCGAGGAAATCCATCGCTCGGTGTGATGTATATGGCGAGACGGAGTGCTGGGAGATTGCGTTACCCGGCAGGCGGTTTTAATCTGAATCGCGGGATTGTTTCAAAGTGCCACAATAATTGACGTTTTGCCAGCAAACAAAGAAGGGAAATGGCATTGAGTCGGCGTTCGCAGCCCGTTGGAGGTGGTCGCGTGGTGGCGCTGCAGACCGTTGCCCCTGCGCGGGTTATGTACGAGTCTCGATTACCGTGAAAACAAGGGGCATTACCGACGGTTATAGACGGCCTGCCCACTCGGCTTCGGCGAAATCTTCTAATGGAAGCGTCAAGGTTGGATCATAAGGGATATTTATGATTGAGGACACGTTGGCGATAGGTTGCTGGGGTTTCGAGGAGGGATGCCATTGCTACGCTTCCATTATGCAGAGTGCACACATCCAGCGAAGCCTCTGAGATGTACCATCGACAGATTGATCCTTATTACATACAAAATCGAAAGTAAAACAACTCCTTAAATATTGAATTGCCATAATATCAGCAGTTGAAGAGTCCTCGAGGAGATCCCACAGGATGTGTGAAATCCTTGACTGTCCATTTCACATGAAATCATAATCTCTACTGTAGGAACACATCAGGGTCCATCCCAGTGATGAGTACAGATGTGGATCCGAGGGGTATAGGGTGTGTGTGTGTGTGTTTGCTCATCAAGTTGATTCCCAAAATCCAAATGTTTTGCCGCCACTTTCAGGAGACCATGTGAGCTATGGAGGTAAAGGGTACACGTAACCAAGCGTGCATCCCCCCGAGCGTGACTCGAAGGAAATTACATTCGTGTGAGCAACGCGCGCAGCAATTCCTCTCCCAGACTCCTTGTAACAATCGAGCGATTTTAATTAACGGTAGCCGACATTCGGCCTTTATTTACAACCGGGCTGCGAGGGGGCCGACGCACATCTGAGTAATTAGGCCGCGTTTCACGACCTTATAAACCTTGGACATGTGTTGAGGACCGTGCCAAGATGACCCCTGGTGTTCCTGGGACAAATGTGAGGGTCTGTCTCGGACGGATATCAAAGGAATTCGGACCGCCTTGAGACCGTCGAATTCGACCTTTCGGGAGAGAACTTCGGTGTAGCCATGATTTAACCGCTGCAAAGGTCAAAGGGCAAAGCCTCACGTCCGGTTCGCTATGTTTATTGTACCTGCGTGAGATATCAAATGGAATTGTGAAATAATTATGCTTTGCGTTCGCTGTGAATAATGAAATAGGGAAAAGCTTTCACAATTTAATTAAAATGTTAATTGTATATTTTAATGTTTTCTTGCTTCGACATTTAAAAAAAAACTAATACAGCCCATAATATCTGAGTTCACGCTTATAAAACGTCTTACATCATGTATGAGTGTGGTGGCATTTCCTTTCGACCCCCATCCCCATCCCTTTGTATATATATAATATATATATATATATATATATATATATATATATATATATATATATATATATATATATATATATATATATATATATATATATGGGGCGGTCGATAGGAATGGAAGTGACGTGCATCGTTCACTTGTGATCCAATCAAACATCGATTAAGGAAGACCTTGGCGGTGAAAGAAAGATCCTGTCGTGCGTAGAGAAATGGTGAACGCACATCCTTCGAGATGCGGCTCAAAAGGATGGCGTGCAATTGTGCTCCTAATGATGACCATTCAAAACATCCATATTTCTCATCGTCATCAGATTTAAATAAAGGCCCCAGGTGGTTCTCGAATATATATATATATATATATAAATATTTTAAAACAAATACTATATTTATTTTTAATTCAATCTCTGGGTACTTGTGCGCCGCTGGGTAAACGCTGCACGCAATGCGGTACGTACCGGTACCAACGGTACCCGCGTTGGTAGTTTCGATCGAAGAAGTGCGGTTCGGCACCGGCCGCCCTCACATCAGGGTGCAGCCGGAGGAACTCGAGCAAGGCGCGGGTTCCTCCCTTCTTTACCCCGATGATGATGGCTTGAGGAAGGCGCCTCCGCTCTCCCGAATCCTCCTCGGCGGCGACACTCGCGTTATTGGGGTCCGCGGCGGGCACGGCGATCGGGAGCGGATCCCGCGGAGTCCCCGGCGGTGCCGACGTCGGAGCGGTTCTGGATAGCGCGGGGAGGCAGTAGAGCAGGGCGCACGCGATGTGCGCGATCATGCTGCGCGCGCTCCCGGAACGGTCGACGCTCGCTAAGCCGGACGCATGATCCCCCAGCACGTCCGGCGAGCAGCGCGCGTTCGTCCGGGATCTCCCGCGCCGCCCTTTAAGGCGCACGGACGGGCCGGGGAGGGGGCGCTCCTGCAGCCCCCGCACATCTCGAGCCTAGCATTGGCTTTGCGTAGCGTTAAGGTGCTTTTGATTATCCGGCTGTCTATCTGCACATCTGTCCACGTCTCCGCGTTAAACTCGCTTGTCTGCTGCTTGCTCGACGACCACAAGTGCACATTTTACGTCACTGCGCCCGGACATTTCGAGGCGGCCGAAGTGGTCGCACAGGGCAGATGGTCATGCACGAAGCACCGAGGGAAGACCCGTTCTCTACCAGCGATGAGAACGCCGTTTTCGAACAAGCTCATTGATCCAAATTCTCGTTCGGGCGCATGAGGTTTGCATCAATGGAGGCTGCAGATCATCGTTGTCATGGTCGTCGTCCCCTTTGGGACATTGCGGTCGAGCTGGTTTTCATCCTCACCTGATTACCTTCACTTCACGGCTGAACAACTTATTTTTGCAATACTTCTTCTCCGTCATTGTTTGGAGGAGAAATCCTCAACCATCATTGTCGCTATGGTGATGATGATGATCATGATCATGATCATTATGATGATGACGACACACAGTGCTGCTCACGAGGACAGGACACTGATCACATAATCCAATATTATCAAACTCGTGTCCAAATTTCAACCACCAAACAGCAAGAAGCTCACTCTAACTGTTGTCATGACAACGTTTATAAAATGACGTCACACCATGCAGATTGCCATCCTGCATTAAAGGCACGCTCACGAAGCATTGTTTTATTTTGTTTTGCTCCAAAATGTCAATCTTTGCCAATCCTGATTGATGATTGGACAGTTTCGGTTTACTCTCCGCCTGTCCATACAACTTATCGATCTATTGATCACGCCCTATGCATTTATGTCTAACAAGCATTGATCGCCCAATCAGAAGCTTTCGCGCATTTTATTTTGGAATTCGTCGATTTATCCTATTGATGATGGAAAATTGGAATTGTTATAACACTAAAGTTCAGTTTGATTTCTGGATAAACAAAACCCCAGAAATTGAAAATAAATGTATTAAAGTGTAAACTGTGAGTCTATCGAAGGAAAGATGTATAAGTGGGTCATCATTTGGTTAATTTCCCTACCCTGCCCCCTTCACTTTACGTTTTGTCTCCTCCCCCACCTCTCATCCCACCGTCTCCTGGTCTTACAGGTCACGTGACTTCAGCAACCCATTCCCCGTTGCCGTTATTGCTAATGTTTTCCACTTCTCTGTCTCCCTCTGGTTTTGGCTGTGGACTCCACCTCCTGCCCCTCCCAATGCTCCCTACCTCCTCCCAAATCCGAGGAATTTCTGAGAAACGAAACAGCCTCCTCCACTGAAAGCGCGTTCATGGGATGTATATATGCTCGGTTACGTGGCAGGACAGACATCACTAACAAGTGAACTTCATCCATCATTTTGCGGTTTATTTTAGCCTCACTTACAGTGTTTGTCGGTGCTTCGACACTTCCAGGTGCTTTCGATTTTGTTTCATATGATTCACAATTGTTAGATTCATTGCATTCTGTTTTTGAAAACAAAGTCGAGGCTCATGGAAGAGTGAAGTGGCACAGGTTTTATTTCTTTAAAAGTGGCACAGGTCACAGTCAAGTTAATTTGGTTATGAATTATGATATTTAGGAACAATGTGAAACATTGGATCCAGTAGACTTCATCAAGGTTGCCGTCTATCACTAATGAACGAATACATTGATTGTGGAGTGATGCGAGATTGATCTGTGACAGTTGTGAGAACGAAACGCCCTTCTGAAGTTGTTTGTCCAAGAAGTGACGTCATCGTATAATTATGGCTATAATCTGTACTATAAGACAGATGTCTGTCTGTATTTGTCACCATTTTCTCAGATATGGCCAAACGGATCATCGTCAAACTTTCAGAGGTTCATCAGTGAGTGCCGGGAGTGTTTTATGCAAAAAAGAAAGTTTTTAAATTTTTTGAAGAAAAAAAGTTGATTTTTTGGGGATTTTTTTATCACTGTATAGCGCCTAAGCCTTTGCAGAAATTTGAAAATTGCTATTAAATGACTCCCGACCCATTCCTCACGGAGCTGTAAGGAAATGTTTTTGGCAAAAAAAGGTTTGTTTAATTTTTTGAAAATGCTTTTTTTTAGGGGAATTTTTTTTTGCTTTATAGTGTGTAAGCCTTTGTAGTAATTTGAAAGTGGATATAAAATGATCCTTGGCCCCATTCCTTAGGGGGTGCAGGGAAGTGTTTTTGGCAAAAATTAGAATTTTTTAAAGTTGATTTTTGGGGGGATTTTTTTATTGCTTTATAGTGCATAAGCCTTTATAGCGATTTGAAAGTTGATATTAAATGATTCCCGACCCCATTCTTTAAGGGGTGTAGGAAAGTGTTTTTGGCAAAAAAAATTTTTTTTAAACTTTTTGAAGAAAAGTGGATTTTTTTGAGGGATTTGTTATTGCTTTATAGTGCGTAAGCCTTTATAGTGATATGAAAGTTAATATTAAATGCTCATTGACCCCATTCCTTAGGGGGTGTAGGGAAGTGTTTTGGGCAGAAAAAGTTTTACTTTTTTTTTAAAGTTGATTTTTTGGGGGATTTTAAAAATTGCTTTAGAGTGTGTAAGCCTTTGTAGCGATTTGAAAGTTGATATTAAATTATTCCCGACCCCATTCCTTAGGGGGTGTAGGGAATTGTTTTTGGGGAAAAAGTTTAACTTTGTTTTTTTCGTTCAATTTTTGGGGGATTTTTTTATTGCTTTATAGTGCGTAAGCCTTTGTAGCGATTTGAAAGTGAATATTAAATGCTCATTGACCGAATTATCCTTAGGGGGTGTAGGGAAGTGTTTTTGTGAAAAAAAGTTTTAAATTTTTGAAAAAAAGGTGATTTTTTGGGGGTATTTTTTATTGCTTTATAGTGCATAAGCCTTTGTAGCAATTTGAAAGTTGATATCAAATGATTCCCGACCCCATTCCTTAAGGGAGTATAGGGAAATGTTTTTGGCAAAAACAAAGTTTAAAATTTTTTTGAAAAAAAGTTGATTTTTGGGGGGGATTTTAAAAATTGCTTTGTAGTGCATAAGCCTTTATAGCGATAAGAAAGTTAATATTAAATGCTCATTGACCGAATTATCCTTAGGGGGTGTAGGGAAGTGTTTTTGGCAAAAAAAAGTTTTTTAATTTTTGAAAAAAAGTTGATTTTTTGGGGGGAGATTTTTGTTGCTGTATAATGGGTAAGCCTTTGTAGCGATTTGAAAGTTGATATCAAATGATTCCCGACCCCATTCTTTAAGGGAGTATAGGGAAGTGTTTTTGGGAAAAAGTTTTTAAATTTTTTGTTTTTAAGTTGTTTTTTTTTTGGGAGATTTTTGTTGCTGTATAATGGGTAAGCCTTTGTAGCGATTTGAAAGTTAATAATAAATGATTCCCGCCCGACCCCATTCTTTCGGCCTTAGGGTGTGTAGAGAAGTGTTTTTGGCCCGCACAAAAAAAAGATTTTTTTGGGAATTTTTCAAAATGCCAACAGGATTGGAACATCACCGGGCAATGCCGCGGGAACCCTTCTCGTCTACAACACAGTGAAAAGGTGAGCTGGCTGCACCCTCCTGGTGTTTTACAAACTTTCAGAGATTTGTGCAACAAGCTTCTGAAAAACAAACTTTTTTTTCTTAAAATTTGGAGTGAATTGAACTATTAAATTGTTTTTTTTCATGGAGGTACCGCTGCTAGTTATTGATTGATTGCCAGATTCGAACTAAAATATGTTCATTATTTTTTAAAATCAACTGAAGTTGTCTTTGTTGTTTCTTTTGTTGATGTTGTTGTTGCTGTTGTTCAGGCAGACAATATGAGAAAACTCGAACGTGGAATAACGGGACAGCTGTGGCTGGATTCGCGCCCTTTGTGCGAAGCTGTCGCAGCACTGCTCGTAATTCGCGCCGGAGAAACAAACGTGGCGCGTAAATTAAATTATCAACTCTCCGTTTGGACTCGCCTTACGCCGAAACGTGAGGGGCCTCGACGGGCTGCGGTCGAGACCGAGGGCCGGGGTCACCTCTGCGGGCCGGAACGCATTTCCGCGGCGAATCGCCCTCTGTGGGCGTTGTTTGAACGCGCCCGCGGGGCTTTGTTTGGTCCGCCGGTTCTTACGGTCCTGTGCCTTGAGGGCGAGACGAGCCGGGCCAGCAATATTTCAGGTCCTGCGCCCCGCACCGCGCTGCGACAAGTCCGAGACCATCTGCTTGCGTTATGTTTTGCGAGCCGCTCATTAGCACAACAAAGGCGGACCATGGGACCACACAGCCAGCCCCGGGGGCGCGCAAACCTCCCCGGAGATCGCAGTTAGTATGGTGGGGGGCGGAGAGGGGGAGGAAGGGGGTCGGGGGGGTGCTATGAGTCCTCAAAATCCATGTTGCTCCTCCGCACCGCATTCAGATTATGCGCTTTCTTATAGTGTTGACCTTAAGATGATGATCACGACTATGACTCATGATCTCCATCTTAATGTCAAGCTATATAGAAGTGATCATTCCAATAATAGAAACTTCTGATGATATCTTGATGATGATCATTATGATAATTATATGATTAATATCATTGTTCTTTCATTCATCAGGAAAACAAATTTAAAATTTAATTTTGTCCAGAGTGTCCCGAAGGGGTCATTTAATCCACAAGCTAGGTAGTGGTGGTGGTGGTGGTGGTGGTGGTGGTGGTGGTGGTGTGGCTGTTGTTGTTGATGTTGCAGGTACCGCACCACCCTGTTGATTTGTGAAAAATTGTTTCATGCTGACTTCTGTTGAGGAGCTGGAACATAGAACGAATCAGGAGACCACAGAACAAAACGAACAGCAAAAGGAAAGGGGTGGAAACACTCAACAGCAGGGTTGAGGGACAAAATGGAGATAAACTTTGAAGATCATGGTTTTGAGGAAGAATGAGGATGCGGGGAGGACACAGGGGATAGACATGATGGATACAGAAGCAAACTCTCAGGAAGGAAAACAAGAATGTTGGAAAGAGATTTGCTCGGGGAGGGTTGACGGGGATATAAAAGATCATGGTTTTGGATGGGAGATGATATTTGATGGTGGTGAACAGCAGTTTATATATGAACCACCAATCCCTTTTGGGTGGTGGTTTGGTGGTGAACAGCAGTTTATATATGAAACACCAATCCCTTTTGGGTGTTGGTTTGGTGGTGAACAGCAGTTTATATAAGAACCACCAATCCCTTTTGGGTGTTGGTTTGGTGGTGAACAGCAGTTTATATAAGAACCACCAATCCCTTTTGGGTGTTGGTTTGGTGGTGAACAGCAGTTTATATATGAACCACCTATCCCTTTTGGGTGGTGGTTTGGTGGTGAACAGCAGTTTATATATGAACCATCAATCCCTTTTGGGTGGTGGTTTGGTGGTGAACAGCAGTTTATATATGAACCACCTATCCCTTTTGGGTGGTGGTTTGGTGGTGAACAGCTGTTTATATATGAACCACCTATCCCTTTTGGGTGGTGGTTTGGTGGTGAACAGCTGTTTATATATGAACCACCTATCCCTTTTGGGTTGTGGTTTGGTGGTGAACAGCTGTTTATATATGAACCACCTATCCCTTTTGGGTGGTGGTTTGGTGGTGAACAGCTGTTTATATATGAACCACCTATCCCTTTTGGGTGGTGGTTTGGTGGTGAACAGCTGTTTATATATGAACCACCTATCCCTTTTGGTGGTGGTTTGGTGGTGAACAGCTGTTTATATATGAACCACCTATCCCTTTTGGGTGTTGGTTTGGTGGTGAACAGCAGTTTATATAAGAACCACCTATCCCTTTTGGGTGTTGGTTTGGTGGTGAACAGCAGTTTATATATGAACCACCTATCCCTTTTGGGTGGTGGTTTGGTGGTGAACAGCAGTTTATATAAGAACCACCTATCCCTTTTGGGTGTTGGTTTGGTGGTGAACAGCAGTTTATATATGAACCACCTATCCCTTTTGGGTGGTGGTTTGGTGGTGAACAGCAGTTTATATATGAACCATCAATCCCTTTTGGGTGGTGGTTTGGTGGTGAACAGCAGTTTATATATGAACCACCTATCCCTTTTGGGTGGTGGTTTGGTGGTGAACAGCAGTTTATATATGAACCACCTATCCCTTTTGGGTGGTGGTTTGGTGGTGAACAGCTGTTTATATATGAACCACCTATCCCTTTTGGGTGGTGGTTTGGTGGTGAACAGCAGTTTATATATGAACCACCTATCCCTTTTGGTGGTGGTTTGGTGGTGAACAGCTGTTTATATATGAACCACCTATCCCTTTTGGTGGTGGTTTGGTGGTGAACAGCAGTTTATATATGAACCACCTATCCCTTTTGGGTGGTGGTTTGGTGGTGAACAGTAGTTTATATATGAACCACCTATCCCTTTTGGGTGGTGGTTTGGTGGTGAACAGCAGTTTATATATGAACCACCTATCCCTTTTGGGTGGTGGTTTGGTGGTGAACAGCAGTTTATATATGAACCACCTATCCCTTTTGGGTGGTGGTTTGGTGGTGAACAGCTGTTTATATATGAACCACCTATCGCTTTTGGGTGGTGGTCAATTGTCCTGCTCTTTAGAGATGTCTGTCATCTCATTTTACCTCTGCCACCAAAGCTGGATGGAGGATGTGTTTTCACCCATGTCTGTTGATTTGTCTGTCTGTTTGTTTGTTGTGAACAAAATATCTCAAAAATTTGTGGACAACTTATGACAAAATTTGGTGGATAAGTTGATTAGGCGACAAGAACAAACCGATTCGATTTTGGAGGTCTGGATCCAGATCTGTCCTATCAGTAGGATACAAAACGTAAGGTGGTCAGCTTTGCGGAGGTATGCGCTCTACGTAGTACATCATCACCACCATCATCATCCTATTTTCAGTACGTAGACTGCGTAACGCCGAAAGCCTCACCAACCCACGACTTGGGTAAAGCACTACTCGCCATGTTTGCCAAGTGTGGGTTGGTGAGAGAGTTTCGGCAGCAATTTGGATTGAATTTGCAATTAGTTCTGCCTTCCGGTGACAGGTCGCCTATTCTTAGTGAGAGACACCGTGACATCTTTACGTCCACCAACGAGCAGACGGGTCCTCTAACATTACATCTATCCAAGGGACGGCGAACACAATGATGACTTGTCCTGCATGCGTAACACCAGGACGGTAGTTTATAGAGCTCAGAAAAAAGTGTGCATACCTCTTGGCTACGGTACCTGCCCACCACTTCCAGGAATCTTACTATAATTCACCAAAAGTCTGTCTGTCTGTATGTTCCCAGGTACCGCAAAAACGGCTGAACCGATCGCAACGAAATTTTGGGTGTGTAATCCTGGGACCCCTTGGAGTAAAATAGTTACCTTCGCAAAAGCGGAAGGTTATGTTTTGATCGCTGTGTATTTATTTGTATGTCTGTGTGTGTGTATGTTAATCGCATAACTCAAAAAGTATTCAACCGAATTGCATGAAATTTGGTGGGATGATTGGTTATTATACGGGACACATTTGATTAGATTTTGGGAAACAGATTTGCTCAAATTCTGACTATTTTTAACTCGATCGTATTTCACTCAAAGTTATGAGCGACTGAAGAAGAAGATGTCCATCCAGGACGTCATCACTATAACGCGATCTCCCGCGATCATTTCAACCTCAAAAAAAATTATAATTGCAGATTTGTCAAGAGATGAGGCATATTAACAAACGAATGAAACAGATTTGCTCAAATTCTGACTATTTTTAACTCGATCGTATTTCACTCAAAGTTATGAGCGACTGAAGAAGAGGATGTCCATCCAAGACGTCATCACTATAACGCGATCTCCCGCAATCATTTCAACCTCAAATGAAATTCAAATTGCAGATTTGTCAATCGGGGAGGCATATTAACAGACGAATGAAACAGATTTGCTCAAATTCTGATTTTTAAAAATCGATCGCATTTCACATAAAGTTTCACATCGCATACACTCCCATGCCAAGTACAGAACAGTAGCTGCGGCGAAGGTATGCGCTCTACCGAGTGCCCGGACTAGACCTAGAACGGGCACTCGGTAGAGCGCATACCTTCGCCGCAGCTACTTTTGTTGCCAAAATAAAATTTTTCTAGGTTCTAGGTTCTAGGTTCTAGGTTCTAGGTTCTAGGTTCCGAACGGGTCCCTAGTTTGCATTGTTTTTCCATTTTTTCCCCAATTTTCAAATTTTTCCAATTTCAAATTTTTCCAATTTTCCAATTTTTCCAAACACGATGGAATAATATTTACCGATATGAACAGTGATGTGGCTTTTATTGAAATTCTACAAATACTGTTTAGATTTTGATGATTTGCGTGTGATATGATTTAACGTATGTTTATATAAATCGTTTAAAATAAAAATAAAAAAAACCTTAAATCTCTGATATTTTGCCTTTTCATTTGGGCCTCCCAATTGAAGCTCCGCCCATAGGGCGGGTACCGTTGCGAGTAACATTAATAACAGAATTGAGTTTGCTTTTAACAGACCCCCCCCCCCCCCCCCCCCCCTTCTCGCTCTCATGCCGGGTGGCACTTGAAGCACTCCCATGGGACTACATCGGTCTTGATAACAATATGAAACATAACAAAGGGACGGGATAAAAGGTCACGGTGGTGCTACATCTCATGCAAACCTGGACCCACAAGATTGTCAAACTCATATGTAGCCACCAGTGGTTCCTTCCCAGACACACAGTCACCTGCCGCTCGCCCACACGAGTCGGAATAACTCTCGCAAATGTGGTACTTCCATCCGACGTATTCGAGGGTGTGACCCTAATTTGCAGCGCTGGCCCCTGGGCGGCGTGTGGTGTTGGCGAAGTGTTTGGCCGTGATTGCAGCTTCACCACACGGTGCAAACTTCAAACTGATGTGGACAAACCATGCGTTCTGATTCCTCGAGCAAAGGACGAGGTGGGAGTTCAAATGAGCAACAGGTTGTTTCATCAACTTCTGAGTCTGAACTCAACCAATCCATGACAGTCAAGGCAGAAAGAATGATTCATGTGATACTCTGTTACTCCGATACTCTGTTACTCCGACACTCTGTTACTCCGATACTCTGTTCCTCTGATACTCTGATACTCTGTTACTCTGATACTCTGATACTCTGATACTCTGATACTCTGTTACTCTGATACTCTGTTACTCTGATACTCTGTTACTCCGATACTCTGTTACTCCGACACTCTGTTACTCTGACACTCTGATACTCTGTTACTCCGACACTCTGTTACTCTGTTACTCTGATACTCTGTTACTCCGACACTCTGTTACTCTCATATTCTGTTACTCCGATACTCTGTTACTCCGACACTCCGACACTCTGATACTCTGATACTCTGATACTCTGATACTCTGACACTCTGTTATTCCGACACTCCGACACTGTTACTCTCATATTCTGTTACTCCGATACTCTGTTACTCCGACACTCTGTTACTCTCATATTCTGTTACTCTGATACTCTGTTACTCTGATACTCTGTTACTCCAATACTCTGTTACTCTGATACTCTGTTACTCCGACACTCTGTTACTCCGACACTCTGTTACTCCGACACTCTGATACTCCGACACTCTGATACTCCAACACTCTGTTACTCCGACACTCTGTTACTCTGATACTCTGATACTCCAACACTCTATTACTCTCATATTCTGTTACTCCGATACTCTGTTACTCCGACACTCTGTTACTCTGACACTCTGTTACTCTGACACTCTGTTACTCCGACACTCTGTTACTCCGACACTCTGTTACTCCGACACTCTGATACTCCGACACTCTGATACTCCGACACTCTGATACTCCAACACTCTATTACTCTCATATTCTGTTACTCCGATACTCTGTTACTCCGACACTCTGTTACTCCGACACTCTGTTACTCCGACACTCTGTTACTCTGACACTCTGTTACTCCGACACTCCGACACTCTGTTACTCCGACACTCTGTTACTCCGATACTCTGTTACTCCGATACTCTGTTACTCCGATACTCTGTTACTCCGACACTCTGTTACTCCGACACTCTGATACTCTGTTACTCCGACACTCTGTTACTCTCATATTCTGTTACTCCGATACTCTGTTTCTCCGACACTCTGTTACTCTGACACTCTGTTACTCTGACACTCTGTTACTCCGACACTCTGTTACTCTGATACTCTGTTACTCCGATACTCTGTTACTCCGCCTGCGATTCTGACGCACAATTCTCTGTTACAGAAACTTGGGTGCTGCAGAAGCAGTTTCTTGGCAAGGTTATACTGGGTGGTTTGCCATTCCCTTCCCAGTAGTACTTAGAGCAGGAATTTGGAATCTGTTGAGGGTGCAAGCAATAATTCGCGTAATCTTCGCAAAGGACACCATTTTAGGTCCATCCGAGGGACTGCACACACATTGATGAATCTCCGTGCTTTCGGGCTAGGCCATCCTGCCAGGCCATGTTTGATGACTGTCTTTATATTTGTTGTAAAATGACTGAAGTGGTAGACCTTTTTCAAAATGGGTGCTCAAGCTCCTTCATTCTCCATCACCGGTGAATAAAAGCTTACGTGTCTAAATGAAAAGTAGTCTGAACATTTTGCAACTAAAATGTGTTTATCTTTGCCTTTCAATCACTTCCTGGCCCAGCATTTCTTCTCATCAGATAAAGTTGTCGACAACTGCCATTATTCTGAGTCTTGAGTTTCAAAACGCTGCGTACCAGATGGGCTACGACCCACGGAAATCTTTTCTGGTTTGATTTGAAGTGAGCTCCCTGGCTCTGAGACAATGTCCATGATACTCAACCACACAGATGTATTGCAATGTGGCAAGTGGAGAGACAGGGAGAATAGGGGAGTTGTCGTCAGCGGTTAAAAAGGGATCACGGTCAGCAAAAAGTCAGAATTCCATAAACACCTTCGTAATAGGATTTGCACCGGGCCATATGACCCAGGCCTGTCGATGTCATAATCCAGATGGTGTGCCCACACTACGAGGGGCAGAACGCGAGAAATGCACTTCAACGTCCACCTGAGAAGGGACACCCGGTTGTACTATGATAGGTACAACGTACACTAGACTGGTCGTTTATAGACAGGTGGCAGGCCAATAATCAAACCCAGACTGGATAACGCAAAGACTGATTGCCTGGAAGCTATCATGTGAGCCTCCTTTCGGAATCAAACCCAGAGAGCACAGGTAAACCCTGAAAGTTACAACTGAGGTACCTCGTAACACGCTTGCACTTGAACAGGTGCACCATGTTTACTTGTGGAACAACAATTCACCCAATACAAGGTATTCTTGCTTTGTCTAGCAATTCAAACCCATATATTGTTGCTTATTACGTGACTCGTATGTATTTCACATCATGTATGTGAGACAGCTTGCTTCCATAATTGATGGAAATATAACAGCTTGGTGTCTGCCATACCAAGATCCTTGTACTCATGCAATGAACAGGTGAGCCAGCATGAAAGACATCAAACAGCGCTCTTCAATGAAACACCTCGATGGAACAACAGTTCCTACTGCAGGCAGGATCCTCAGCACAAGAGATCAAATGAGCAATTAGATTGGAAGTGGCCAGTTTGCTGTAAAGGACATCGGGATTCTGGAATCCAGTTGATGCCGGAGGCGAATGATATTGGCGGGGGTGACCAATGTGACACAAAGTCATCAGTGATATCAATAATTGAACAGACTCCTTTAGACCAAGCTCCATATTCAGAAAGATGAACATTTTAACCTCTGCTGTGCTTTGCTTTGTTGCCGTTCCTACATAAGCTCAACCAGCAATGTTCCGCAAAACAATCCCGAGTTTAATAGGAATGCAGGTTTGGCTGGAATCTGTTCATACTCAATGCGGTGAGCTCTTTGTGGTGTATACTAGGCCAGTGTGTGCCCTGGGTGCATATCCTGTAGTGTGTTCAATCACTATTTTGTGTGAGGCAGGATGTGTTGTGAGTGAGACTCATGGAACCTATGGTTTAGGAATGGAAGTGGACAATGGGGGGGAGGAAGGAGGTGTGGAGAATGGAAGATGGAGTGATTGAAATGAGGCATCAGAGAAAAAACAATATAAATCACCGAACCCCCCAATCCACACCCACAATTTGCCTTCTCACCTTCCCCTCACTCAGCCATCTATGAAAAACAAACTGGCCATGCTGAGAGCAAAGGAACTCATTCAGCGAGCATTGATGGAGAAAGAGTCTGTCCTAGTGGAATGAAACAACTTTGCAATCCCCTTGGGAAGTGTTCAGCATCTCGGATGATCAGAGCCTCATTCCCAGCTCGCCGTCCTCCCAGGAAAACTGGGGTGTACCGAGAGGAGGTTGGAGGTAAGTGTGCGGGCAGGCATGAAGCAGCCGCCTCGCAGTGCCTGCTAATTAAGGGGAACGGCGTTCCAGGCGGCTCCCGGGCCAGATGGAGGGGTCATTGTTTCGATGGCAGTGCTTCATTGCGACAGGCCCACAATCGATTGCTCTCAGGCCTCAATTTCAGCCCTACAAGAATGCCCTTTGTTTTCTATGTTCGCTAACAGGCCCTAATTCCTTAATAGCGCGACGACATTTGGGCCTTTCGGTTCCTTACCGAAATGTTCTTCCTTGCCGAGGGCAGAAACGATCCATCATGCCACACTGTCTTGTCTTATTGCTTGTGTGCATCAGAACGACAGGGATGGGCCTCGTGATGATGGAATAGTCTAATTACTGTTTCACTGCAAGTACAATATGCCTGTTGCACATTGCTTTATGGTTTGTCCTTCCATGCAAGCAAGATCTTGCCACACACCTGTGATTATAAGCATCTTATTTTACTGCAAACATCAGTAGGTTTGTACTTGAAAGCTCGCCCATTTGGTGGTGGTTCATATGCACCCTATGCTACTGATTGGATCATTTTCTAGGGGCAACAGGAGCTCAAACTCAGAAACCAAAGATCTCAAGCGAGGCACCTTACCGATAAGCCAACACCATGCTTGTCCATTTGATGGACTAATAATACCCACTCGCTCTGGGAGCAAAATATGGTGTTAGTACCCCCCTCCCTTATGCAGGGATCAGTGGTTAAACCAGTTGCAATATTCCACGTGTACAGGTGGAAATAGCAAGTCGTCACCCCAATATCACAGGGTGGAGAGGGAGGGTGGTATGATATGACCAGACCCATGCCTGGACCCTGCGTACCCCGAGCAGGTATGCAAAATTTGATGGAGATAGAGCAAGATGTTTTCAATCATATAAGGTACATACATACATGCATGCACGCATACTTACATATGGCAAAACATGCGAAAAAAGGATATTTTATAACATAATTATGTGGTTGTTGTCGTGCTCCTTCTGTGTACTAATATACAGTCATGTGAAAAAGTAAGTACACCCCATGTAAAGTTTTGACTTTTTCAACATATTTCAACATACAGCTATTTGATCTTCATTTCAACAATATTGATAGATAAAGGTGATATAATATAACAAATATCATTAAACATTTACATTTTGTAGTCCATTGTATAATTTAAATAAACATAAATGCAAATTTCACATGTGGAAAAAGTAAGTACACCCTTGGCTCTAATAGGTGGTATTGCCCCCTTTGGCAGAAACAACCTCAAGTAGGCGTTTCTTATAACTGTCTACCAGTCTCTGACATCGACTGGGGGAAATTTTTGCCCACTCCTCCATGCAGAATTCTTTCAGCTGTGCGATGTTTGAGGGGTTTCTTGCATGCACAGCTCGTTTCAAATCCCCCCACAACATCTCGATGGGATTTAGATCCAGGCTTTGACTTGGCCATTCCAGAACCCTCCATTTCTTTCTTTTCAGCCATTCCTTGGTGGATTTACTGGTATGTTTAGGGTCATTGTCATGTTGCAAGGTCTACCTTCGGTTGAGCTTCAACTTTCCGACAGATGGCCTCACATTATCCTCAAGCACCCTCTGGTACAATGAAGAATTCATAGTGGATTCTATGATGGTGAGCTGCCCAGGCCCTGGTGCAGCAAAGCTGCCCCAAACCATAATATTTCCACCACCATGCTTTACAGTTGGTATCAGGTTCTTGTGGTCAAATGCTGTCTTTGGTTTTCGCCAAACATGTCTTCTGGTACTGTGGCCAAATAGCTCTACCTTTGACTCATCTGTCCAGAGCACATTGTTCCAGAAGTGCTGGTCTTTGCCTAGGTGTTTATTGGCAAACTTTGGTCTTGCCCTGATGTTCTTTCTGGACAGCAAAGGTTTCCTCCTGACATACCTCCCATGTAGATCAAATTTGTGCAGCCCCTTTCTAATGGTAGACTCGTGCACTTTGACATCAACAGTGGCAAGAGCTACCTGATGGTCCCGTGATGACATTCAGGGGTTCTTAGAGACTTCTTTCAGCATCTTGCGGTCTGCTCTCAGGCTGAACTTGCTGGGGCGGCGTGGCCTGAACAAGTTGGCAGTTGTTTGGAATCTTCTCCACTTGTAGATGATCTTCCAGACAGTCAAATGATTGATTTCAAATTGTTTGGAGATCTTTTTAAATCCCTTCCCAGACTCGTAGGCAACTATAGACTTCTTTCTGAAGGCCTCAGAGAGCTCTTTTGATCTAGGCATGGTAACGCCGCACACTTCAACAACAAAGAGCAAACCAAACTAAATGTCTGAGGTTTAAATAAGACAGGTTCCTCCAAGATCCTCTCTAACGATGTTGTAATCATTTGCACCTGATAGCGGGGCAGCTAAGTGCCAAATATCAGTACAATTGTTCAGATTGTGGTAAAAGCACCAAATTTCGTACAGTTCATCTTGAATACATAATAATCGATTTCAGATATAGTGCCAAGAAAAAAATCCCCCTGGTGGCCATATTTGGCCAAAATCCAAGATGGCCACCAGCAGAGCCGTGCATTTCTATTAAACCCGATATTTTCTTTAATATTCAAGCTACAGACATGAATAAAACATCATTTTGTATGTTTTCAGACACAAGGAATCGAATTACAGCATTAATTCTTTCATAAAATGCATATATTTCAGCATAAAGGGCATGTTTATGTCGAAATTGTCAACAATCGACGAACAATTGACCGGATTACAATTTGGAATATTCACGATGACAACAGTCGGAAAGGTGAATGCTTACTTTTTAATATGACTATTAACTGTATTCAGAAACAATTCTTTTCTCTTTTCTGTCAGGTCTACATGTATGGCGCCAATGATGCCATCCAGGTGTTAAGTCTGAACTTTCGGAGCTCCCACAATGTCGACACGGAAAAAGTGTAAGCTCATTGAACATGAGAAGCTGTCCTCACCTCGAAACACACCAGGACCTATTGATTGGACAATATGTGTGCTATGTCAAGAACGTTCGACTGCACCACTTCAGTGTCCTGCACTATCAAAACGAACAGATGTGGGAGCTGGTTATGACACATTGGCTGACAATTTGAAATGTTTTCATGACTTGGGCAAGCTAGCGGTGGCTATAGATATATCACAGCTTGATGAGGGCGATGGCATTGCAAATACGTTGTCCAAACATAGTGCCAAATGGCATCACTCCTGCCGCTTGAAGTACTCTGCTAGTAGGCTGACAAGACTACAACCGGTGGAACCATGCACCAGTCAGAAAGGAGATGGTCCTTATATGCGTCGACAAGCTAGTGAAGATCAAAGTAGTGATACATGTTTCTTCTGTGACATAATGGGCACAGAAAGTAGTCCGCTGCACGAAGCAATGACGTCAAAACTTACACAACGTGTCAATCACTGTGCTTTCAAGCTACAGGATCAAAAGCTAATTGCCAAACTTAGTGCGGGTGACCTAGTGGCACAGGAAGCGAAATACCATTCAGCATGTCTGGTGAAACTGTACAATGCTAGCAACAAGAAAGTAGAGGAAGAACAAAACCAGAGCCCAGATGGACAGGCTCACGGTATAGCTTTGGTCGAGGTAATTGGCTATATCGAAGATATACGTTTAGCTGACAAGACCGTGGCTCCAATATTCAAATTGAGTTATCTCCTGCAGCTGTATACGGATCGCTTACGAGAGCTAGGGGTGGACATATCGGGCCGTATAAACTCTACACGTCTGAAAGAGAGACTCCTTGCCCATGTATCAGGTCTTCACGCGTACAGGCAAGGTCGCGACATCCTTCTGACATTCGAAGAGGATGTAGAACTTGCTCTGAAAGATGCATGTTTGGATGACTTCGATGATGAAGCTATTTGCATAGCAAAGGCAGCACAGATTATTCGCCGAGACATGCTGAAGAAGCACACATCACACTTTGATGGCTACTTCGAAAAAGGATGCCAAGAAGATGCTGTACCAAAGTCGTTGGTAGCACTACTTGGTATGCTAATGGATGAACCCAATATAAAGAACAAGGCATCAGACACAGTGAGACAAGCAACTCTGAGTCTCGCTCAGCTGTTGCAATACAACAGTCATGTGAGAAGGCGCCAGGAGTCCACCAATTCGCATCACTGTAAGGACAGAGAGACCCCACTGCCTGTTTATATTGGCCTGATGATCCATGGACATACGCGTAAACGTGAACTGGTGGATATACTGTTTCATCTCGGCTTGTCAGTTTCATATGACAGGGTTCTTGGCATATCGACAGAACTTGCCATCTCAGCGTCTGAGCAATATCAAACTGATGGGGTTTTGTGTCCACTTGTCCTGCGTAAAAATCTATTTACAACTGCTGCAGTGGACAATATCGACCACAACCCCAGCTCAACTACAGCATGCGAGGCCTTTCATGGTACAGGAATATCCCTGTTTCAAAACCGAGCAACAGCGTCTGATGGTATTGTACGTGAACCCGCCATTCTGCAACCAACGTCTTCAAAAACACAGATACCACCACTTCCGGACTCGTACACAACTTTGACACCAGTTACACTGATCAAGAAGGATCCCATTGTTCCATTGCAGAATGGTCCACTAACATGTGACAAAGAACTTGTGAAATCTGCTGTTGACTGTGAAACTAAATGGCTGAACAATACCCAAGACCTTATCACCAAAGAGCTTCAGAGCACAGATGAGCCAATATCGTGGGGTGCGTTCCATGCAAACACACTGGAAAGTCCAAGAAACTTTGATGTCACAATTACATCACTGTTACCGTTGTTCTCAGACGAATCCAAGTCTGTCGCCATGATCCGTCATGCAATGGATGTTGTAAAATCTGCGGTTGAACTTCTGAATTCTGGTCAGGTACCAGTGTTAACAGCGAACCAGCCTCTGTTTGCAATTGCAAAGCTGATCCAGTGGAACTGGCCAGATGTGTATGGAGAAGAAAAGTTTGTTATTCTGCTTGGTGGACTCCACACAGAGATGGACATCTTGAGAGTCCTTGGAAAGTTGCTGGACGGAAGTGGCTGGACACATTCGCTAACCCAAGCAAACGTTGCCACAGCAGGGATGGCTGACTCATTTTTAAAGGCGTCGCATGTTACAAGAACGAGGCATGCCCATCAAGTCACTTCTAGTGCATTGTCAATCCTCATGCGTAAAGCTTACGACACCTACACGTGTGAGGAAATAGAACCATTGGCCTTTGACAAGTGGTGCCTTAAACAAGCTGAGATGTCTCCACAGTTCCAGTACTGGCTGATCATTATACGATTAGAGCTCCTCGTTTTGGTGTATGTGAGGACTATTCGTGAAGGGAACTTCGCACTCTACGTCGCAGCCCTAGAAGCAATGGCTCCCTGGTTCTTTGCCCTTGATCAAACACACTATTCCAGATGGATTCCCGTTCATATTCGGGACATGGTTACACTGCAGGACAGACTTCCTGATGTAGCGAGGCAGTTTGAACAAGGTGACTTTGTGGTGCACAAAACAAATCGTCCATTCTCAGCTCTTGCCATATATCATGCACACGAACAAAATAATGCGGTCGTAAAGGGTGATGGTGGGGCGGTTGGTCTTCTGCAAAATCCACGAGCACTCCTACGGTGGATGGTAGCAGGTCCTGAACTGGCTAGGGTTGTACATGGCTTTGAAACAGTTGCCCTCGAGAGCAGTACTTCGAAGAACAATCTTAAGCATCATGAGCATATGCTGTCCGCACAAGTCTCCTTTGCAAAAGATGTCACGACGCTCGTTCAAGTAATTGATGACATGGGAAATCCATTCACAGACGAAAGCGGGGACTTGCTGGTCTTGGATAGCCGAGATATTGTTGATTCAGAAATAGCGGATAACGTGCGCTCCATAGAGAATTTGGGCCAGCAGCAGTATGAGCAATATGTCAAAGAGCGTATGTTAGAGAGAACAACCCCTATAATGGATCCCATCAAGAGAAACAACATACCTTTGTTCAGCCGACCACCACCAAAGGTCTCATCTAAAGCAACACACCTATCATCACTTAAAAGTGACTGTGCACTGTTTTCGAGACTCTACATAGCTTCTCAAATGCGCGAAGGGGACCTGGAAAATTTCTTCAGGCACGAGAACCACGCGTATCCTCCTTCTCTGTCACAGCTTGGGAAACTCCGGTTTGGGACAAAAGCTGACCTCACGGAATGTTTAGAAAAGCTATGCAAACCCAGTGGAGAAGCCCCTGTAGCTGATGTTATCATATTGGATGGAGCAGCAATCGTCAACATGTTGAGACCAGTAGGGACCAAAACCTTCCAGGAATACGCTACCCTAGTGTTTCTGCCGTACATCAAAGCACAGCTACGAAACGTCTCGGGAGTCGATATCGTTTGGGACATGTACAGCCAAGGGAGCCTTATATCCACAGCTAGAGAGAAACGAGGCAAAGGTATTCGGAGACGTGTAACAGCAGCAAACACTATTCCAGGAAACTGGCAGGAGTTCCTGCGTTTGGACAACAAGACTGAGCTCTTCGAATTCTTGGCACATCAGGTATTACCGTCACCAATCACCATGCTTAATATAATTCTTAATATATGCAAATAATTGTACATAACATTTAATATACAATGTAGTTTCATTAACCATGTTAGCAAGTGTGCGTACTACTGATATACCAATGCTCTATACCAATATGAATCTATAATCACTAATACTTCTTTACTGTCGCTACTTCTAACCATAGGTGGTGGAAAATCTCTCCACAGAGAAGGAAGTGTACACGACATGTGGAGAGAATGTGTTGTGTACTCGTGTGAAAATCGCAACATCACATTGCTTAAAATCGGTCAAATTTTTCACCGATTTCAGATAATTTGGCACAAAAAAGCCCTTTATGTTGAAATAAATGTATTTTATGAAAGAATTAATGCTGTAATTGGATTCCTTGTGTCTGAAAACATACAAAATGATGTTTTATTCATGTCTGTAGCTTGAATATTAAAGAAAATATCGGGTTTAATAGAAATTCACGGCTCGGCTGGTGGCCATCTTGGATTTTGGCCAAATATGGCCACCAGGGGGATTTTTTTCTTGGCACTACATCTGAAATCGATTATTATGTATTCAAGATGAACTGTAGGAAATTTGGTGCTTTTACCACAATCTGAACAATTGTTTCACATATCTGCCCCGCTATGAGCTGGTGCACCTGATTCTAATTTTAGGTATTTGAAGTAGTGATAAATGTAGGGGTGTACTTACTTTTACTACATGCGAAATTAGCATTTGTTTATTTAAATTATACAATGGACTACAAAATGTAAATGCTTCATGATATTTGTTATATTATATCACCTTTATCTATCAATATTGTTGAAATGAAGATCAAATAGCTGTATGTTGAAATATGTTGAAAAAGTCAAAACTTTACATGGGGTGTACTTAATTTTTCACGTGACTATGTATATATTGTCGTGCGACTACCCTGTAGTGAAAACCGCAGGGTGACACGAATGACCAAACAAGCTTTAATGATTCTTTCAGAATCATTGGGATCTCCCGCGATGAAGCTAATTCCGAGAGCCTTTCACTCACGCACCGCAGGCAGGTTGGTGGTCTTTCCGTCTTCTACCAACTCCTCTCTGGCCTAGCTCCCCCAGCTCTGTCTGTGCTCTGTCCCCCAAATATTCCTACAGGTCGCACAAGAGCTGCCTGCATCCCTCTTATGGTTAAACTGCCAAAATCAAGACTCTCTATTCACCTTCACTCTTTCATTCCCCTTTTCTCCCGCCTCTGGAACAACCTCCCTCACTCTATTCAATCCCACTCCTCCCTCCAGGTCTTTAAAACAGCTGTTCACCACCATCTCTTATCTTCCCCCATCCAAAACCTTGATCTCTTCTTCCCCTGTTAATTCACCCCCGATGTGGTGTGTACAGAGATGATAGCATGAGTTGTGTACAGAGTCAGGTGGATGAAGAGGTTGTTGAATGTATGTGTGAGAGAGGGTTCAATTCCGGAGGAGTGAAGGAAAGGGTTAATTGTGCTGATATTGAAGTGGAACGAGGATGTTTAAGATTCGGGAAGTACAAGGGGATTACACTTCTTAGGCATGTCATAAAGGTGTTGGAGAGGGTTCTGGAATGGAGGATAAGGAAGGTTGTGGAGAAGGAGATCTGAGAAGAGCAGCAGGGTTTTAGAAAGGGTAGGGGAATGGCAGATGGGATGTTTGCGCTGAGGCAGCTGGTGGAGAAGAGGGTAGAGGTGCAAGGTGAAATGGCATTGGGATTTGTGGATCTGGAGGAGGCCTGCGACACTGTTCTGACAGAGATAATGGTGGCGACACTGAGATGGATGGGAGTGCCAGAAACAGAAGTTAGGTTGGTGGAAGGGATGTACAAGGGAATGAAGGAAAGAGTTTTGGGTCGTCCTGGGATGTCGGAGGAGTTCAGTGTGAACATCGGTTTGAGGCAGGGAAATTCTGTCAGCCCACTCCTGTTTATCATGGTGATGGACCTCGTAAGCAGGAAGGTAAACATGAAATGTATTCTGGTGAGGATGTTGTATGTGGACAATCTGGCTGTTGTGGTGGAGAGTGGGTGGGAGATGCAGGAAGTACTTGGTGAGTGGGAGGAGACATTTGAGAAACATGGGCAGAAAATAAACATGGAGAAGACAGAGGTGATGTGCATCGGCCAGCAGAGAAAATAAATGAATATCAGGTTAGCGGGGAGGGAGATCAGACAAGGAAATAGGTTTGCGTATTTGGAAGGAACAGTGACCGGGGATGGTAAGTCAGAGGCAGAAGTGTGAAGGGGGATTCAGGTGGGTGTGAATGCATGGAGGAGGGTGGATGGAGTAATGGCAGAGCAGATATCAAGGAGATTGAAAGGATTGGTTCTGCTGATGTCGTGCGTAATGCCGGCCTATCTTTATGGTCTGGAGACGGCGGCACTGACAGAGAGACAACAATAGAGGCTGCAGGTTTGTGAGAATAACTGGGTCAGGAGGATTGCAGGAGTGAAGAGGGTGGATAGAAGGAGAATGGATGAACTGAGGGAGGAGATTGGTGTGCAGATGAGTTTGACGAGGAGCTTCGTGAAATGCCAGCTGACATGGGCTGCACATTTGGTGTGGATGGGGGAAGAGAGAATGGCTTAGAGAGCGGATAGGTTGAGGGAACAAGGTAGAAGGAAAAGAGGTAGAACACAGTTGAGATGGGAGGATTTGTGAAGAGGGATATCAGAAAGATCATGGTGGCTGGAGGGTGGAGAGAGTTGGCTGAGGACCGAGGGAAGTGGAGGAGGATCGTGGTCAAGGCAAGGCAGGAGCTCGGTGCCATCAGACCTCACCCCTTATTAAGAGAAGAGGAAGTGAACAACAAAATATGATAATAGGCTAAACCAATGATATCTAAATGCAGTTAATCCTGCTAGTTTTGAATGAAACTATGCTTCTGCAACTATTATTGGAGGTCTACGTCAATGTAAGGAGCTTCAATTATTCATATACACCTAGGTCACTTAAATTCGCCTCGATTTACAGTTTCTTATCATCAGTACAACATTATATTTACCACATTATTGCCAGCAAAGACGCGTCAATCGGTTAATTTTCGAAACTCAAGGAGTAAGCCATTTGCTCAAAGTTTATATTTTCTGCAGATAATTGTTAAGGATAAGTAAGTCTCTGTATTGATCATACACTGCAAAGGTTGCCAATAAATAAATAACACTTAGGAATCAGCAAGGAAAGTTAAAGAGAAAAGTAATTAAAACTTCCGAGGAGAGGAAAGACAAATCGAGAAACGTTATTAGGCGAGGAACAATCTTGGATGGGTCTCCAATCTGACAGCAGAATACTTAACTGAAGGTGATTAAGGCAGGAATTTGTAATTTGTTCCGGGTGTCGGTGATAACTTGCTTACTCTTGGTGAAGGACACCATGGGATATTGAAGGTGGCCGACAACTAGTGCTGGCAGATGGATCCTTCGGCTTCACGACATTCCATTGGACAGCACAAATTGATGCCTCAACCTGTGCCCGTAACACCAGGTGACAGTTTTTACCTAGGTCGAGATTATAACTCATTAGTGGGATAGCTTAGAGTTGAGTGCATGTACACTACATGATCAAAATAATGTGGACACCCGAACATCACACACCTCATTCCAAAATAATGGGCATTAATATGGAGTTGGTCCCCCCATTTGCTGCTATAACAGCCTCCACTCTCCTGGGAAGGCTTTCCACTAGATGTTGGAAAATTGCTGTGGGGATTTGCTTTCATTCAGCCACAAGAGCATACGTGAAGTCGGCCACTGATGTTGGGCGATTAGGCCTGTCTTGTAGTCGGCGTTCCAATTCATCCCAAAGGTTTTCGATGGGGTTGAAGTCAGGGCTCTGTGCAGGCCAGTCAAGTTCTTCCACACTGATCTCGACAAACCATTTCTGTATTGACCTCGCTTTGTGCATGGGAGCATTGTCATGCTGAAAAAGGAGAGGGCCTTCCCCAAATTGTTGCCACAAAGTTGGAAGCACACAATCATCTAGATTGTCATTGTATGCTGTAGCATTAAGATTTCCCTTCACTGGAACTAAGGGGCCGAGCCCGAACCATGAAAAACAGCCCCAGACCATTATTCCTCCTTCACCAAACTTTACAGTTGGCACTATGCATTCGGGCAGGTAGCATTCTCCTGGCATCCGCCAAACCCAGATTCGTCCGTCGGACTGCCAGATGGTGAAGCATGATTCATCACTCCAGGGATTGTGTTTCCACTGTTCCAGAGTCCAATGGCGGCGAGCTTTACACCACTCCAGCTGATGCTTAGCATTGCGCATGGTGATCTTAGGCTTGTGTGTAGCTGCTCGGCCATGGAAACCCATTTCATGAAGCTCCCGACGAACAGTTGTTGTGCTGACGATGCTTCCATAGGCAGTTTGGAACTCGGTAGTGAGTGTTGCAACCGAGGACAGACGACTTTTACGTGCTACGCGCTTCAGCACTGTGTTCTCTGTGTTCTGTGAGGTTGTGTGGCCTACAACTTAGCGGCTGAGCTGATGTTGCTCCTAGACGTTTCGACTTCACAATAACAGCACTTACAGTTGCAGCTCTAGCAGGGCAGAAATTTGATGAACTGACTTGTTGGAAAGATGGCATCCTATGATGGTGCCACGTTGAAAGTCACTGAGCTCTTCAGTACAGCCCATTCTACTGCCAATGTTTGTCTATGGAGATTACATGGCTGTGTGCTTGATTATATATATATACCTGTCAGCAATCGATGTGGCTGAAACATCCGAATCAACTAATTATAAGGGGTGTCCACATACGTTTGGTCATGTAGTGTATGTGTATATGGTAATATGGTATATATACAGCCCCCAACATAAAATTGAGAATTAAATATATATGTTCATACATATCTATAATAATAAAAGGCAGTGTCCGGCCGTCCGTCTGTCTCCTCCATAACTCCAAAACCATGAAACCTAGTGGCCCCAAACTTTGCATGCACACACCTGGACCTCCATACAATTGCAGGGATGAAAACTGGGTGTTTGGGTGTGTTATAACACCCTTTTTGAAGATGATTATCGAGGTGCTCATAATTTTAAAAAAACCGATGTGGTGGCTTACCAATATGGCAGCCCGCCATCTTGGTCAGCCCACTGCACCTCGCTGTGTTTTTAAGCCACCATTTTGTTTCAGCCTACTCAAACGTGCCTTTCCTTGGAAACACGATCAATTACCATTACATAATTGAAACATACTAGTACCCGACTGCAAAGCCGCAATGAGCCGGCGAAGGCAAAGCCTCTTGCCACTATTTTACCCATCACTATGGCACCAGTAGGTTAGGTAGTTGGTAGTAGGTAAGTGTAGTAGGTACCGTACCTAGTTGAAAATGACACCATTTGCATTCTGGATGAGATTAAAATTTCTAAAATTTCCTTCTTGATTAATTCGGTGAATTTCGTCTCAACTTCGGATATTTCCGGCCGTGAAAAACTATCCCCTACGGCCGCGAGATTTCTAAAAAATAATTCTTCGTCAATTTTAGAATATTTGACGCCGTTCTCAGCGTCCGAAATGTGGTAAAAAGCTTTTTTGAAATATTTTTTCAAATGCTCGAATGTCATTGGTTCCGGTAATTGGTGACGATTTTCGTTGAAGATATCCAGGGCCGTGTGGGCCCGGGGAACGAGGATGGTCTTAAAGTATTTTAATTACAAATTAGAGGTGCATAAGATTGTGAATCAAACAAAGACGGGTGAAACAAACTCCTATTGAACTTTTTCGCAATTTTTTATGCATACTTCCGCATCCGGAAGATGGCGGCCTCCATTGAGTGATTTGGTTTTTGAAATATTTTTTCAAATGCTAGAATTTCATTGGTTCCGGTGTTTGGTGACGATTTTCGTTGAAGATAACCAGGGCCCGTGCGGGCCGAGGTTGGTCTTAAAGTATTTTAATTACAAATTAGAGGTGCATAAGATGGTGAATCAAACAAAGACGGGTGAAACAAACTCCTCTTGAACGTTTTCGCAATTTTTTATGCATACTTCCGCATCCGCAAGATGGCAGCCTCCATTGAGTGATTTGGTGCGTCAAAGCTTCGAAATTCTCAAGGGATCCAGCAAAATCTGGCTTTTAAACATAATACGTACGCGTTCATTCACAACACCGGCTTCGCCGGCTATCATCAAAATCTGGATTCGGATATGAAGATTGGATACTGGAAAGTAAATCATCTCCAAATATGGAATGAAATCTGACAAAATTTACCATATCTAGCGATTTTATAATAAGTGTATATATGCATTTATTTAAGCCAGGCTGTGATTCTCATTCTGGGGTTAGTTTTTTCTTTTACTTAATTATCGTTTTAAACTTAATTCTTACTTCCATGGGAACTGCTCAGAGAGCGTTTTTTAATGAAACGTTGTTTATCAAAGAACACTAATTTAGTCGTTGGGTCTGTTGTTACTCTTAGAGTTAATTCTGAAGTTGGAATTTTGAAGATCGGTTCGGATTAAGAGTTTGTAGAGCTTATCGCATTGTGGTTTTTAACCGTGTGCGGAAATTTAAAAAAGGGGTGGAGTGGGGGTGGGGGGATGGGGGGAGGAGGTGGTGGGGGTAGGACCAGTTGCAACTGCTGAACCAGAAAGTGTCTGAAAATGCAAAGCCCGTCCGCTCCATTTGTATTCAGACATCTTCTTCTTCTTCTCCTTCTGCTGTATGCTCAAAATAACAAAAATAGTTTAAAAATATACAAAATGAAAATTGATGATTTATGCAGCCTTGACCTTTGAGCTTTAGATCTAAAAAAAAACAATCTGCCTCTAGCTTTTGATTGGTGAACAAATTAATTGACCCAATATGCAAATTATTAAAATTTCAGGTCAATCACATGAAAATTGATGATTTTATGTGATGCTGACCTTTGACCTGTTGACAAAATTATTAATTTACCTTCTCCATATCTTATTATAACAGAGCAAACGTATATGGTTCGCTATGTATGCATGTTTATATGCGACGTAAACGTCTTCTTCTTCCTCAAATAAAATTACCACTCTCTTAATTAACCCTCTTAATTGTGTTAAGACTGCTGAGACCCCTCAGACCTTTGATGACCCTTTAATTCCCCCAAGACCCTTCAGACCACCAAGACCCCTGAAGACCCAAAACACCCTGAAGACCAAAAACACCCCGAAGACCCAAAACACCCCAAAGACCCAAAACACCCCGAATACCCAAAACACCCCAAAGACCCAAAACACCCCGAATACCCAAAACACCCCGACGACCCAAAACACCCGTAAGACCCAAAAGACCCCGAATACCAAAAAGACCCCGAAGACCAAAAAGACCCCAAAGACCCCAAAGACCCAAAAGACCCCGAATACCAAAAATACCCCAAAGACCCCGAAGACCCAAAAAGCCAAAGACCCTTAAAGACGAAGAACCAAAAGAACCTTAAGACCCAAAAGCCCCTGAAGACCCCGAAGACACTGAAGACACCAAAGCCCCTAAACACCTCAAAGACCCAAAATTCCCTTTAAGGCCCAGAGGATCCAAAAGACCCTGTAGACCAAAATGGCCCTGAAGACCCAAAACACTATGAAACCCAAAAGACACCGAAATGGTCAAATATGCCTACCCCTCTGAAACGACGTGTGGTGAGGGGCGCGGAGCGCGCCGAGTCACGCTAGTTCTCATAATAAAGCTTTGGTGAAAATTTGATGACAAAACTTGCTGGTAAAAAGGTTACAGCCCTAACACGGACACTGCACACACACGGACACACACACACACACACACACACACACACACACACACACACACACACACACACACACACACACGGACACACACACACACACACACACACACACACACAATGTCTTACTTGCATCATTGACGGTCTTTCTGCTTGTGAAATGAATCTACATAATCTCTATATTCATAAATGGACTTTCCATGTCCAATGGACAATAGAATGAATAAATATTCTTTTGAATCCCAAAACCGAAGGCCTCCTTCTGTGGAATCCTTAACCTGGCTGTGTAATCCTCTCCAGCAGATGTAAAATGTCTTCCTCTAAGTCTCGGTGGATTTTTTCTTTCTTCTTTTCATAATTCATTTCTGAACATCATGTGCATCTTTATTCCACATGAATTTAATGAGACTTCAGGTGTCCTCTTTGGTGAAGTTTTCTACCAAGGTAATGTCCATAAAACGAAATGCCTTTCGTTTAATTCCTGAAATAAAAATTGTGTCACAGACATGAGATTCATCAGAGATGTCAGGAAATACTGAAAAGGTACACATCTAATTTTGTGAACACCTTGACGTTTGTTTTGCTACGAGCCCACAGCGTGCGCCTCATGGACCCTTTAGGCTCTGTGTGTGTGCACACAAGACGAGACATAAGACTATATATACTGTGTATAATAAGTCTCTGGAGATAGGCACAGCCTCTGTGGGACCTCAGATGTGTTTAATCAATCCGAGGGAAGCGTTGGGCGGTTCCTGATTGGCATGAAGTCATTATACTGCGAGCAAGACGACACAACGTGCAACGCAGAGGTGGAAAACGAGGTGAGTCTCAATTGTTAAGTAACTTTAACTGTCATCTCTGATGTTCAGATACTGATGTTGCTTTGTTTTGTGATTTTAAAAATCATCAATTGTGCCTTGTTTTAGTTACACCTTATAATTCGACACATCGGGCTGACATTTCGAATCTGCGCTTAGTTTCCACCCGAGGAGTAATTTACAACTCGAGTAATTGAAGTGCTCAACTGGTAAAGTTTCTACCAAAACAGAGACTGCATTTTGATTGTCAACTTGCTTCAATTAAATGACCAAGTGGGATTGAACAACTGTAAGTGTTGGATGTTTTTTGTTTTGGAACTACAGTTTCACTGCACACCATCATTTTCTTCCCGTAGAGAGAAAAAGTGATATTTTGTTTATTTTGCTGCTGTTAATCCCATTTGCTCATCAGTGTAATAAATTGTGGTTTGACTCCATTACGTGAACCAGATTATGTGACCCTTTGAGAACCAGGTTGTTTTCTGAAAACAATTCTCCTTGTGGGTGCAGTGGAGTATTTCGAGTATTATGTTACCGCACATGCCTTCGAGTGGAGGGATCACGTCTGTTTTGGTACCATTGATCAAAGAGGGACAAGGCGAGGGATGAAGAGTGCTTCATCCCGTTTGGAAACGGAGAACCTGGGATCTCTCGAACAATGTGATGCACGTTCGTTATATGTGTGTGTGTGTGTGTGTGTGTGTGTGTGTATATATATATATATATATATATATATATATATATATATATATATAGAGCATTTTTACTAGAAAAAAATAAAATATATATATATAGCATTTTTACTAAAAAAAAATATATATATATATTGTTACCGATCGCGGATTAAGATGTTAGTTACCGAGCGGTTTGGTATTTCCGCGACCGTTACAGGATCCCTGACTCACCCGATTCACCCAGGACTTTGGCCGTATCGCACCCTAGCTGCTCAATGAGGGAAAAGACAAAAACGACGCAATGTAAAGAGGAAAACGAAGGCCAAGAAAGGTTTGAAATACTACTACATTTATTTACTATTTACACACAAGCAAAAAGAAAGCAGTGACGTTTATTTACAAGCACATAAGACGCAGGTGACACAGGGAAGTACTAGCTTATCGTTATACAGACTTAATTAACCCCAGGACAGAACAAACAAAGACGACTCACACGGGGAATTGCAGAGTGGATTGGCTGGAAGGCGGTGCGTGGCTGGAGGGGGAGGACGGCACGGAGCTGGCTGGAGCTTGATCCTGCACGGGACGTCGGGCGGGACCTCGACGGCCGCTGATGCCTCCGATCCTGTCGTGTGCGTGGGATCACGGGTCGGATCACGGGTCAGATCACGGGTCGGATCACGGTCAGAGCCAACGCGCTGGTGGGGGGTCTGGCGTGACGGGTTCTCTCCTCTCTTCTTTTGTTTGGTCCAACCACTCCGTCTCCAACGCAACCCCTCAACGCAATCACTGAACGCAACCACTGAACGCAACCACTGACGACCAACTCAGCTCTTTGTGACCCTCCTTGTCTCGGCTCAAAAGTGCATCTCCGTTTCTGCTTCCAAGCTCGACTCTGTAAAAACGCATCTCTCTTGGCCACACCCCTGCCTTGGGTTATATAGGCCCCCGCCCCTCAACCTTTGCGACCCTCCCCGATCGCTCTTCCTCCGCCCTCTCTAGCCGAACCCCTGGCTCATGGTTGGTCGAGTGGGGCGGGCTCACTCCTCCCCTCTATGACGAGGTGGAGACACGCCTTTCTTCCCCGACTCGAGCCTCGTGGTCAATGGCGGTTATTGGAGGGGAGGTAATATGGGCAATCGAGGGCTCAGCGGTGACGAGAGGGGATGTAATATGGAAATGGAGGTTTTGGGGATGGGAAGGAAAGGGAGATTTTGGGGATGGGAAGGAAAGGGAGATTTTGGGGATGGGAAGGAAAGGGGATCTATTTCTTTCACTGGTGCAATGGAGTATTTAAATTAATGGAAGACACAGCCTTACACTAATACACATAATAAGGATATAACTGTCAAAAAAAAGATATATCGTGTCCTGCATGTATGTTTTATGGACTAACTACGGAAACGCCCTTTGACCTTTATACAACCACAAACGGAGGGAGGAGGGGTGATATTTTACAACAAACTTTTACAACAACATTTTACCACAACAAAAAAATAAAAAAACATTCTCATATCCACAACACTGCACCCTCCTCCCCTTAGGCACGTCCCGGGCCTATTACTTTTACCTTAGTGTGGCACGTAGGTGTAGTTCCCTCTACTTTTAACCTGACCCTGAGTGCGACAGTTTTAAAACATAAATAAATGTGTCCCGCTGCTCCATTGCACCCTACCTAACAGACTTACGCCCACAGTTAACCGAATTGCGGAATGGTCTTCAAACTACACACTGACGGTGGGAAGCATTATTTACACTGACGCTAATTTTATTTACAAAACTAACCCAGGACCTGTAATTGTTCTTTCTGGGGGGAGACAGTCTGCTCTGCATCGACGCACCATTAAAAGCACCCAAAAACGCACCAATACACACCCAAGCACCAATCGGTGCAGTCACCATAGTTCATCAGTGTTCCATAAAAATAAACCAACAACCCCTAACCCTGCAGGTGATCTCTTGCTCTTCGGCTCCCTCTGCTGGTGATTATTATTTGTCTTCCAGATGTTGTCATTTTCATTTTGCTTTGCTTACTGGCGGCCTATTTTCAATAAAGTGTGCCCAATGTGTCCTTTTTATTTGCTTTTATTTATAGCCCACAGGGCCGACTAGTGTGGTTCACCTGTGGGGCATCGGTGCCCTGTGGCCAAGGTCCGCCAGCAAGATGTCGGGCCCTCATGGCCGGTTCCAGCAGAGGGGCCCTGCCCCAACCCATGGGGTCCATAAGTGGTGCTCGGCCACAGGCATGTGGTCCATAATGTGGTGCATCGATGCAGACAGCTGGTTCTGGGAATTTCGGGCGCACAATGGCCGACCCACGCACGCTCCCCTCGGCGCCCAACGGCGCACAGGTCATGTGGGAGACAAAAGAAAGACAATTGAGCGAGGGGTAAGGTCACAAGGGTACACGTCAAAAAGGCAATGCAAGGCGAAATGCGTACGGAGGGCGAAGTGAGAAAGCTCGTCCCTACCGTACGTCACCCCCCTGTTACCTAGCCCACCCTTGCCCTTACCCCATATGTACAAAACCTACACATTACCAATTCGTCACTACTGTCACGTCTTCCCCATATTTCCCCTATACCAAATTCGTCTCCACAATCCCTCTACTTCAAAATTTGCCATCACCAAATTCATCATCAATCCTCATAAGGAGGCAGAGATGGAACATCAAAGCACAATGTCACACCCACGTCATGATGCGTCTCACAATCCAAACATTTGCATAGTAAAAATAATTAAACCATGGCATGGTGTGGAGTACCTGTCACCTCAGGCGAGTGGATGCAGATGGTGCGAGGAGATCCTTCATCCTAACTATCCTCTAAATGACTTTAACACACTTTACACTACCCGGGGTCTCTCCCTGCCAATCCATTGGCCAACTTACACTATGGGTTCTAAAAACCAAATTCCCATTGACCAAACGGTGGTGCTTCTCAATTTGGGGTCTCACTCCCCCGATTCATCTCCCGGTGCCCTCGCACAATTTCTGGGCCGCGACGTGTAGCTCTCCCAACAGGTCTACCCACCTGCACACCTCCACCACTGCAGTTGCCACCCGACCTTACCTAGCTCCTCACCCTAACCTAACTAACTGGGGCAGGCCCCTCCTGGCTCTGTCACCCCACTCGGTGCCCTCTGGCACTGGGCTACCCGGGTCCGTCCTCCGGATCCTCGGGCCCCATCCACAACAACTACTACCGGCTCCCAGAGCCCACCTGCGGCCTCACCTGGCCGACATCCTCACAGTGGTGGAGTGCCCAACCAACTACACACACTAACAGGCTACACGCCCAGCCATTTCCACGACACTAATGCACCCATCCAAATACCATTCTTTCACCTCGCACCACAGATGCCAATATCCAACCACAATTTACCTGTACCCTCTACCTAACACTTACACTACCCGCCCCGGGTATCCGTGATGGGGGTCCACTCTTCCCCCATTCACACCTTCGCACCATCCACTCCACTCCACAATTTCCACCATACTCACTCCACGACCATCCATTCCAATACTCCATACCATTTATTCCATACACCTGTCTTTCATTCACCTGTCGTTGCACACCTGTGCAATCCTACCTGGTGCCACCTGCACCCTCCTCCTCTTCCTGGACCAGTTGGTCAACACAACACACAATCACCACTACTCCCTCATACACTGCTCCACACACCTGTTCAGTTGCACACCTGTGCAATCACACCTGTTCAATCATACCTGTTCAATCCTCACACACACGGCATCATCTCAGCTAACTACTCCCCTCTGAAACTTGCGCTTCCCAGTCGTCCCTTTAAACTATTGCGCTCCCACGTCATTATAATCCACACTAATCTACCTGCGTCCCCACTACAGGTATCAGTCACTAACTAACCTTAACGTCACCTAATGTCATCTTCTAGGGCCCTATCAATATAACCTAACCCACCCGGGCTAGTTTTCACTGCCATATACCCCATAAACTATAGCGCATTTGCCCCCACCTGTGAGGGATGGTGGATTTGCCATCCCACCACATCGGGGGTCTCTCACTATCAATTTGGCACACCAAATTCCAACCAATTCAAAAATTTTCCATTTACTGCCAATTCTACCCACTATTATAAATTTCGTATCAAATCACTACCATCATCGTCCGTCTACTTATTACATCCTCTCGGTGCGCCATGACATCATTAAACTCGGTTTCGCAAAGCCGAGCAATGAATTCGGGTGGTTTGGTCGCCTGCAGGTTGAATCCGTCCGGCTTTCGGTTCAAGGGAGGTGGTTTGGTTGGACCGAGATTCCACGCACCATCTCGGCGCGGCACCTTGCGGTCCCGGGCCCGATGGCTCAATCTCCCCCGGTCGGAACCCCGTCCCCACGAGGGGGCACCGTTCCGCCTCCTCCCACTCGCCCTTGAACCGGACCGGTCGCCTCGCCCGACAAAGCCCGGACTCGACCGTGCGGGGCGGGGCCAAGCCCGAATCGGCAACGACGCTTCGAAGAGAAACGACGCAGCTTCGATCGGCGCCGGGCCTCGCACCCAACAAAGCACCCCATGCCCCGAGTGCTCGCATCGGCTATCCGTCGCTCTAACCACTAACCCGGTAAACGTCGATGCTTTACTTGCATGCTTACAAGCATACGCTACCTCTTTCACCCTCACAAAACCTGGCGTTCCAACGCCGTCCGTACATTCCACCAACGCTCTCTCTGTTACACACCACACCTCTTGCGCACACTTCGGTCCACACCTCTCCTCCGTTACGTCCTCCGTAACACTCACCATGGGCGTGCACTCCGCATTGCTCTCACTCCCTGTGTCACACCCCGTACACACCGACGTGCATTCTCGCTCGCACTCGGTTTCGCTCCCACACTTTATAACACACCCACTCGCCGACGCACACTTTTTCCTCCCACGCGTGCCATTTCCACTCACTCGGGACCCTTCACCAACGCCCGGGTGCTTCCTCGATCCCAAGCGCGCAAAAATTCTTTTGTCGCTAAACATCCTCTTACAAAATCTCCCCGCACAATACACAACAGCACGACTCACCTGGGGGATCCTTTTCTCCACGCGAACCTGCAAACTTCCATTCGGGTTAAGCACAGCATCGTGATGTGAGCAGGGACTTTGTACATAATCCATTTCTCCCTGCAATTCTCGGGCTACCTCCGTCATCTCTTCAATTTTAATTCCCGCTACTGCTTTTTCTTTATTAACCTCGGCGACCGTTGGCTTTAATAAAACACCCTCCTCTACCTCAGCGGTCGCCGGCTTTTCAAAACCCCGTGTCGCGATTTCTACCCCCGTCATTGTACCCGTGCTTTCCTCCGCTTCGCTCAACCGGCGCTTCTCGACCCGCGTTACTTCCTTGTGCACCCCTGGGACCCTTTCGCCCACCATGCGATCCATGGTCTCCCCACATTTTTGCATGCGGTCACCCATTCTGTTGGTTATTGCTTCAATTTGGTTTCCCCATCGCTCACTGTTAGCCCTCCTTTCGTCCCTCATTACTCCCAGCATCTCGGCGAATTGCGCCATGAAGGCTTGCATTTGGACCACCGTTGGTAGTACAAAGGGTGCGGCCGCAGCTGCCCCCTCAACCACGTGCGCGAGGCCGCCATTTTGTGCACCTGATACACCCTCAACCACACCTTCTTTACTCTCCTCCACCATTTTTTTTTCCTAAGTCCTGGGTCGATTCTACCCCGTCTATCTCTCCCACCGGCATCCCGTCGCCTTGAACAGCCATGGCGCGATTTCAAAATTAAGGTTTTGTAAAACAAAACAAATTTCGGCCGCTCCAAATTTTGACCAAATTTTTTTTTTTTTTCCTCTATTCGTTTTTTTTAAAAAATTTGGTCGGGCCTCGAATCCCACTCCTGACACCAATTGTTACCGATCGCGGATTAAGATGTTAGTTACCGAGCGGTTTGGTATTTCCGCGACCGTTACAGGATCCCTGACTCACCCGATTCACCCAGGACTTTGGCCGTATCGCACCCTAGCTGCTCAATGAGGGAAAAGACAAAAACGACGCAATGTAAAGAGGAAAACGAAGGCCAAGAAAGGTTTGAAATACTACTACATTTATTTACTATTTACACACAAGCAAAAAGAAAGCAGTGACGTTTATTTACAAGCACATAAGACGCAGGTGACACAGGGAAGTACTAGCTTATCGTTATACAGACTTAATTAACCCCAGGACAGAACAAACAAAGACGACTCACACGGGGAATTGCAGAGTGGATTGGCTGGAAGGCGGTGCGTGGCTGGAGGGGGAGGACGGCACGGAGCTGGCTGGAGCTTGATCCTGCACGGGACGTCGGGCGGGACCTCGACGGCCGCTGATGCCTCCGATCCTGTCGTGTGCGTGGGATCACGGGTCGGATCACGGGTCGGATCACGGGTCGGATCACGGTCAGAGCCGACGCGCTGGTGGGGGGTCTGGCGTGACGGGTTCTCTCCTCTCTTCTTTTGTTTGGTCCAACCACTCCGTCTCCAACGCAACCCCTCAACGCAATCACTGAACGCAACCACTGAACGCAACCACTGACGACCAACTCAGCTCTTTGTGACCCTCCTTGTCTCGGCTCAAAAGTGCATCTCCGTTTCTGCTTCCAAGCTCGACTCTGTAAAAACGCATCTCTCTTGGGCCTTGGCCACACCCCTGCCTTGGGTTATATAGGCCCCCGCCCCTCAACCTTTGCGACCCTCCCCGATCGCTCTTCCTCCGCCCTCTCTAGCCGAACCCCTGGCTCATGGTTGGTCGAGTGGGGCGGGCTCACTCCTCCCCTCTATGACGAGGTGGAGACACGCCTTTCTTCCCCGACTCGAGCTTCGTGGTCAATGGCGGTTATTGGAGGGGAGGTAATATGGGCAATCGAGGGCTCAGCGGTGACGAGAGGGGATGTAATATGGAAATGGAGGTTTTGGGGATGGGAAGGAAAGGGAGATTTTGGGGATGGGAAGGAAAGGGAGATTTTGGGGATGGGAAGGAAAGGGGATCTATTTCTTTCACTGGTGCAATGGAGTATTTCAATTAATGGAAGACACAGCCTTACACTAATACACATAATAAGGATATAACTGTCA